>NC_133771.1:204501598-204719480 GCF_003597395.2 Chelonoidis abingdonii
GTGAGTGCTCGGATGTGAGGCGATGCATCACGGGGTATTGCGAAAGGAAGCAGAATAACCTGCACCCTTCCATCCCCTTCCCACAACCCATGGCGCCAAAATGGGAAGAGGTGCTCTGTGGGATAGCTGCCCACAATGCACCACTCCCAACAGCGCTGCAAATGCTGCAAATGTGGCCACACTGCAGCGCTGGTAGCTGTCAGTGTGGTCACACTGCAGCGCTTTCCCTACACAGCTGTACGAAGACAGCTGTAACTCCCAGCACTATAGAGCTGTAAGTGTAGCCATGGCCATTACACAGACAGTGATTTTGATTCTTTCTTTTATACCTCTATGACTAGCTAAGTGATAAGAATACACCTAAATTCTTAAAGTATAGGCCTTTGCAGACAGGTTTGAATATATATATCCTAATACCTGTGAGTACTGACAACTATTTAGATGTCCTACTGGACTTATTTATTGTACAAAAATAGGTGTCCTGCTGATAAAGTTCCTGCCCTTAGGCACTTAACTAGCAGGAACTTCAAGATATGATTGTACTGTTTCTACTAAGATAATGAAGGATGTGCAGCACAACATTCTCATACCATCAACAGAAAATGAAAACCAAAATGTGTAATTAAACTTTGGAGATTTCTCTGTTTAGTTGCCAACTAAACCTTCTTAGACTATTAGTTGGTGCAGGCTGAAATGGAACCAGGGGAGTAAAATCCAACTATCAAAACTAAATATAATAGGCTGACAAAGTGGTAGATACTATGTATGCCCTTCCCCTCCAATTCTTTTTTTCACCATCCTTATGCTCTTTTGCACCTACAAGGATGCAGACAATCATCCACTTGGTTATCCTTATGTAGATTTACATCCATACTGACAACTGCCATATTTCTCATTATCCTTTTCATGCCTTTCTGACTGAGAATCATTACTACTTGACAGGACACCATTACTGCCAGCCAGATGACGTCCCCTGTTGGGCCTAAACTGCAGAAGCTCCTTTCCTAGCCAGCCAACAGAATACAAATTTCCTCTCCAACTTGACCAACAGAAGTCAATGTAGTAACAGCATACCAAAATCCTCCCCACTTCCTGAGGTTTAAGGGAGGGAAGGGACATATTGAGGCACTAAATAGATTGGAATCTAAATGTCTGTCTTGCCCTTCGTGAACTTTCTACCTCATCTCTCCACTGAGACAATGCAGCTGGGTAGACTACCAGGTACTGGGAAAAGATCATTCTCTCTGGCAGGAACCCCAGCTGGCCAGAAGAGATCAGACTGAGCCTATGTCTGACTGTTTTCGGATCAAGGTGTAAAACAATCTTTTCAATAGAGCCTTCCCCGGATTGAATGCTTTTAAGAAAAAAGGGCCTTTAAACAAAAAGTCACATTCCCCTGCTTCAAAGGAAGAGAAAGAGGGAACAGTTTTCAGGTCTGGGCTTTTGTGTTCCTAAATTTGGAGCAGTAATAGGATACCAGAGTGACAGGTGCTATTTGAAATACCCCTTCTCATGCAGAGCAAGTCTGATCAAATTTTGCTTTGGCTGCTTTTATTATGAAGACATTTCTACTGATATGTGCAGTGTATCTAAACCTCACTGCAGCATCAGCGCAGTTTCTCTTCATGGGTTGCCTAGCTACATAGCCTCACAACACAGGAGTCACACTGAATGTAAAATCTGTTTGCAACTTTTGAGACCATCTGAAATGGAAATCCTTAGTATGCAATTGCTAAGACATCAGATACTTTTCTTTATGCCCCCTCAGAGATGGTTTCTTTTATGTACTGCAATACTTAATGTGCAGTAGAATATACATACACCGCAGCAAGAGTCTAGCTACTCACACAGAATGCGTAGTAGCTTCTACTCCAGTTGCAAATAAACTGAACCAAATTGTTTCACTCCAATAAAACAGCCATGCTCAAGATTGGGGATTCTATTTTACAGATGCTGACACAATCCATACGAAGAACTGGGTGACTAATGAGTTCAAAATGCATCAGTTTAGAGAGGAAATCAGTTTCAGCTACACAGACCTCTCTTGCCTTCCCCTCCTCCCCCACCAAACTGTGAAGTGATTGAGTTTTACTTACACAGATACTCACTCAAGTTAATTTCAAGCTCACCTGCAGGCTGGAATTTTCACACCAGAAATAATACGTTTTGTGTGGGGTGACCCACTGTTGGACACAACAGGGGTGAGGTTTCTTAAAAACACTCAGCAGTGGCCTGGCACAGAGGTAACTCAATGAGTCATCCAAGATTTTAACTGCAGTCTTTGCAACCAGGATTATTCAAGCATATGAAGCTCTTTTTGTTAGTGAGTGGTGATGACAGAATATTGCTGAGCAGTAAACGCAAGGCACTCGGAATATTTTATGGGGGATGGGACACTGCTTGATGAAGCAGAGAGAAAGGATCATTATAACAGAATGGCAGACCATAAGGTCTTGTCTACATGGGGACGTTACAGCAGTGTAAGCATAGTTTACAGTGCCTTGCATTCCCACACAACCTTTTAAAGTGAGGTATTTTGCATCTTAGGCCACAGTAAGCGATCCCCCTGGGAACAGGAGTAACCTGTTCCCGTTAGGATTTCTGCTTCTGTCAGGCCTTCCATTGTTATCCTCCACTGTAAAGCTTCCCTCCTGCATCAGCTTGCCTGTGTATCTGTTCCCTCCACAGCTCAGGGGCAGGGGTGAAAGTAACTTAAAGGACTTACTGGTATGCAGGGCGGCTGGGCTCCTGGGAAGGCGGCGGGGGGTAGCTCTGGGCACCTGGAAGGGTGAAAGGGGCAGGACTGTGGCGAACTCCCCCAGCCAGCCCTTCAGCGCAGCCTGTCCTGTGCTGCCCTGGGCTCTGGCAGCGATTTAAAGGCCCGGGGCTCTGGCTGCTGCTGGGAGACCTGGGCCCTTTTAAATCACTGGGCCCCAGGGCAGCTTCCCCTTTTGCACCCCCCAGTCAGCGGCCCTGCTGGTAGTGTTTAAAGCGCTGCTACATCGGCTGTGTACCGGCCCGTACCAGCAGCCTCTTTCTTACCAGTACACCGTGCCGGCCTGTACCAACTTACTTTTGCCTCTTTCCAGGGGTAACCTTGACAAAATGTAATCTCTCCATTGAAATGCAAACACTCAGCCTCAAGAGATCTCTTTGATACGAGGTAGTGGTGAATTCACGTACCATTATAGCAGCCATGCACCCCAACCCACCAAGCTGTTGTGTGGCCTAGACTGCACACTTTGGAAAGATGTATGTCCTGTCCCATCTTGAGAAGAGTCACTGGAATGCAGACAGCTACAGGACACTGTCTGAGCAAATGAAGAAAAGGGGGCATTACCACAGCTGATACCAGGGTTGAGTGAAAGCAAAGGAGCCCTGGGAGGAGTAATTGAAGGCATGAGACCAGAACAAGATCCTCAATAATGCTCCCACTACCGTGCCCATAACATGACAAACTGGACTTCATTTTGCAAATGATGCTACCACTACACCCAAGAATGATATGAGAATGAGTTTTCCATAAAGCACTCCAGACAACATAGCAAGTACCCTTGACACCACGTCAGGGATCCCACCAGGAGAATATTTTTCTAGAAAGCAAGACCTGTATGATCTAGCAGTCTCAGAGGTTACACAAGAATCCCATGCAAACAACCCAACAAACTGCTGTGGAAGAGAGCACTACCAGCAACCATCCTCAAAATGCTGCAGTGTAGTGCTCTGATATTATGTGAAACACAACGTATAGGGGGATTTCCGAGTGCTGGTTGTTCACCATTGTTAACTAATATACACTAGCTAACATATATATCATATTAATAATATGTATTATCCACCCTATGTATATGTGGTGGATGATACACACAAACATATATATAAGTTGATTAATATATACATACTCATTAAGCAACAGTAAGTACAACAATTAAGTACAAATAGCCTAAACTGGCTTATACCATAATCCTGTTCATTTATGCCAAGTATCCCATAACTCCCTGCATCTGCTGAAATAAGCATTTGGCTTAAGCAGATAGAAAACTTATCGCAACCAAGATACATTTGGTTTTATGTCTTAGAACAAGCTAGGGAAGTCCCTTTGTGGACCAGTACCTGGAATGCTAGTATCCAAAACAAAGATAAGGAAGGAACAGAACGCATTAGGGAACTGGAACAAACTGATCAGTTGTATGTTAGTGATGTGTAAAGAGATATGTAACTTGTAAAATCATCGCCTAAATACTAGCAGCTGAAATGTCAATTTTGGGAGCACAGCTGCTATGTACAGTGAATGCAACTGTGCTGCATGACAGCTTCCCTGAGATTGGGATCATACACATTTTCCATACTATGTTATTATTGGCTTACAGCAACAAACCTGACTGACATTGGTTTTTGGCCTCTTGAACATATTTCATAACAAATCAAAGGATGGACAAGCAATTGACAATCCAGTTTACCAACAACCACCATGCTGGGCAGAGCTAGAAGACTCACTCCATTTGATTGACTTTTAATGCCTTTCCCCCACAATGTGCTGAAAATGGCATCCATGCCGGAGATTTAAAGCTATAACACTTTATTTCCCTGCAGTATCATGTCCCACAACCATTGACCACATTTGCTACCTCCAAACCCTGCTTCCCACTTTGCTTCTTGCTCACTCCCCCTCTGCCCCATTCCTTGCCAACCTCCTGCCCCTTACTCATGATGCTGATGTAACCCACACACCTCCTGGGTGTGGTGTTCTGTCCCATCTGCAAGGAGAGGAAGTGGGGGGCAGAGAAAGAGAGACAGACACTGCTCTACAGCCTTAGCTAAGAGGCAGTTAGCTTTTGGCTCATGCGGTAGAGGCTCATGCACTAAGCTCCAGAGGTCCCCAGTTCAGTCCTGCCTGGCGATGACTGGGGTCTGCCGATGTTACACTAGCACCAAGGAGATTAAAATAAATCAAATGTACTGTGTATGGTAGGAACAGATAAAGAAAAAAGCAATAGAAAAAATTGACCTACTCTTTTATAAAGCCCCCATCTTTTAGCTAACTTGACATTTGAAGAGGTAAGTTGCTCCAAACAGGCTTTACAGACATTTCAAAATGCATATATTTGTAGCCATTATTAGGCATTCCTGGCTACCTGAAACAATTATTGAACAATACTCTTCTTTTGTGTTTCAGTGCACTTTATGCTGATCTGTGGGTGTCATAAAAGAAAACTTAAGGCAAGGATAGTGCTCTATTTTGGCATGCACATTGCAAGGCACTGCTGCTGTCTTGGGACTGCTCATTCAGCTACCATTTCCCTTCCATTTCTGCACCAGCTGTGTCAACACCATCCTGGTAAAGAGCAGTGCTTCCTATCTTCCCTTCTATGTCTCCTGCAAGCTTGCCTCAGGGTAACATCCTCCAATGTAAGGACAGCTGGCAGAAGAGCACATACGATAGCTTACCTGTCCCCGACTGATACAAACTAACACGGCTACCACTGTGAAATCTGTCCCCGACTGTCCTCCGTCCAAACAAGCCCCCCACACTTAAAACCTAAAGGCCTACACCCAACCATTCCACATATCCCATTCACCTAAAACCAGCACAGCCCCCCGATGCACCCACCCCACAACCCTCCACCCACCTAAAGCTGCCAATGTCACCCTCACACCAGCATTTTCATAAGTTTCTTATACAAGAGGGTTGTAATTTTCAAAATGTCTTAACCTCTCAAAGCAAGTCCCAGAGCGCAAAGAGAAGATGGAAATCGCATTTCAAATTGTGAGAAAAGCAACAGTTTATTATTGCTGGAATGGGGACAGTAATTGCTTGTGCTTTTTCTGATTTCCCTTAGAACTTGCAATGCCTCTGTCCATGCACACAGGGGGCTTATCAGCCACTGAGGGGCTGACTAAACTCCAAAGGGAAAAAAGCATGATAACAGAGGAAATGTTCCAGGACCTAGTGACTGCATCCCAAGGGAAGTCCACAAAGGCAGAAGTGTAGAAGGACGGTTTCCTGGAGTACTCAAAAAAGGCTCAAAATGGAGCATATGATCCAGGAAAGGAACTTGAGGAAGACAATGCCAAGGCAAATAGCTGTGATGGAGCACCATTTGTTGTGAAGGTCAAACGCAGCATCCCATGCCAGCACTGTTCTGCAAACGATGGGAAACAAACCATACTGGGACGACCATTTCAATCAACCAAATAGGCAAGTAGTCTTCTGCATTCTGATATTCTGCAGCCACTGCTGGTCATCCCAATGCTGCCTCACTATCCTGTCCCACCAGTCAGTGCTAGTTGATCAAGCCTAGGAGTGGCATTCCACCAAGTGAAGCTGCTCCAGATAAATGCCCTGCAGAACTAACTGCTCCATTTCTTCCTCCCACTCCTCCTCCACGTGTTGCCATACTGCTGCGGCATCTAAAGCTGCTAAGTCAAATCCATCTGTCTGTACAACTGCAATATCCAGTTTGTATTAATGACTGACAATATTGCAGCAGTGTGCCCTCTATGCTGCCTGACAGCAGTTTGAAAATGGCGCTGGCAAAATGATGGGGTTCCAAGAGAGAAATTGTGGGTGTTTTCTAATTTGACCCCCAATCCCAGAATTTCTGTAGGTTCCAATAGGTTTCTGCTGTTTCCCAGTAGAAGTTATAAAAGCACATTTATCAATAAAAATCAGTGGATAGACAACCGAACAAGGATTCTCTTAGAAGGAACAATGGATTCCAGCTAAGCAATACAAATACTGGGTCCTTTACTGTAACATTTACTCATGTGACTGGTCCACCGAAATCAATGGTGTGAGTAAGAACTATGTGCATGAACAAGAGTTGCAGGGTAGGATTCCTGATTTGCTGGAAATCCCGTGGCAATACATTGTATCTGGACATTCTTGCGGACTAACAGCTGAGGAAATTTCACAACATATCTGGATTGAAAATGTCAGAGCTGTTTTACTCATAGGAAGATATGAAACAGAATGAGAGACGTGGCTGTTTCTCTTCCCTTTTAAGTTAAGAGAAAGCTATTGCTCTAGGCATAGACAAATGTCTTCCTGCAGCACATTTTTCTATGCTCATCCTATTTTTTTTCCTGCTTATATTTTAGAAGTTTATTGGCAAAAGAACAAAACGTTCAACAGAAAAAATTGTTCATAGAAAAAAACAGTATTTTTCTGTGTCAGTGACCATAAACCAGTATGAGTGGGCTCTGGGCCTGATCAAAGCCTGCGTAAGCCTTCCGTTGACTTCAGTGGGCTGTGTATCAAGCCCTGACCAGGTGTGGCTCTAGGGATTTTTTGCTGCCCCCAAGCATGGCAGGCAGGCTGCCTCCGGTGGTTTGCCTGTGGAGGGTCCGCTGGTCCTGTGGCTTCGGCGGACCTCCTGCAGGCACGCCTGCGGGAGGTCCGCCAAAGCCGCAGGACCAGCAGACCCTCCGCAGGCATGCCTGCGGGAGGTCCGCCGAAGCCATGGGACCAGCGGACCCTCCACAGGCAAGCCGCAGAAGGCAGCCTGCCTGCCGCCCTCGCGGTGCAGCAGAGCGCCCCCCCACAGCTTGCTGTCCCAAGCACGCGCTTGGCGTGCTGGGGCCTGGAGCCGCCCCTGTCCCTGTCCCACTGACGACAGTGACTCTAATTCAGAAATGCTTAGATTGTAACAATGGGGACCAAACAACTACATTCATACACGAGAGTAAGTTATGAATTATCCATAGATTCATATTACCATACAGGTCTGCCTTTCCTCCTACAGATATGTACACTTTACTAATGCCAAGGCTTTTGGCACTTGGTGCAGGATAAGTAGCATTACTCAGCTAATTTTTCTGGCACTCCATTTGCAAACTATGCTTAATATTATGTCCCAGTAATGGAACTGTTTCCCTATATCTATATTCCACTTACTGAAATGCACTGAGGTGTAACTCTAGCTTCATATCATTATCACTTGACTAGCTCAAGTATTTGGATGTCGTTTTTGGATTTATTAATGCAGCAAGTTTAAAGTAATAACTATTTCCATAGACAAAATCAGGAAAGTATTGCTTTTCTAAGTAACCTGGTCCACACATGTTGAAGTGGAAACCTTTCTTAGAATTTCTGAACAGTAGGTTCACATCTGAAATCTCAACAACTTTTCTCAGTTTAAAGAAGCACCCCAGTGACTACTAAGACAGAGCACTATCAGTTGAAATACATGGCAAACCAGGAACACTACTACTTTAAAAAAATCGTTTTCTTTGCTTTAAGAATATATGGAATATAAAAAAACCCCCATCAGTATAGTTTATGAATCCCTCCAGAATATAATCTAAATGTCAGAAAGTTATTGCCAGAGGCAGTGACTGTAGCAAGCTCCCTGTCACGGAACCATATTAACAAAGTCCATTGTGCAAGAAACCGGTCTTCCAGAGATATGGGACGCCTTTAAAGTCAAGGCATCTGCACAATACTTGTCAGTGTCTTTATATGGAAATCATAGTGAAAGACAGGCCACATGAAGATAGCTCACAAAAGAGGGAAAAAAAGGAATAATTCAAGAAATGGGACCATTATTCAGGGGTATTTTTTATTTCTTTTTTCTTTTTTTTTAAATTAAAGTGAATTTAATGCTGATGAAAATTGCTGGGTTGACATCACTGGCAAAGGAAGTGTTTATTGTATCCACAGGCCTGGCACAGGCAACAACATCGCAAGATCTGGCACACTGCCCTATCACTGTGCCTCAGTCCTGATTGGAATGAGAATGTGGATCACTTTTCAAACCCATTCAGTCCTTATGTCTGTTCTGAGGTTGCCAACAGAAGTTGCCAATTAGTGTCCATGCATGTCCATCAAATATTAAATTGACATTTTCTATTACGTCTTTCTTTCCCAAAAAAACCCCAATCTTGTACTGCCGTTTTACTCACAGAAAAGATGAGTTTTAATCAACTTTAGGTAAGGTAGTAAGCCAGATGGAAACAAATTTAAGGCATTCTAACACCTCATATAGTCATTTACACATGGGCAAAATGAAGACAAGAATGTAAAAGTCTATCATTCTGATTGGGCAGCATTTTACACTCTGCAGAGATATAACTGGGCACTATTTCTGGTAAATTTATCTGTGTGAGTTGATATCGAGTGTGCGGTTAGTTGTATGGGGATGGAGGAGACTTTTGTGTTTTATAGGGTGTTCAGTCCGCTGGCTGCTTCATTTGGTTTTATAATTGGTCTAGACATGGGGGGGTCTAGAGTTCTCAGATAGGCATCCCTTTTTATTATTGTAGAAAGCCAAATAAATATGTAAATAAGGTGCAAAAGAGTGGAGAATCAGGCCAAACGGAGTTCTATTGCTGCAGAGCTGGTATAGATGTAAGCAGAGTCAGGATGAGCTCTACCCTGACATCTGGTGGTGAATTATGGTGAGAGTGGAAAAGAATTTCTGGGGCTGATCTTGTTTGCATAGGCACACCCAGCCCACCTAGCATAGCCCACGGCAGCCTAAAACGGTCACTTTGACAGCTGTGGGATCCTCAATTTCTCTGTTATTGGGGCATGAGGAATAAAGTGTTGTTACCCTGATTATGTGAATGAGGGACTATGAACCTGTTTTATGACAGACGATCTCACCATCAACTAAGTAGCACTCGCTAGACAAGGGACATGTGTTCCAAAACCTAGTGAATTGAGAAAGGGTAGGGACTGGTATGTGTACCTGATGGTATGGGCCCCTTTTGAGGGCCTGGAACACCAATTGCACCTTCTTCTCTCTCCACTGTTGAAGAGCAAAGCTAATTTTGATTCCATTAGGAGTCCATCTAGGTGCTGCTGAGCTGAATTCACTTTGGGCCAATGGTGCACCAGCACTGGGGCTCCCCTACTACAAGCTGAAATCACTAAAAGAGCTAAACTTACTGAGCTGAGTGCTGGGTTAACTAGTGGGGGAGCCTGAAGATCTATCGTTAAGCAGCTAGCAGAGTGGAGCAGTTTGCAGCACAGTTGGAGCAGCCCACGGAACAGGGAGCGGAGCGGAGCAGTTTGCAGGACGGTTGGAGCAGCCCACAGAATAGCGAGCGAGCAGAGTGGAGCGGTTTGTGGGGACAGCTGGAGCGGCTCATGGGTCGGCTGGAGGAGCAGTGCAACTGGTGGAGTGGAGCCGATCATGGTAAAGGCTGCAGCAGAACTCCACAGAGAGGTGGGGCAGTCAGCCTCAACCCACATAAGGTACCCCTTAACACCCTGTGCCCCCCCCATTTCCACCTAGGCTGGGGGGGGGGTAAAACTCTGCAGATAAACTTTTGAACCAGGGATAGAGACTTTTGGGTTGTTGGACTTTGGGGTGATTGGACTTAAGATCCTAAGGGGAAAAGGTCACTGTCAAAACTTACTTGGTGGGTCTTTTGCTCATGGTTTATGTTATGAATCCTGTTTCTGGTGTTTCCCCAATATGATACCACATTGCTTCCCTCCTTTATTAAAAGGATTTTGCTATACTCAGACTCTGTGCTTGCGAGAGGGGAAGTATTGCCTCTTAGAAGCACCCAGGGAGGTGGTATGTAATTGTCCCAGGTCACTGGGTGGGGGCTCGAGCCAATTTTGCATTGAGTTATTGAAAAGGAACCCCTGGATACTGAACCTGGCCCTTGTTGCTGCTAACACAGAGGAGCAGAAGGGCTACATAGGTTAAGTCAGAACCCACCCCTTCATTTGAGATATTTTGTTTAAGAATGATTGGTGAAGTTTGCCGTGTAGATTCTATGATCCTATGTTCCACAACATGATATTACTTAGAAGGATGCCAATATCATTTCAATGTTTAATCATTAGAGACTGAGATGGAAGGTGTAATGTAGAGATGAGTCCAACACAACACCCAGGATACAAACTCCACCAAAGATTTTGGAGTTCAGACTGAGATCCAAATTTTCTGTCTCTGGCCCACCTACAGTAGCAAGGTTAGAATCCTCCAATGGAAGTCTATATGGGTGGGCACTTGCATCTCCTTTTTCACTCTTCTGTCACTCTTCATCTCACAATAGGTAATGGAGACCCCAATCATAGTAAACAAATCACGACTATCACAATTCAACACTTGTTGACCATGTCAGCAAGATATTGGTAGTTACTTATATGTCTTTTGCCGGTATAAATGTGCTGCATGATTTTTAAAAAATCCATATTTAGGGTCAAGCCACCATGATCCATACTTATCTGTACCCCTGCAGGGGCAAAGACCCTCTGTGCACAGATTTCCCCCCTTCAGCATGCAAGGGGGAAATCACAACTTCTGCAGCCCCCTACTTTTTATCTTCTCCCCATTATTATTTGGCCTGGTCGGGTTGCTCCTCCCTTCTTGCAGATCTTTTACATTTTGTTCAATGTTTTAGTATTCCTGTATTTATTTTAATAATTTTCTCTGATGACTGTCTCCAACATTCCTATAGTTCATATTCTAAGGGCTGCAAAGGTTCCCACAGGAGGAAACTTTGCTTCAGCCTGACCAACCCTCAGGATAATCAGGCTGCTTTGATGGCTGCACATCTGCTTCATGGTCAAATTTCCTAGATGACTTAGAGAGCTAACCATACTCCCTCCCGTATGAGATTTCTAGGCTCTCTGTGAATCCTGATTCCCCTTCCCCTCTACCTCCAGTGAGACCTGAAGGCTAACAATCTAGGGGAGTGTCAAAATAACTCACAGCTGCCATCACAGGGGAAGCTACAGAGGGGTTAGCAGCTGCAGGGGTTCATTGTACTCCTCAAAAGACACTTGTGAAGGTGTCATGGTGGATTCAGTTGCACCCTTCCACAGCAGGTCTCTTCTGTCTCTTTCTCTCAGCCTGGTAGTTAGCTAGGGAGTCCCTCCCGAAGGAATGTTAAGATAGGCACTCTTTCCACTGCTGCTGGCTGGCAACTGCCCTGCTACGTACAGCAGTGGAGGGAGTGGTGTTATTGACTCTGTTTATAGGGGTAGGGCACAGAGCTGTTGGGAATGGACTTGCTCAGTGGCTGCTGCAGTGTGGTCACTGTCCATACTCAGGCTCTGCTTACTTCTCTGCATATGTACAACTTGGCTGGGTCAGAGATCTGTGGGTAGGAAACTGAGGCACAGAGAGACTAATGGCCAGTTTTAAAGGTATTTAGGCATCTCATTCTCATTGATTTAATTGGGAACCAGGCATCTAAATACTTCTAAAAATCTGACCCTAAGTGACTTACCCAAGGCACACAGGCTGGCTGGAATTGAATCCAAGTCTCCCAAGTCCCAGGCTAATGCCCTAACCTCTGGGCAATCCTTCATCTCTTGCTAGGGCGAACATTTTCAAGACTAATTGATGATTTTATGTGCCGAACTTGAGACATTTTAAAGTGCCTCCTTTACAGAAGGTAGATGCGCTGCTCTTTCTGAAAATCATCCCTGCTGCCCTTTAAGGCATCTCAAGCTGGGGACCCCAAAACTGAAGCACTCAGAATCACCAGTCACTTTTGAAAATCTTGGTCTGTCTAAATGTCCTTTTAAAAATGGGCCTGGAGGCTTCTGAAAATGTGTCCCCACTTGTGAGTGCTGAGTGAAGATCTGGCCCTCTGTGGAAGGCACCCTGCACAGGTGCTGAGCTTAACCTTTGTCTATCCACACCTCTTCCAGCAGAGCTCAGCTGCCTGCAGCACTGAACCTTTGGGGAAGGGGTCTTCCCCATCTTCAGTTTACTTTATACAATAAGCTCATAAACACCTTCCCATGCACCTAAGTAATTCAAGTCCATGTACAGCAAATAATCAATTTAATGTGTCAAAAGGGCAATAAAAGCCACTGCACTCCAACTATAGCCACCCAAATGGAAACCCCTTACTGTTCCAAAAGAATGAGTGCCATATGGGCCTTGCAGCAGGGGCAATGCATGGGGGGAGGGCAAGTAGGGTCAGGTGCCCCCCCGATTTCTCAGGCTGCCTCTCACTGGGATGCCCAGCAGCAAGGGGCTCCGGCAGCACTCATTGTGTGTCCATGCAGCATGGGGAGGGAGGAAGCAGGAGGATGGCTGGTTGTGGGCTGAGCTCTCAATCTCGCCCCCTACATGGAGCTGGTTCTCCTTCCCTACTGCTGGATCCCAGCGCTTCCTGGTGCCCGTTTTGCAGACAGCCCACTGAGGTGAGTCAGGGGAGCATCTTCAAGATTGTGTACAGGAGCTGTGATGTGGTGCTCAGTGCCAGGCAGCTCAGGTGGAGCCTCATGCAGCCTGAAAACCCCGGGGGTGAGTGAGGAGAGCAGGCTGGGGGAGGCAGCGAGAAAGAGGACGTGGACCCTTCTGCTGCTGGGGGTGCACTGAAGCAGCAGCAGCCTCCAATGTGCCTATCAAGGAGAAGGCAGTTTGGGGGTGTCACATTCCTCCCCTCCAACAAAAAGTGACTGATAATTCTCCAACCTCCTTGCTAACAGAAGACCCAGCCCCAAGCATTATCACCACCCACCCTGATGGGGCAAGGAGGGTGGGTACTGTACATCCCAACTGTGTTGCCCCTTTTGTGGATCTTGTTTTGAACACTTGCTAAATGGACTGAGGATAGTTCAGGCAAGGAGGGATGCCTGCAAGCTCTGCAAGGGGCTGGCCAGCCACAGGACAGGGAGCAGGAGGAGGTAGTTGCTACTGTATGTTGTCTACATACATATCACGTTTCGGGGGTGGGAGGAGGCAGAGGCAATGTGTGTGACGGTCACATGCCCCCACAGAACCTTTCAACTGCATGCCCTCCTACCTCCAATCCACAGTTACTTGTCACCTCTGCCTTGCAGTACGCTCAGGAAGTCAACAAAGTCAGGCTGTATCAGATCAAGGTGGAAGCAAATTCCATTCCTTTTCTCCTCTGAGTATGGGGCCCTGAAGCTCTCTCTTAGATACCTACGCTCTGCAAGGAGGGGGAGTGGTTTGCTTAATATCACAGCAACAACAGATCTTAATATCACAGCAACACAGACCAGCAACAGAACACAGATCTCCTGAGACCAAATCCACTCTCCTATCCACTGGGCAACACTGCCAAAGAGTAACACACTGAATGAATTAGAAGCTATTGCAGTCTTTGGAGCACACGCATAATATACTCCAGACACAGTGTATTGCTAAGTAAGTGGATAGCCACAGTCTGTGCTAGCTGAAGTACTCAGGGGGTCTTCAACTGTAGCCTCCCTGAGAGATCACTCCAATAATTGAATCAGGAGGTGACAGAGGCATCTACAAGAATAGTGAGATCAGGCAGAAAGGTCACAATTTCCTTGACACAAGCCCAGACTGGGGGAAAAAGCCATGTTCGGCCACTGTGACTTTCTGGATAGCCAAAAAGCAGCTAAGATCCTCATGAGCCACCTGAGGCCTGATTCTCATTTACTCTGTGGCCCCTTTACATCAACCTGGCAGTATAAAGGGGTCTTATAGTGGGTGAATGTGTAATTCAGGAGGATCGGGCTGCTAGAATCTGAACACTAAGCATAGGCAAGAACATCCCTCAGAAGAAGCAATCCAACGAAAGGCTAAAGCATTGTACAAGCAATAAAAAGAAAAAAAGCAAGGTAGGGTTGAAAAATAAAGCAAATAAAAATCTCTAATGATGCACACAATAAAAATAAATCACTTACTCTGAGGTTTTTTTTCTTTCATTTACTATCCAATAGGTTTTCTTACATTACAAAGAGGAGACTTCCATGTGAGACACAAGACGAATTACTAACATTCTCTAAGTGCTCCAGAGAGCTGCCTTTCCTCTGATTCATTTTGGTGCAGGGACAGCTCAAACTTTAAGTTCTCATTCAAGTTTTACCTCCTGTGATATTTTTTCAGTCACAATGAAATCGTACCAGCCTCATTAATAAAGAGCAAACATGGACATAGCACACGAAAAAGCTATAAACACAGACAGCCTTACTCTTCCCTCACTTACATTAGTAGAAGTCAGCGTTTGGTGCTATAAAACTAGTTTTAATGGCTGGAGACAGAAACAGCAGAGATGTGGAAACAACCAATTCTCAATATCACAGGGTTAGGCTCCTGTCTTACAAACACATTTTTGCATGTTCTGATCTTCGCTACCAGGAGTAGTTCCATTGATTTCAAAAGTTAAGCACATGCATAAGTATTTGCAGGATTGGAGCCTGGATATGTAGTCGATCTTGAAAGAAAGTTAACGTTTAAGTTTTTGCTGTGGCATGGCAAGAAGATGCCAACTGCTCTCTTTTCACTGCCCAATTTATGAAAGTCAGAAGGCAGCTAATGACTGCGCATACCTGTGGGGAAATATTCGCTCATTTTCTTCTTGAAAATTTTGTAGTCAACCTCCAAAAAGACACAGAAGATGACACGATCCATCTGTAAGAAACAAAATTATTCACAGTGAAACTAGAGTAATTATCAATATTAAGAATAATATTTAATAACAGCACAGAAATGTTTGAACTGACATTCTGTATGCCAGCTAAGTGGAAAAACATTGTGTTTTGTGTTTACTGTATGAGCTGTATTGTAATATACAAAACACCATTTTTAATTGCAATTCACTACTGTGTTCTTTGTTAAATGCCTATTGTTTATGCAAACCACCTCTGAGCATGGTATAAATGTGCTCTGGCATTCCAGCTAGGGTGACCAGACAACAAGTGTGAAAAATCGAGAAGGGGGTGGAGGGTAATAGAGGCCTATATAAGAAAAAGACCCCAAAATCAGGACTGTCCCTAGCAAATCGGGACATCTGGTCACCCTAATTCCAGCTGAGTACCTAGATGCAGTGTTTGATGGAAGAGTCACACAAAGGGTGTCTAGCAGGAGTACAATAGAGTAAATGGGTAAGCAAAGAGCTCTTTATTCAGTCTTTGCCCAACAAACATATTTGCAAAACTGTTTAGCATTTTAGGATAGCTTGAAAAGCTTTCGTGTGGTTTTAATTTACATGAAACTATTTACTCTCTGTATAATATAGCCAGAAATGCAACAAAAACAAAAGCTGTTTACAGAACAAGCAGCACACAGGGTAAATAAAATATTTAATATGCCATATAGTCAGTGAGGCCAAGCATATAAATGGCACCATAACACATAATGTGTGCAGTACCCACCACCTTTTAAAAATAAATTGCCTGGGAAATCATTATATGTGAAAAGGTTTCTCTTAAAAAGAGAGAGAGACACACACACACAGAGAAAGAGCAACAACTAAATACTGAAACATTGCAGGAGGCTCAATTCAACCCTTGCTTATGTTTGTACCAGTCAGCATGATCCAGGGCATAGGGCCCCAGCAGCAGAAAGATAACCTACAACAGGGATGCAACACACGTACCCAGCACATGTCCAGCCTGCACCCAGCCAGCATTTCCGCAAAAGCAAGTGTTGCTAGCCAGAAAGATCAGAGCAATGAGGATCCAGTGTCTATGCTGACAAGTCCCTTATGGAGACCTCACCACAGTTTAAAGCTGCCCTCCTCCTCCCACTCCGACAGGTGCACACGCTGCCTTCCCCTGATGGTGAATAGGGAGCTAGAGTTATTGTGCAGCTCAGGAACAACAAAGAACCATCAACATGAAAAAACTCCTCCTAATCCTTACTAGAAAATCTTGGCCTTTCAGAAAAGCAGCTTCTTGGTAGAACTTAAGGGCCAGACCCTGTCCTCAAATACTCACAGACAACTCTCCTATCTCAGTGCAGAGAAATTCACCCTTTCATTCCTCCACGTAGAGCAAAATCTATTTACCGTGGAGTGAAAGTGCCAAAAAAAATGATGGAAGAATGTTATGCTCGACAGTGGTAATGGCTACCGGTGAGTGAATCTTTGCATCAAAGAGAATCACAGCCCTTATTCAAGTCAATGTGCAAACCACTCGTAGGTTCAATGAAAGGCGCAATGAAGCCCCTTTAAGTAGTGAGACAGCTGGAAACAGGTGGCTAGCAACCAAGGCACTTGGCAGCAAGGAGATCAGAGCTAACCTAAGTACATTAGCATGGATTTCCCTGAGGAAAGCACAGGGCTAGGACGCTGGTTTTGTAGGCTGCGCGTTAGAGTCAAAAGCCAGCAGAAAGCCTGGAGAAACCCGTGAGCGGGACGAAAGGAAGCAGAGAGTCAGAGCTTCTTGAGCACAGTGTGTGCTGGGGAGGCACAACAGAGCATTTCTGAGCAAGGAAACTGTCAGCTATTGTTTGCTTCTATTGTATTCAGAGAAACAGGACTTGGTGCACATGCTTTGTAAATAAACAAGATTGCACCAGAGAAATACTTGATTTGTATCATCAGTTTCTCCTAATGGAAACAATCCTGAAGGGACTGAATATTAGCTAACTGCTCAGGTCAGAGGGGCAATGATGCAATGTTTTAGAATGGAAGGCCCCAATCCAGCAAATATTTACATAGGTGCTTCGCTTTATCCATGAGAGTAGTTCCACTGAAGTTAATGGGGCTACTCACAAGTGCAAAGTGAAGGCTGTGTGTTTGCAGGATCAGTGTTTTGTGCTTCATTTCCTTAATTTATATTGATTGTAAAAGTTGATTTCCCCAGTGATCATCAGACTATCCTACATCATCATATCCTACCTTCACCTCCTGGGCTTATTGGACCGGGTACTCGGATACTATAGTGATGGGTATGACCTAAGGGCGGTGATAGTCAGTCTAACAAAGCCCTGTGTCCAAAAGCACTTCTCAATCAGAGAATGAATTTCAGTCATGCACACAGAAGTCTATGGTGGTCTCCGTGTGCCTAGTCTGTTACGCAGTCCACATACAGTCACAGTATTTCATTTTAATTTGGCTTTATTATATGCTCGCTCTCTATTTTTTTCCCCTGTACACAGTTGACACCCTTAAAATATTCCATGAGCTTGAAGGATTCTAGTCTTTCTAATGTAATGCTCTAAAAACAAGGCATCTCTCTGGACATGGCAGTATCTTTCAAACTGGTGGAACGTTTCCAGTGTCCTCACTGTACATACTCTATTTATAAACCTGTTCAATTTCTTGTCAGTGTGTGAAAAAAAGTGTCCTGTTTTTAAGTATGCATAAAAATGCTGTGATGACAGCTCGAATCCCGTGTTTATCTGATTGAATGGCATGTGTTGGCAGATAGTAAATCTGAAATTAAACCAAATTCTAGCATCCTGCCAGTCACTGAATATTTGATCTGACATACCCAGCTAAAATAATTTGAAATTAGCTATGGAAAGTAACCCTTGTCCTCACCACTTCCATTCCAACCACATCAAGTAAAGGTTTAATCCAGCATAAAATCACTTGGCTGCTGACTCACAAAAGCTCAGCAGGACTTTTGGGACCTGCATTTGAGTTTCCTACTCCTTATTTTAAAGGGCAAATCTCCTCTCTTGTAACTGTGGAATGCCAACTTGATTAGATATTTCATGCTGCCCCTTCACGGAGGGAAGAGAAATAATATTGAGGGACTCTACTTGGTATGCTCAGAGAATCTCCAATGTCTTATTGCAGGTCCTAGCTCTTCCACAGCTGAATGAATACCACTCAATTGAGGAAAGGGTTTAACGGGGTTGCAACTTGAGGGTATTCAGGCTCATCCTTGATTGACAGCTCTGTTCTGAAGGCTAGTCTTGGATGCACCCTTCCTCTCTCAGAGCATGATTAAATTCTGCTCCTGCACAGCTGTGAATAGGTGGATCAAAAGAATCCCAGAATTAAGAGCCCTGCATCACAGGAGGCAGAGACTTAAATTGCATGAGTCATTTGCTTAGCAGGCAGCTTTACAGATCCAGGCTATGGACCATATTGATTTTTTTTCCTTGAGAACCTATGCTACTTGACAGGCACCATTTAAGGTTGAGAGGCATTCCTTTCTTCTGATTTGCTTAGCTGCACCTGATGCATGATCTGCAGCCTTCTAGGCCCTGTGTTACTTAGAAGTCTGAAACTGTTTTACACTGGACTGAATCTTGAGCCAGACATTAAGACCAGGTACTTTATTAGAATGACACAGTGAACTTAAAAATCACATTGAAAATGTTTAACTGACTATGTCTACATATAACATCTAAGATGATGATAATTTGAAGCTGGCGGGAAGGAATACTGTATCCTATTTATTTAGTTTTGTTTCCAATGTGAATTTGAAAGCACTTTGTGTCTAGCGAGTTTCACCGTCTGGTTGATGGTCACTGCCTTGTGAGCTTGCAATGATAAAGGGCTGCCCGGGGGGGGCAAGTCGGGCAATTTGCCCCAGGCTCTGCAGGGGCCCCCAAGAGAATGGCCGAGGCGCCCGCCCTGGCCCCTTACCCCCGCCTCCGCCCCTCTCCTGGAACCTTAGTGTATCAAGCAGCGTCCCCGGACAGCGCTGCAGCGTGGCTCCGGCAGGGCTCCTGAGCCCTGCCCTGCTCAGAGCCACGTGGTCAGGAGGTGGGGCTGCGAGCTCCAGGCTGAGCGGAGGAAGCTCAGGGCCCCACTGGAACTCGCATCCCCGCCCCCTTACCACACGGCTCTGAGAAGGGAGGAGCTCAGGATGCCCACTGGAAACACGCTGCAGCTGTTCAGCAACGCACTGAGCTCTGGGTGAGGAGGGAGCCGGGGGTAAGAGGCTGAGGACAAGGGGTTGGATAAAGGCCAGGGAGTCCTGGGGAGAGTCAGGGGGCAGAGGCTGGAGTGGCAGTCAGGGGACAGGGAATGGAGGGGTTGGATTGTGGGCATTCCGGGGGCTCCGTCAAGACTCAGCGGGGGGGGGGTGGATGGGGGTCGAGGCAGTCAGGGGACACGAAGCAGGGGTGGGGGGTCCCAGGGTGGTGGTGGTGTCTCTGGGGGATGGTGAGGGGACAAGGAACAGGATGGGTTGTGGATTCTGAGGGGGGGGCAGGAAGTGGGTGGAGGTCGGATAGGGGGCAGGGCCAGGCTGTTTGGGAGTCACAGCCTTCCCTACCCTAAAGCTCATTCGGCAGTTTGAGGCTTGCAGAAGAGCCAAGCTATTAGCTTTTCCACTAGGACTACCATCCCTTTCACTTCTCAAATGCCAAATTATAGTACATATTTAATTTCAGTGCCACAGGGAGATTCATGTCAGGGGGGTAGCTTCATTTAAAATTAGCCACTGGGAGAGGGATCACACGAGAAGAGCAATATCCTGCCCAACCTTATCAAGGGAGACCCGCCCCCCGCATTCCCTGAGGCGTCAGAGGGGTTAATTCAGTGGTTCTCGAACTTTTGTCCTGGTGATCCCTTCACATAGCAAACCTCTGTGTGTGACCCCCCCCTTATAAATTGAAAACACTTTTTTATATATTTAACACTATTATAAATGCTGGAGGCAAAGTGGGGTTTGAGGTGGAGGCTGACAGCTCACAACCTCCAGTAATAACCTCGTGACCCCCTGAGGGGTCCCGACCTCCAGTTTGAGAACCCCTGGGGTAATTTAATTTTAGCACCCTGTATCCATTCACATGCATGTGCTATTTTGAGCATTTCAATTTTCACAACATAGGCTCATCCCAGAATCTGGAACAAGCTAAAATGCTCAGTTCATGGAGTATGTACATAAGCTATCCTAAAGACAAACCCACGGTAACCGTCTTCAGTTTGTGAGAGATCCCATGGAGCCAGTCTCTAGGAAACAGATAAATGCATGGAGGCTAAGTCCATTAATGGCTATTAGCCAGGATGGGTAAGGAATGGTGTCCCTAGCCTCTGTTTGTCAGAGGGTGGCGATGGATGGCAGGAGAGAGATCACTTGATCATTACCTGTTAAGTTCACTCACTCTGGGGCACTTGGCATTGGCCATTGTTAGTAGACAGAATACTGGGCTGGATGGACCTTTGGTTTGACCCAGTATGGCTGTTCTTATGTTCTAACCTAAATGAACCCAAAGTTATGGAGACAGATATGAGCCAAGGAAGCCAGCCGAGTATCAGAAACCTGGAAAAATCTCTGACTGGATGTGTTCAGGCGTTTGGTCAGAAGCTGAGGTAGTTCAAAAGTTTTTGATTTTTTTAAGCAGAATTTTTTTATTGTTTCTTTAAAACAATCAAACACAGCAAGCAGCAAATATTTGGCCACACACTTCTGAAACCTCAAACCATATTCAGGTTTTGGCAGACTAATTTCAGCTTTTCAATTAAAAAAAACACAACAAATTTTGAAGGAAAGCAGACATTGTCCATGATTTTTTTCTGCTTTTTAAAAACCCCTAGTTTTCAATCCAAAAAATGTTTTGATGGAAAATATTTGTCCAACCCTTTTAATGAGCTTGAGTGCCTTTTATCACTAGCTGATGCTGAGAATCAGTGACACCTTGTAAAGAAGTTTTCTCCAAACTGGGTTTGTGCTGAGATGTGGAAGGTTTATTTTTCCCAGGGGCGCCCGTGGGGGGGAGCAAGTGGGGCAATTTGCCCTGGGCCCCACAGGGGCCCCCACGAGAATATAGTATTGCAATTTTTTTTATGGAATGGGCCCCCGAAATTGCTTTGCCCCAGGCCTCCTGAATCCTCTGGGCGGCCCTGCAATGATAACTTCTTTCTGATGCACTGCTCTAAGGAGAGATCAAATGCCTGCTCTTCCCTGGCCCCTGCAAAAAAGTGTTTAGCAGTAACACAGCTGCTGATGCCCAGCTTGGTGCTAAGCAAGGGATCTGTATTTCCCTGGACTCCCACACAGGGCCAGGAAGAAGCAGGAGCCTGGGGCAGCCAGAAGCCCCTTCTTCCCTCTCCAGGACCCGCAATTGTCAGGTAGCAATAGGACCTGGGGTGGGCAGAAGAGTTCTTTACTTACCAGGCCTTTTCTGCAGGTCTAAGGAAGGCATTTATTTAGGGTTCCCAACTTTGTAATATTTAAAGATTGGACACTCCAGCAGGAGTGCCGGAACCTACTCTCCCCCCCCTCCCCGGGCCTCACTCTTGCCCTGCTTCTTCCCCTAAGGCCCCATTCCTGCCCTGAAGCCCCGCCCCCATTTGTTCCTCTTTCCCCCTCCCTCTGTCACTCACTACTTTTCCCCTCATCCCCCTCCCTGCGTGGGTCAGGAGGGACTTGTCTGCAAAGCCGGGGCTGAGAGCTGCAGCCACCTGATGCAGGTAGGAGGTGGCCCTGGCTGAGTAGAGGCTGGCCTGGGTGATGACTCAGTGCCTCCCTACCACCCCCATCCACAGTAACTGGACTTTGAGTGTTCCGGTCAGTAGATCTGACTGGACACTGTCAGGTCACCTTTCCAGTAAAAAATGGGGCACCTGGCCACCTTTCATTTATTGTACTCAGGTGTATTCATTAATCATGGCCTCCAGCCACAACATTACATGTAGCTCTCTCTGGTGGTATGGTGTCAGTCAATATCAGCATTAATCTGATATTTTCTTTGGAGTATTGCAGAATTGTACCTATATATCAAACCTCCTTTTCATGCACAGTTTTAAAGAGAGTGGTCTGTGCATTTTAGTATATATATTTAGTATTAATTATATTATGGTGGGGTCTTGAGGCTCCAACCAAATCAGGTCCTATTGTACACTGTACATACCATAAAAATAATCCTTGCCCCAAAGAAATTACAGTCTCAATATACAAGAGACACAAAGGCTGAGAGAAAAGAAGGATTATTATCCCCATTTTACAGATGTGGAACTGCGATACAGAGACACGATGTAACTACCCATGGTCACAAAGGAAGAGCTGGAAACTGAACAAAGATCTCCTGATTCTCAGTCTAGTGCTTTACTCAGAAGGCTATTCTTCGCTTTTAAAAGAGTCACTGTGTTCTAGTCACATTAGAACATGAATTGTAGCCTGGCCACTTAGAATCATAGAAATGTACCACTGGAAGGGGCCTTGGTAAGTCATCTAGTCTAGTCAAATGTAGTGCTGTTACCACTGGCCTATTCTTCCTCTCTGTGACCATGATTTCCCATGACAGCTGCATTCCATGGAAAGAATGCTACTGCTGACAAACAGAGCCACACTTGTGACCACAGGCAGCAGAAACTTCACAGAAGTAGCACCAAGAACACAGAACTCACTGGCTGAAGAAATAAGAATGACCACAAGCCTAACTGCATTCAGCATTAAATGCAACACCTACATGTTCACGAGGCTTTCCCACAATGGCACCCTCTTCCTCACAGATTAATCAAGAAATAAAACTACACCTCAAACTGCTTAGAGCCTGCTACATGGAGGTCGAGAGAGAGCACATGCATGTGTGAGCATAGTCATAATGTATGGGAAGAGCTCAGCTATTAAAGTGATGAGGGCTATTTAATTAGTTAGATACATTCTAAATTGTAGAACATCTCAGTTTTAATCTCAGCTATTGTGCTCTGGCCTCCAGCCGATCATTTCTCTCTCAGTTTCCCATCGGAGAAATGGGGATAATAATACTTACTTGCCTTTCTAAAAGAGTATGTCTACATAGCAAAAGCTGTGCAGGGACTAGTCTACCTTTAGCTAGCACTGGTAACAACAGCAGTGAAGATGGCACAGTGCAGGGCTCTGAGTGGGCTAGTGAGCCAAGTAGGTACCCAAGGTCCATGCTGTGTTTGTGCATTGAGGCCTATGCTATGCTTTCTTCACAGTTGTTCCCTGAGCTAGCTAGATTAAAACTAGCCTGGGTATGTATCGTCAGTTATTAGACAGTAGACTGGACAACAAAAAGAAGGGGTTTCTTAAAGGAAGGACTTAATGAAATGAGGACTCGCACACTGCACCACACTTCAGAATCGATGTGTATATTTGGCCAAGACTAGAACCATTGATTCACACTCCTTTTCCAAAATTGAATGGATCAAGGTCTAGATCTGAACCACATCCTTAGTTTGTCCTGTGTGTCAAACTCTGCCTTCTATTTTGTTATTGATTTGTACCTATGAACAGCCAGTATTTGTGTTTCAGTAAGGGCAATCTCCTTTCATGTCTTTCTGTCTGCTTGCTTCTGTATTCATGATATCATGGTTACAACCACAGAACTGCTCTTGGATAGAACTTCATCCAGGTGTTGATGGCCAAACACAAGGGTTCTGCACCAGGAGCGCTGAAAGCTCCCTACAAATGTGTGTATGGTGGAGCCCATCTAGGGTGATCAGATGTCCTGATTTTATAGGGATAGTCCTGATTTTCACACTTGCTGTCTGGTCACCCTAGGCCCATCAGCACCAACAATGGCCCATTCTGCACCTGCTCCACATCTTCCCCTGAGGCCCTGCCCCCTGCTCACTCCTCTGTGCCTCCCCCCCCGCACTTGTCCTTAAGACAAGTAAAAAGTCACAGGGCCCAGCCCTCCCCCACTTCTGGCACCCCTGTTGTACACCCCTTAAGTCCTTAAAATAGGATTTAAGTGGTGCATAGGCATCATGCTGACCCTCAATATGGGGGGGAATTTGACTATTGATGAACGATGTGCAACTTTCCATAATGAAACTCCCTTGCTTTCAGGTTTCATTACAAACCTGAAATCCAAGCCCAGGTTTACTAAGATTCACAAACCTTTCGAGCAAAAGTGTATTGAGTTTCAGGAAAATCAAGGACAGGTAAATTTTAGGCAAACACAGGCCAATGCCTGGGTCATCTTTCAATGCTCTTGCTTTCTACACAAATATTTATGCTTTTAAAGCAAAACATATTGGTTTTGTGGTTCACCATTTTGAGTTTGGGGGTTCTTTGAACCTGAGGTGAGAACCCATATTCCACCCCTCCTGCCCGGGTGGAACTGCAGAGTTTGCATTGCTCTAATAATGGTATACATTCAGCACTGTCACTTCACCCCAGAAGCAAATAGCTGTAGAAGACTAGCTGTGAAGAAGTAACTTCTTATTTAAGACAAAAACACCCACAAAGCAATATTATTAGTGGCCTGATATTCTAGTTTATGAATTTAATTCTGCCTGGAGTGAAAAGTAATTAAGAGACCAAAGGCAAAACAATCACCTGATGTTTATTACGAGTTTAAAAGATTAACATAAACAACAGCATTTAGATAGGAGTACTGATTATTGCGAAGTTTAGACACTCTTAACAGGATATGCAATGGTGAGGCACTGAGCCATGAAATCAAGATAAATGTAACATTGACAAAAACGTTGTCAAAACAACCCTCACTGGCTCACCAGTAATCCTGAGGGCAGGAATCCTTTTATCCAAATCATGCAAAGAACAAATTAACTCTCTTGTGGGTATTGCATATACCATCAATAATTATTCTGACACAAATGTATGGTACATTTTAAAGCAGATGAATAACACCCCCATTTTCCACTCGGGGTGCTTTTTACCATAGATCTCAAACATGGGTATGTGATACAATCTGATTAAATGTATGGTGTAACTCTGGCACAGAATGGTTACATAACTTGCTCACAATCACAAAAAATGCTAACAGCAGAATAGCAGTAGAACCCAGGTCTCCTTAATCCCAATCCTATATTTTATCCCTTGAACCAAGCTGCTTCTGAAACAGGCCTTGAGATTCATGTACACAAGGAACTGAAACATAAAAGACTAAATTTAGACCTGATATAAAGAGATACAGTTTCACTTAATACCATCAATTTTTAATCTGGCACATTATTTCAATGCGTAATTTCATTGAGCAAATCCATTACAAATCCTTCTCTAAATCAGACTGTTTGTCTTTACATCGAAATAGTGTTCCCCTCTAGACAGCACATTGCATGTTTTCAGTATTTTCTCCTTTCCCCCATTTACTGTACTCTATATTCAAGTGTATGTACAGCATTCTCTTCTGACGCCTAACTGTGCTGAGCTGTTATTCGCTTTATTTTTGTTAATGAATCATTTGTCATTCAACTACAGCAGCTTTCCAAACATTCAAAAGAAGCAATCTGGATTTCAAATAGAAATAGCTAAAAATCAAAATAATGGTAATTCCTGAGCAAATTTGCAAGTTGGCTGCAAATAAAAGCTTGCTTGTCCTAGCTAGCTGTTACTGCATATGATCACAAGACTGAAACAAACAAGGAATTAAAAAAAAAACCAACTCCTCCTATTGTTTACCCTATGATCACTTCCAGTTTTTAAATATAACATACAAGGCAGGAACTACTTGCTGCAGTGGCCTTATTGCAGTGTGGATGCTGCAAAATACATGATGATAGCATGTACTGCTAGCAAAGCCAGATTATAAACTCATTGGTTGTTAAAAGCACTGCATGTCTGCTCTTTTGGTCAACAGTTAAAAGTTGCTCCGTAACTGAAAGAAGAAACAAACCTGTACAAGCTACCCAATGTTTAAGGAAACATCTCAGTTTATTTATTCTGATGGCAACTGAAACTCATCACTAAAGAGGCAAGATAGTACTTTAAAAATGCATTTGTTTTTAGCAAGATATCCATCAATCTACAGAATTCAGTTTTATGCCACACAAATATGATGACATAAGTGCCATTAATCGTTTTCAGCTTAATACCCACTGCCCCTTGAAGATGCATGTTTGGAATATCTGAAGACGACCTCCATTTTTCACTGCTACCAGTCATAGGGCCGCTGACACAGCCAAGATAATCCTGTATTCAGCGATCCTAGGGGAATGAATGGATTCTGATGAATGTAATTTGCTATCTCAATGATAAATGGCAAATGTGAAGAGAGGGTATGCATGCAAATATAACTGAGATAAATAAGGGCTTGTGAAGGATAGTACTCAGGAAGTATCTGGCAGACAGTTTTACAACAGCTATGCATTTCTCAGGAGATAAATCATCATCTTAAATTAAGTTATCATTATACCTTCATTGTGAATCTCCATTGGAGTAAGACGGCATCATGGCACAAAAATCAAGCAAAATTTTGTAGTCAATGAACGAACTTTTAGCAGTATTCTCTTGTTTTAGGACATAAATTATTCAACACTACAAAGATTAAACACACTGTAGTATAACTGGGCCTACGTTTTCAAAAGTGACTGCTGCTTTTGAGTTCCTTGGAGTTTTTGGATGGATCTCAATTTGACGCAACTTAAAGCGATCTGATATTGAGAACACACAGAGCACCAACACTCTGATAATCAGGCACCATGTTGGACACCCAATAGTTGAAGCATCCAAAATCGCTAGCTACTTTTGAAACTTTTGGTGGTTCTAGTATTTTACAAGCTGTTGTAATGTTGAGTAACACTTTGCAATGCAGAATGCGATAGTTTCTTCTCTCCGTGTATTGTCAAAAGGCTAACATGAGATACAGCATCACTTGTCAAGAACCAGAGCTCTGTATTTATTACCTAGGATCAGAATCAAAGAATGCTTGGGGGCATATAGAAATGTATCCCTCTTCTACCTCTTTGTATGAGTCCGTTTACAGCTGTTGCAAGATCCTGGAATCTCTAATGGATGCTAGATAAAAAAAAAAGTCCATTGTCCCATGGCCCATGTAATGCAGGAGGTCAGACAAGAGTATCACAATGAGTCCTTCTGGCCATAAAAATGTATGACTTTGTGAATCTTTTTTTTTATCAAATACCTGTTTTAATGTCTGATGTGTAGAAATATAGATCAGATTGGGAGCCTTTAATCAATTCTCCAGGATGTTCCTTCTGTTATGTCTCTAAAAATCCCTCTTTCATTACATTTCTATCTTGATGTGAAATTCTATTTTTTTTATTGGAAAATGGTTCACATTCTATTCAAATTGTAATTGTAGAAACAGACAGCCCCAGGGAATACAGATAAGAAAATAAGACTTGCTGTACATAGGATTTGCAGAAAAAGCAAAGATTTGCAGAAAAAGCAAAGATTTGCAGAAAAAGCAACAGAATCTGGAAGGATTCTCCAAGGAGAGTAGTGGGGGCAAAAGACATATCTGGCTTCAAGACTAAGCTTGATAAGTTTATGGGGGGATGGTACGATGAGAGAGCCTAATTTTGGCAATTAATTGATCTTTGATTATTAGCAGGTAAATAGGCCCAATGGTCTGTGATGGGATGTTAGATGGGATGGGATCTGAGTTACTACAGAGAATTCTTTCCTGGGTGCTGGCTGGTGAGTCTTGCCCACATGCTCAGGATTTAACTGATCGCTATATTTGGGGTCGGTAAGGAATTTTCCTCCAGGGCAGATTGGCAGAGGTCCTGGAGGTTTTTCGCCTTCCTCTGCAGTATGGGGCACAGGTCACTTGCTGGAGGATTCTCTGTACCTTGAAGTCTTTAAACCATGATTTGAGGACTTCAATAACTCAGACTTAGGTTAGGGGTTTGTTACAGGACTGGGTGGGTGAGATTCTGTGGCCTGCATTGTGCAGGAGGTCAGACTAGGACCATAATGGTCCCTTCTGACCTTAAGTCAATGAGTCTTTGTGTCCTCTTAAGTTGAACCACCTTGCTGATAAGTCATTGCAGACAAGCGTTGAAATAGAAATGGGAGATTCCCCATTGTCTTCAGTGGGGCCAGGATTTCAACCAAGTTTTTTTTTGTTTTTTTGAAGGGTATAACAATTTCTCACTTGCACACTTCTTGTTACTCAGAGATAATTGAAAACCCCCTTCTAAATCAAAGCACCGATAAATTTCAGCACATGTCTATCCACTCCCTTCGGACTCAAAGAGAATTATTACGTTTTCATTGATCTGACTATGTAAAATTACAACTGTGTGTAAACTTAACAATATATGGAGATCAACCTCCTTTCAGAAATCCAACACAATGGTTGCACTCCATAATAGTACAGCTGAAGATATTTGTGTGTGTGGGGGGGTCTTACATGAATATACATTACTCTTTTAAAAATGCAACATTTATACTTAAACACTTGGGTCCCCATCCTGCAAAGCTGGTTCATAACTTTAATTATGTGAGTAGTGGATGGGACTACTTACATGTGCAGAGTTATAAAACATACCTAAATCTACGCAGGATCTGGCCTTAGTAATGTTTTTAATATACAATTTCAGTCATTTGATTTTTAAAATCCATTTTAGGCCAAATAAAATGGACACTATCTTTTTCTAAAGATCTCGTGTTGTATTATTGCCTTTATTTTCCATATCTTATTTCACTGTTCTAATCTTCATCCTGCATTTAACTAGCATTCAGATTTGGGCCTGATGTCAACGGAAAGACTCCATTGACTTCACTGGGTATTGGACCAATGATATTATGCCCTAACTATTCTAGCAAGAAGACACTGATACATCCATTTTTGACTCTGAGTATATCTGGGTAGCCAAAAATTCAGTAAGTGGCAAAAAAATACACATTCAGTAACGGAGTGATAATTTTCTAGGATAAGCTGAGTTATGTGACCATCACTCCATTTGCAACCTTCCACTGTGTATTTTACTGCCATGCTCCATCGCCCTCTTTCTCTTTCACTTGAATAAGATCATCTCTAGAGTTAATGTTGATATGAGAAATGAATAATTACTCTGTTATGATAATTAAAAAGTACACGCCTGCTTCTAATGTTATAAATACATTAAATACATAATAAATGCACTACAGTTATAAAGCTCTCTCTCAAATATTTTGTTGTTCATTGTTAGGTAGAAATCCATCTTTCTGAAAATCTCTGTACAAGAATGGGCACCACAGAGCACAACTCACCAGCAGCCACGAAGCCAGTGCCCACATTAGAACCCACACTGAAACCTACGCATGTAAATATTACCGTATCTTCCACCTTGAAAGAAAATGTATCACCAATTTAGCTGTTACTTGCAGAATTCATTTACAGATCAAATTAAACACATTAACATGAGCCTTTAAAGACCATTTCTAAAGGACAAAAGCTGATTTGCTCAAAATACCAGTCCCTACCCATCTCTCTCGTCCAAATGTAGAAGCTAATCTTTGTGATCAGAAAAAGCAGAGCCAGGGAGAGTAGGCGGCTAAGAATGATTTTCAGCACTACTGGAAGTGACTCCACTTCTCCTGGGATAGACAAAACAGCATTTCTGTCTCAATGACGAAGGTCAGTACAGGATCCTTTACTTAACAAGTGCCATGTAAACTAAGCACTATTATTAAAACATTTTATCTTCCTCTGTCCTACCAGACAGTTCTCTTTTCTTTTGGTACAAGATGGTTTTACATGGAAGTAACTGCATCCAGTATTTGATTAAGGCATTGGTGTGGTTAGGAGAAAAGAATAAACTTTCACTGTGCTGAGGTGTTACAAAGAATTGTAGAATGACGAGTTACCATGCTCCACCAGCAATCCCCAACTTGTAGTGCCAGCAGTCCCATCTCTCTGCACCACCAACTAGCACAAGGACCACCAATCCTATCTCTCTCCACCGTTTCTAACAAGCAAGACCAGTATGCCCCAGCTCTTCTACAACAACCAGTAACAAGACTGATTAGGGTTTTGGCATATGATCGTGGATTATGACTTGGCCAAACTGTCCCCATGCTAAAGATTATTAAGCAAGTTGATATAATTGACAGACATCTTCCCTAGAGGATATTGCAACTTTAATATACTTTGTTCTAAAATCTCTGCTAGGATATAAATGTCAACTGTATGCCAACATTTTTCATAAGATTTGTGGCGGGGAGGGGAAGAGAACCATCTCTAAGGAATTAGTATAAAATTAATTAATAGATGGTAATAGAATGACAGCTTTCCAAAAATAGCAGATGTTCCAGTATTTTATTGAGTCTTGCTGCCTAACCTTTGGTACAGTAATTCCATAATATGCATCTTCCAGACCTAATTCTGCTTCATAACTGGAATGCCAAAGATGGCTGTTACTGATTTCTGCTACAGGTCACAGTGAAGAAGCAGAAGAGGCAAATAGGAATTGATTTACATTCATTAGAGGGGAAAAGAAAACACCTCCTTTGCATTTGTGCTATATACTGCTAACAGTCGATCTAGTTACTCACCATCAAGATAGAAAAGGTTCATATTACAAGGATGTTGTTCACGTGCAATTGACATTAGCACAATTTATATCAATTGCCCAAATGCACTGATGTGTCCAAAATTCTCAAAGCTATTTATTGTCAAACTGTTCATACTAAATGCACAAAAATGTAACTGTCATTAATTCATGAAATAAAGTATGTTTGCACAGCACTCTGAAAACGTAAAAGCACTTTGAACAGCAAGGGCTAACCATTATTATTTTTACTTGTGTGAAATTACTATATAAACCATAAACCACTATCATCTCTTGTGGAAAGTACCTTTGGGACAGAGCCAAATCCTAGTATATGGCACTTTTGATAAAATACAGTATCTGTCAAGGGTTCTATTTTGATTTCAGCTGAAAATTCTCTTTAAGACATTCATTGCAATGTTCTTCACAATATGTATTAGGTAAATGTACTTCCTGGTTTTGCAACAATATACAGACATTTATGAAAACAAGCCAATGTTTTATTTCGTTTTTCTCCTGTGCCTAAGACACCTCAGAATGGTTTCTCCTTCACCACAGTTAATCCTGGTGCTATAGGCCATGGGTGAAACATGCTGTGGCCTAGTGGCCAAAGCACTGCACTGGGATGCCAAATATCTCTGTTCTGTTCCTGGCTGGGTGATCTTAGACAAGTCATTGCCTCGCTCTGTGCCTCAGTTTCCCCATATGTACAGCGTTTTGAGACCTGCTGCCAAGAAGCACTATTTGAGCATTACCTTGGCATTATTCTACTACTACTATGTATTCTCATTCTAAAGCCACCAAGTTTCTCTCTGTTTTCCCCTTCTCTGATCAACCAACTTGTCTTCTGTTCCTTATGTCTAGAGGACAGAGCACGCTGGCATAAATGTGGATCTTTCTCCTGGTGTGAGAGCCCAGAAGCAGCTCACATAATATTGCATTTTCAAAGAGCTCCCTTATCCGTACCTACAATATTTATGAGAACATCCATTTGCACAGCACTTAAAAAAAATCCGCTTGTCCGCTTGTGAAAGGTGAGTAGGAAACTTTACCTAAGTTACCAAATTCTGCAGAATTCAGCATCATTTAATCATCAGTTATATTTTTGGCCTTTATAGTTTCATTAGTAACTTTTTAAATGTGAACACAAGCAAACCAGGGCAATGTTTACTTCCTGAATGTCTGCAACTGTGTAAGCCACCGTGTGCTAATAGGATGCATGAATGTAATCCTTAAGCAGTTTAAGTAAAGATAGTTAAGTGTGGTCTGTCACTCCAAGCACCAGCTATCTGAGCTGCAGTGCTAGTAAATGACCTTTTAACTCTAAACATCTGAACTATTTGGCTAACATGTCTCCTTACCTTATCCTATGCTGCCATCCATGGGTTCATCACACTTGTGAAGAAAGTATAAAATAACCAGAAATTGACAAAACTTTTAACATTTTCATGCCTTGATTAGAGAACAGGAGAATGAGGAGTTACAGCAGGATTGAGAGGCCATCGGCAGATTCCAGATCTAGTATTTGTAGAGGCTTTGATGCTCTGGCTGGGGAATATTCTGTCTGTGTCATAACTCTCCAAATCAGAGAACATTTTATGCCTAGTTAGTATTTGGTTAAACACACTCTCTTCCATCTGGGTGCGTTTAATCTACCCAAGAACATTTAAAGTAAATGATCTTGTTCAAATGTTGTTAATAAGACTAACATTTATAGCTCATAAACTTATTTATTCAGCATAATATTTTTATTCTTTAAGAGAGAAGGAAAATTGAAAGGGGAAATATCTGTTAGGGTTAACAACAAGCTGCTTGAAAGAGAAAATACATTGGAATTTTTTTTTAAATTATGTTTGAACTGACTTACAGCAGATCAAACATTTTACTATGCTTATAAGTTTATAAACCACTTTGGGGGAGCTAAACGGCATATCTTCTCCACAGGTTAAACACAGCAGGATCATCAGTCAGATTCTAGAAATGAGCAGCTCTACAGGACTAGCGCACAATTCACCACAGCCGGGAATCTGTGCTCATGAAAGGCCTTAGGTCTGGTGAAGGAGGAGTGTTCCAGGCATGTCACACATGAGGTGAATTGCTGGGACTGTGTCGGAGGCTTGCTCAGAACCTGCTCTGAGGCCTGGTCTACACTAGAAAATCAGGTGTGAAAAATCCTCACCCCTGGGCAGCATAGTTGAACTGACCTATGTCTCCATGTACAGGGCTAAGTTGACAAAAGAATTCTTCCATTGACCCAACTATTGCTTCTTGAGAAGGTGGATTATGTACAGGACAAGAGAATCCCTCCAAATTGGCATAAGTAGCGTCTACAATAAAGTACTACAGTGGCATTTTAAATGTAGACAAACCCTTACACTGCCTCTAAAGCCCTCAGTATTTCATGGTCACTGAAATTTAAAATGATTTAATTTTAGCTAGAAACAAAAAGGGAAAAAAAAGGAAAGGGGGTTGGCTCTTGTGGATGGAACACAATGACTCACATCCTCAGCTGGCGTAAAATAGCATGGCTCAATTGACCTAAACAGAGCAACTCTAACTGACACCAGCCAAGGATCTCTTCCCAGACTGTCAGCTCCATGCAAGTGCAGTGCATATTCAATAATTCTCTGTTAAAAATCTACACGGCACATTCAGTATTAGGCATATACGTTACTAACTGGCATTAGAACCAAAATAATTATTTGGATTTATATGACACCTACCTAAAGCTTTACAGCCTGATGGAATTTTAAAATATCATCTCCTGCAAACATTTTTAATGAAGTAATCCAGCCTAAAATAACATACCCATATCGCAAAATAAACAACCAGATACTAATCAACCTCTTCTCAGTATTTCCTGTCAATCTTCAGTTTTCAGCCACTGAAATACCTGACAAAACAGATGGAACTAAACATCAAACTCCAGGTAATTTTTGGCATTTTCCCCATTAAATACTAAGGACCTGAATACTTAAAATACTTATGCATGTAAGTAGCTTTACTCATGTTAGTAATTACTTAACTTCAAGTAAAGTTACTCATGTGCATAAGTCTCTCCAAGGTCAGTGCCCAAGTGATTGTTTCAACTGACATAACTTGGCAACAAATATCAATTTTTAATATCCTAGGTGCAAACTAGCACCTGAAACATGTCAAAATCTCTAAAAAACCAAATCAGTTTTCTCACATATTTTGTCTTCTAAAGTGCAGTCATGGCATCCAGTTAAATTATAACCCTCTAAAAAAGTGATTTAGAATAGAAACGATAGAAGTCGTAGAACTGTAACATTGCAGATGTGGGACTACAACAGATCTAATCTTTCAAGGAATGTTATGCTTGTGGTTTGAACTGCATCTTGCTGCACCATGAGATGATGCTTTCTTGGGGGCAGAAGTATTTTTATTATCTTCTCATTTTGGTACACAGTGAATAGGTACCTTCTGTCTAGCTAGGAACGACTTTGTCTATTACTAAGAAGATCTGGTTGGACTGATGAATGACATAGCTTCTAGGGGAATAATACAATTTTCATGTCATCATAAACTTTCATCTGTCTGTGGCACTGTATATGTGTGTTACTGTCACACACTCAGTACAACCCCAAGCATTCAAAAATCATGAGACTGGCTTACAAAGCATGAGATTTTACAAAAATAATAAATATTGAGTTATTATTTGCTTTCTGGTTTCTGAGCCTTTAGAGTGCGCTCTTGACACATTTTCAAGCTTTTGGCTGCAACCAGAGCCATCCCTGGGGGAGGGGTGGGGCCCAGGACAAATCAGCCCCCACTGGCTTGGGGGCTTTGCTCTGCATCAGTGGCTGGGCCGGTGGGACAGATCCAGCCTGGTGCTGGGCCGCCTGCTGCTGCTGGCAGTTGCTGGTGCCTACCACGGGGCTATTGTTGGCGGCTCAGGGCTCCAGCTGGGTCAGGGGACTCGCTGTACTGAAATGCAGGCAGCTGAGCTGGGCGCTGTCTCTGCTAATTGCCAACAAGATGGTGGGCCCTGAGGAAGTGACGAATTTGTCTTCCAGCAGTGGCTCTGGAACATTTTTAATAGTGGGGATGCTGAAAGCCAGTCTCTTTACCCGTACCCCGCACAGGGCTGAGGCCGGCAGCCAGGACCCCAGGCGTGGGGCGGCAAAAGAGCCATGGTGTCGCAGGGTGGCAGCTGGGACCCTGGGCACGGGGCGACAGCAGAGCCCCGGACATGTGCGGCTGACAGCCGAGACCCCAGGCATGCAGGGACAGCAGCCGAGACCCTGGGCACGGGGTTGGCAGCTGGGAGGCTGTGGGTGCTGCAGCACCCCGCGCTGCTAGTTCCCACACCTATGTCTTCCGGGACAGACTGTGCCAGCCAATTGCAGCAGACCATGGGATCCCCTAAAGCATAGGGCCCAGAGCAGTCACTTCAATTCACCCTACCCAAGGGATGTCTCTGGCTGCAATCCTGAGGATAGATTTTTTTTTTAAAAAGCTGAGATACTTAGCTAATCATATGCTTCTGGCAGCTGGGGCTTTAAGAAAAACATCAGATATAATGAGAGCTGGCAGCAGAATATGCTGTACATTGCACTATCCTTCACAACTCAAGCAGGAGAAAAGAGATGCAGCAGTTCTGGGAGAATCAAATATTTATCTGAAACTGACAAATAACAGCTATTTCTTCTCAGATTCTCTCTGGTCACAATCCATTTCCACTGAACTCAGTGAGAACCCTTCCATTGACTTCAATGGGATTTGGACCAGGCCCTCTCTGAGACTTCTCACACACTTATGCTACCATACACAAAGGGTAAACAATAAAGGCCCAGTTTTTCTCCCAGCAATGTGTGTGGCTATTTCCACACGGGCATCTCCACATTGCTATCCTGAAAGGGGAAGTTTCAGTTCTGTAGCACATTCCCCTTCCCCTGTCCCTCCCTCACAGATGCCAGTTCAGGGACCCCCCCTTCCCCTCCCCTCACACAAACACACAGAAAGGATTCAGTGGGTTTCTGGGAGTGGTATATGGAATGAGGAGGTTGATCGGGGGATAGTCTATTCTCTGTTGGACTGCTTCCCACTCTGCTTCAGGATTTCCAAATGGAGATCTGGGCATGAAGTAATGTGACTCGGAGCTCTATTGCTGCCTCTCTGGATTCCTTCCAGTGTTGCTACTAAGCAGCAACGAGGCGACTGCACCAATGAGCATGAGGTTCTTGCCAAGGAGAATGGGCCCAGCAGAGCAGCAGTTATCTCTGTGGGATGACTCAGTCCCAAAACCCACAAAGCAGGCCTGCAAAATCTGCAGCTTTCATAACCCTTCCTGCATCCGGGGGGGGTGGCGGGAGGCGGCCAGGAAAATGCTGCAGGGGGACCCTTAGCAAATCTTTTCTTTTCTGTTAGCCTATCCTCCCCACCAGGAGATTGTCCTAAAGAGATCACCAGCCAACATATTAGTAATAGGTCTACCAAAAAAGTGACAACTTCAATAATATTCTCCACTATAAAGTTCATTGACAGTATGTTGCAGGGTTTGCAAGTCCATTTTTCTGGATGTTTGGTAGAAAAGTGCTGCAAACAGCACTCCAGCAATAAATTTCAGTATCCAAAATGCTAGCTTTACAATGAACAGCACAGCCACAGACAGATTTTGAAGTCGGCTACTAAACAAATTTTGGCAACAGAAAGAAGTTATCAAGAAAAACTTTCATTCACAGGAACTGAAATGTGTTCTCTAGTGAAATGAGACGAGTCTGTAAATCGTTGTGGTTTTTTTTCCCACCCAGGTCTTAAGATTTAGAACCATAGTCTTTCATTTTATTCATGTTGTGTTTATTTAAAAGGTTCAATCTGCCTTAAGTCAGAGCAATTTTGAATGCAAAATGGTTTTTATCTTTCTTTTATGTGCTGTTTTTTCATGCAGCCGGGATAGAGTGGCTCATCAAAAGAAAGCAGGGCGGACTGAATTTTATCTCACTATTATTGTGATATAGCTGTAGTGGGCAATCTGATCTCATCAAGATACAATTGCAGTAAAGATGTCTAAGTGGATGTCACAGCATAGCTGAAAGATATTAAAGTGAAATGAACCAAAAAAAGCAATCTTTCCAATGCAAATCACAAAGTTAAGTTGCAGGAATTTGTAGGCAGAAAATGGGGTGGGGGAGAGACAGCATCCTCACGAATGTCTGATTAACACTTCTAAAATAATTTTGAACACATTTGGTGAATGTATAATTAAGGGATTTACAACATTAAAACCTGGAGCTCTGTGCAGCAGTACACTAAATGAGATGATAAGTAACAAGGGAAAGGGTGAATTATACCTCCTTCCATTGCCGTTTGAACTACTGTCTGCTGAGATAAACACTGCTGATTGTTTTCAGACCTCCTCTCTAGTAGACAGAGACTACTCATTTTGGCAAATCGATAATAAAAGACAGCTAAGAAACTCAGACTCATTTTGTGTAAGTCTAAAAACACAATGGGCCAGATCCTCAGCTGCCATAAATCAGAGCAGCACCACTGAAGTCTATTTAAACCGCCTAAGGATCTGCACTCTCCTCGCCAGGCGGCATTTTTTTTAAAAATGCTACATTGATAACCACAAACGATTATTTTAATTTCCTGGTATAATATATGCTTCTCATCACATGTGTGTTTTACATTTTTTTCTTTAGTGTTCAATTAGCTTTTAGGGTATCAAAATTAGATAAGAAACTCTAAGTGGTTTACAACAGTACATATTTTCCAAAGCAAACTCTTCTGAAAGACCAGGAATCGTATGATTGGTATTTAATTACACATGTGCATGAGTGCATTTTGAGCTCTGTTGGTCTCTGGGCCTTTTTTAAAGGAATATATCATAGAAACAACACAGACAATGCTAAATGCACTGAAACGGATATACACAGAAGACATCATAAACCACCTTCAGACAGGCACTGTGTGCATTATAGACCATACAAGATGGCTGATGCATATTCCAAGAAAAACACTAACACTGACTGAACACAAGCCAAAGCATGACTAAAGGTTAGACACACGCAACGTCCTGCCCTTCTGCTTCCTAGAGAGAGAGACGACCACTCCTAGGCGTATTATTTCCAATACACAATTGGATCTCCTATAAAGAAATAGTTGTGGTCTTTGCTTGACTTTGCAGCTCAACTCCAGACTGCTTGTAATTCACATCATTTCTTCTGAAAATTATTGAGGTTTACCATAATTTGACATTGCTGTTCCTACAGCTAAATTTAGGATGGCCATCACAGGATAGTATTAAAACAGCAATTCTACTGGTCGCTTTCTTGTTAAAGCCATTGCCTGTGGTCATTTTACTAAAAAGCATCATTTAGTCTGACAGTGAATTGTTTAAATGAATAAAAGGAAACAGGGAAGGGGAGGAACTCACCTCTCTCTCGAGAAAGGCCAACACTATATACATTAATCTCAGAGTTAACTCTATAAATGGCAATCTCATGAGAATACTGTATGAGTTTTTAACAAAGTAGACACAAATACTCATAACTTAAAAAATGATAGGGTATTTTCTCTAAAAGAAGGATGGGAATTTCAGCAGATCTGAAGTGGTTGTTATCTCAGCAGAGATTTGCTCAGCCACATCAGTTCCCTCCTGCATGGGAAATAATAGGATTCCTTGTAGATTAAGGGCCTTGTATAGCCATCCAACATCTTGACAGATGAAAGGAAACGGGATGAAGCTAGTCAGTCAGGAGTGCTTGACAGTGGTGTGGGAGAAGAGCCCGAGGCACGAGTGGCAGACCTTCCACGGTGGTTACTGGTTCACTCACTAGATGGAGGTTGGAGTGCACACTGTTTTCTGGCTCTCCTGCAGGCCTCAGGCCTGGGCTCTCTGATGGCTCTCTGTGATGACTACATCAGCCTCGACCCGGCTTCTCCAGACTGAGCGGCTGTGGGTGGGGTTCTCCAAGTTCTCAGTGGAAATGCTGAATTTCTTGAGATCTTGCGTGACCTTGTCGCCAAAGGTGCCAAAGGTGACAGAGGTTTTGCTGATTCTCATATCAAGTTCTCTATCAAGGCTAAGTGAGCTAGTTAGACTTGAGCCAAGATAGCAAAAGTGATCTACATTGTCCAGAGCTTCATTACTTACGTAGATTTTAGGAGGGATGTTACTGCCCTGTGACATGACAACTGTTTTCTTGATACTGATTATCATCCCGAACTTGATACATGCAACAGAGAACATATTCATCATGATCTGCAATTCATCAGGTGAGTTACAGACAAATGCAGCATCACCTGCAAAGAGTAGATCATGAATAGTGAGCTGCATGACATGCCTTTTTGCTGTGAAATTGTCTGATGTTGAACAAACTGTCCTCCCTCCTTGATTCAGTTAGTATGCCAGGTTGATCATTTCCAAAAGCACACTTGATAAGAATAAAGAAGAAGATGCCAAAGCTGGGAGGTGCTAAGATGCAGCCCGGCTTCATGGCAGTATCAATCTAAAGTCATACAATGTTTCATTTTCATACTGGATGGTCGCCTTCATTCCCTCATGGAATTCCTAAAATAGGCAGGGTACTTTTTGTGGACAGCTAATTTTCATCGGGATCTTGTATATGCCATTTTGGCTAACCATGGCAAAGGCCTTTTGTATGAATACTACATAGAAAGATGCCAATTCATGGCTTTTTTCTTGCAACAAGTACATTGTAAAGGACATATCAGCCACTGAGCATCCAGCTCAGAATCCACACTGGCTCTCAGGGTAAACTCTCTCAGCAAGGACTTGGAGTGTTTTCAGCAGGACCCTTGGAAGCACCTTGCCGACCATGCTGAGCAGAGATATCCCTTGGTAGTTGTTGCTGTCTGCTCTATCCCCTTTATTTTTGTATGAAGTAATTATGTTTGCATCTTTCAGATCCTGGGGTATGTGGCTTTCTTCCCCGCTGGCGCAGAGAAGTGCGTGGATGTAGCTCACAAGCTTCCCCCACTCTGCCTTTAGGAACTCCAGAGGTATCTGATCATTGCCTGCTGCTTTCCCAGGCACAGTCTCTTTGATAGCTTAATCTACATCTTCATGAGTTGGTATTTGCTGCAGCTCCTACATTGTTGGAAGCTGGAGAATGGCAGGTAAGACAGTATCACAGATAATGGAATCCTTTGAGCAGAATTCTTTGTAATACTCAATCCATCAGTCAAGTTGTTCTTGCCTGTCAATCAGGACGGTACCATCTTTCGCTTTCAGGTTTGCAGTCTTTTTACAAGTTGATCCAAATGCCTTTTTGATTCCATCAGAGGTACCATGAAGGTCCTCACTTCATGGTGAGGTCTGAGTCTTTTTGCACAGGTCTGGTCAATATTCTGGGTACGTTCTCTGAGAATAAGGGTCTATTCATTAAGAATAAGAGTGGCCTTAGGATAAGAATCAGACCTTCTGACTCAACATGCACTCCTGATCCAATGCAAGTCTCATTGCTCAGTTCCACTGCCTGGGATAGGCACATTATTTACTGCAGTAAGCTAAAAACTAGTAGAGATGAGCAGATTCCAACAGTTACATGTACTAGTGTAGAAAATAAAGTACAGAGAAAATTAAGGATGAAGTGCTTCCTAGTCACAGGCACCAACTCTGTGGGTGCTCTGGGGCTGATGCACCCACAGGGAAAAAATTGTAAGTTCTGAGCATACACCGGCAGCCCCCCTATCAGCTTCTCCTCACTCCCACAGGCCTCCCACCCACCAGTGGGCCCTGTAGATCAGCGGCTCCCCCAACCTCCCACCCGCCGCGATCAGCTGTTTCACAGCATGCAGGAAGCTGGGGGAGGAGAGAGGAGCGAGGACGCAGCACGCTTGGGGGAGTGGGTGGAACTGAGCAGGAAAAGGTGGGGCGTGGTGGAGCGGGGGCAGAAAGAGGCAGGACAGCGATGGGACTTTGGGGGAAGGGATAGGGTGGGGCCTGGGGCAGAGCCGAGGGTTGAGCACCCCCCGGCATTTTGGAAAGTCGGCACCAGTGTTTCTACTGCTAGTAGTCCCACTGAAAATATTACTCCTGGTGGTGCTAGCCCATTGGGGGCCCTAAGCAGGAATATTTTTCTCCCCCAACACATACTAAAAAAGCAAATAGGAGGTCCCCGTTGAACTGCTCGAGGCCACAAGCAATTGCTTCGTCTGCTTATGCCTAGCATCGACTCTGGCCTGAAGTATGCATTTGCAGGATCATGCCTTAAATCAATACAGGGAACTATTTATTTTAATTCTGTGGCTGATGCAGAGACATATTTGTTGACTTCTATTGCATTCCTTTACCTGACTGGCGGAAAAATAAGTGCAGCATAAGGGTCATTAATGAATTTCAAAGCTGTAGTGTTCCATTGGTGCATTTGCAGAGCTGCTGGCAATAACACTGGTGGTAGTTGTCTGAGTTGTTACTCACAGCATGATGGGTACTACTACTTATCTGACAAAAACTCCATTCTCCTAGAAAAATACCCTATTGTTTTTTAAAAATTATGAACATGTGTAAAGCTAATTTATTCAAAGAACTCCTCCTGTATTCACATGAGACTGTTATTTCTGTGGTTTGGACTTCTAAGAGAGCAAGGGACTGGAATGGAAGAATATAGACAAACAGAAATTAGTAACAGTTTATAGGGCAAAGAAAGGAGTAAAACATTGAAGAGTAAGAGTGTTAAATCTGAAACAATTTTAAGCTATTTAAACCAGGTAACAGCTACTGAGAAACCTAAAGACTATGGAGATGCTCAAATATCATGGCAATGGAGAGGAGGGTGTAAAAATATAAATAGATTAGATTAGACAGATAGGACCTGGCTGGAAAAAACATTCTGCTAAAATTTTGACCTTTTGTTGAAGACCAGCAAAACATTTTTTTTCATTCAAAACATGCTGAAAAACAAACAAAAAAGGGGCCATTTTTTAAAAAAAAAAATAGATTTTGGGTTTTCAAAAAAAAAAAAAAATTCTCCAGAAAAATGCAACACTTTCCACACAAAAAAATTTATTTAACTGAATCCTCATTTTTCTGTCTAAAAATGTTTTGACATACAATTTTAAACCACTCCTAATAAGGAGAGACACTGCTTATCCTGGTGCTTAAATTGCAGGTGCCTCCCAACTGCATTTGACAATTTTTAGACTGAATGTCTGAAAATGGAAGAAATCCAAGCAAGAATTAGATATCGGCTAACTTAACAACATTACCTGTAAGTAAATAATAGGTATACCCTGAGTGTAGAAAACCAGGCTAAGTACATGGAGCCTCTGGCTAACAAAATTACTGGTCTATGTAATTCTTCATTAGTATGTATAATTTTCAGACACTACATTCATTATGTTCTATTTCTTCCCACTATCTCTGTAAAGATGAGTTCATACCTTGTGGTACTAATTTTAAATATATACACTTCACTTTGACTGAAACACCATTATAGGAAGCCAAGCATTTGAAGTGGCATTAGAAAATGTTATAATGGATATGATAGTTGATGGCCTGAAGTGGGCAGAGAGGAAAGATACAACCAATATTTTATGAAACTGAACACTGAAGGCTTGTTTATGGGATATATGTATTGTATATTATACTGCACATTTGTACATATACACCCCCACACACAAACTAGAGAAAATAGTGTTATTTCCTCCTGTAGAATATTATACAGCACTAATTTTCGGCATAGAAAAGATCTTTTCTTGCTTAATGCATGTGACCAGCATATCTAGCATCACACCTTCCTTGTCTTAGTAGAACTGTACAACACATGAGAAGTGGTGCTTGAATACATTTAGTTTTAGTTGTATAATAAGTCTATTTGATGTATTACGCTGCTACAATCAGTGCAAAATTTCTTTTTCATTCAACTCTTTTACTTATTTTCTTACTTTTTAAAGTCTCTCTTAAATAAACATCCTCTCCTAAATCCCTTTGTGTTTATCAAGTTTTATACTTTTCGACTTCCAACCAATCTACTGCCCTAGTAAACACTGTTCCACTTGAGCTACATGCTCCATCCACAGAAGTCTTATCTTTACACTTTCCGGGCCCACTATCCTATAGCTTTCTTGTATTCATGATTTCCACTTCCAGTGTCTCAAATGACTGCTCTAACGCAAATGCTGGGCTCTTTTCTTAGTTTTACACCTTCAACCATTATCCACTAACATATGTCCTAAAAGCTGTAAATTTCTTGCTATTAGTGTACCTGGAGATACATTGGATGAACTGAGAACCACAAACTCACTTCACTGATGTCCTAAACCAGATTTGAATTCAAGTGCATAGTAATGGCAACATTTTGTTTTAGCATGCTCTCTAAATCCTTTCAATGAAACGACTTAAAATAAATCCAAGACTGTTGAGATTTCATTTGAAACCTTGATGTATAACATATTGACCCTGTCTAAACATATGCCCTTTCCCAAAGGAAGTATTCATGTCAAACAAGGGTGTGAGCTACTTTTATCACTCAAGGCACTGTTAAATAACACATTTTAGCTACAAAAATAAAACATAGCATTCAATAGCACTTTACAATGTCTAATGGTGAGATGATTCCTGGCTGTGTATGAATTATATGTATGACAGCTACTTCCAAGCGGAGAAAAAGATCAATAATTTCTTTTATAAAAAATAGGATTTTGTAATCAATTTTTTTATTTAAATTATATTCAGGTTTACTTTTTAAAAAATAAACCTACTTAAAATAAATTTTGAAATGGACAACCTACATTAAGGATTAAACTTATTATAATCTATTGCAGCCATTGACATTAAATCCAAAAACTAATATTCAGCAGTACCTTTGCTGCCAAGTTTTAAAGAAAGTCAGGCTATTTAACTGGTGGATGCCACTGGCTAAGGGCCTGGAGCCAGAGCTTGCTGTAGCGCTAAACCAGGGGTAGGCAACCTGTGGCACGCAAGCTGATTTTCAGTGGCACTCACACTGCCCAGGTCCTGGCCACTGGTTCAGGGGGTTCTGCATTTTAATGTAATTTTAAATGAAGCTTCTTAAACTTTTTAAAAACCTTATTTACTTTACATACAACAATAGTTTAGTTATATATTATAGACTTATAGAAAGAGACCTTCTAAAAACGTTAAAATATATTACTGGCACGCAAAACCCTAAATTAGAGTGACTAAATGAAGACTTGGCACACCGCTTCTGAAAGGCTGCTGACCCCTGTGCTAAACCATGAGTAGCCTCTACTGTAGGTGCAGAGAAAATATTTTCTTCTTCCAGTTTATTCAACTAGTTCAGTTTAATGACCAGGTCATTCAAAGTAAAGAAACCATTTAAGAGCTGAAAAAGCAGTTAAGCTTGTTTCCTTTTCCAATCTATGAATAAAAACTAGTTGTACGAGGATGGAGCTCTTCTAGTTCTAAAATCGTGAAAGACATGGTGACCAGAAGAAATCAGCTCAATTCACTAACTACAGATAGTTCCTTTGTTTAATAAATCAATTCATTTTGAATACAAAACATTTTATCATTTTTTCTGATAAAGTTTTTCTTATGTATGTAGCACATTTCAGATAGTTTTATTTACTAAAAAAATAAAATGTTTTTGTGCATTTTAATTACATTTGAATTTCCATCCAAATAAAGCTTGTCACAAATCCCAAGTAAAATAATAATCATCTAGTAAATAAAAAATGCATCATTCACCATTTTCTAACATAATAAAAAACATAAAACCTTAGAATCCAAATAAATGTATGTTAAGCTATATAACTGCTTAAATAAATGTGTATAGATATAATGCATCTTCCTGAAGCACCACATTCAGTGTGAAGTTGATATTTAGTAGCAAATCAAAATGTCTTAATGCTTACCAACCACTGAGAACCAACTTACTTTAGGAAAATAACTAAAAAGTACAAAATGCAAAACATGATTAAAATCAGTTATTTAAATCAAGGTTCCTTGCTTGCTGAACATCATGATTAAATTCAGTGATTTAAATCGCTCCACCCTGGCTAATTCTGTCTCTGCTGCTTAATAAATGACCTAATTTATAGGAAAGTTCTCTTACAATGACTCACTATGTCTTCTTAATTTCGTCAGCAATTTAATGTGGTGCTTTTGCATAAGGGCGTGCATATCCTCTAACGTGCCAAAGAAAGGGAGCCTAAACAACAACCTTTACTATCACCATCTCTCATAAGGAGGCAGATGAATGGGACAATTACTCTGTTTAGAAGAGGAGAATTGTGTATGTGGTGGAGGTGGGAAAGGGTTTTTGAGATTATTGCTGTGCATGTACTCACTGGCCATGTATCTGTTGATTTGGGGTGGGAAATTTGTTTTTAACATGACTTTTACCCCTTGCTTTGAAAGTTCCTACTGGTGATCCTTTAGTAGTGACCTGTTGAGCGCAGCCGCATGGTGACGTTGTCCAATACTAGGGGATTTGTAGAAACAAGGGCAAGGATGGACTCCCAGGGTTTATCAGACTCTGCAATCCCTATTGTGACGAATACAAAGAGATTAAGTAGGAGAAGATTAATTCTCAGGTGTTGGGCAGTTAGTAGCCTGAGACAGGTAGGATAAAAATAATGTTACATGATTAAGCTACTGACTTCCTCTTTATGGCAGCATTCTGGCTGCGAAATTATCCAAGGAACTATTTTGATGTTGGCAGTTGTTGGCAACATGTTGTTTGGTTTTGAATCTACTGATAAGTATGTTTTCATACATTTAAATTTCCTCAGAGGCTTATGCAATGGGTGCATGTACTCACGACCACACATACTTAAATCTTATGCTTGGTTTTGCACCTCCTTCACTGAAACGTTGCCTGGCACCAATACAGCACATGTTATCTTTTGGTTGTCATATTATTTGCCCCCCCCCCCCCCAATTAAAAGTACATATTCCCCCAGCTGAGGTTTTTAGGTCCCTCAAAACTTATAATAGAAAAACAATCTGTTGATAAGAAGTTAATGATAATTACAGTGTGCTGAACAGGGCCGGATATTGCAAAGTACTAGAAATAAGCCAGCAGGCCTTTCACCTATTTCATATGTGCTCTTCTGCAACAATGGACACATTGGTTCCCAACAGTGGGGCTGAGACTGCCTAAAGAATTCTTAATATTTATATGGAGGGGGCCCAGAAAAATGTTTAATGTCACAATGGCTCTGAAAGCTGCAAAACAAGAAATATTCCTTATGTTATGGATGATGCTCCAATAAAAAACAAAACAAATAAAAAAACCCAACAACTCCCAGAACAAACAAAAACCTCATTGTAACAGGACCAAGAAAGCTGAAAATATCAATTTTTATACATTCTTTTTCCAGCAATCTGTAAGCAGAGAAAATTCTTAGAGGCTGTAAAGGACAATTTCTTTTGAAAATCACAACCATCTTGCTGATATTTGTGAATCCAGCAAATTGAAGCAGTGTGATTTGTTGTGAGGCCTATCGGGAATACTTGTAGTAGAACGACTGTCATGGGTCAAAAAGACTACCCGGCTTTGTTTACAAAGATCAAAGAAAAAAATTCCTATATTCTAAACTGCACCTCTCAGAAAGGCCAGCAGGGTGTGGGGAACAAGATGGCTTTAATCTACCACTGTATCTTCCAAACTCTGGGACCAAGCCCCCAGTGCAACTCAGAGAAGCTTCAGGAGCTACTGTTACTTACAGTGACTTTGAAAGTGACCTACAGTGAATATGGACTACTTTGCTGATACACCAACCTTACACCACTCAAGGACCTCTTCATTCCCTTCCCATGAAAGGGGGAATTTTCTGATAGCGATTCAATTGCATTTCAGCCCCTTTATATTGCAGGAACCTTGTGAAGGAGCCAGAATGCAGCCAAGAATCTGGCCGTGTAATTTATATGCAATGCACAATGTACTAATTTTTCATTGGTCTTTGGGGATTACGGTAATTCTGCCTGTTTATGTGTGTGCACAGTTTAAGAGTGGGATTTTCAAAAGAGTTTAAGAGCTCTAGGGGCATATTTCACAACCCTTTCAGTGAGATCTGTGCTTCTAAATCGCTCAGGTGTTTTAGAACATTCCACGTTAAGCTTTCCAGGATTTCAATGGCAGTCACATACTTGTGTCCAAGGGCAGATTTTAGCCCATAGATCCAAATTCATCCCTAGTGTAAGCAGTGCAAGTCAGTTATGCCAGAACTCATAATTGCCTTGGTGTCTACATTCTACATTTAATCCAGATCCATAGATGCCATACTGGCCCCTTGAGGCTGCCCTAACTTTGCTAGAGATGAAATATAACCAGGCCCAAAAGGAGAGCTGCACCCAGCATTTACTGGACACCATTCAGGATTGAGCTCTGTGTTGGTTCTTCCCTTGAAGTGCCTTTAAAGTGCCACCTTTGCAACCTCAGTTGTAAACAATCACCCATTTACCTAAATACTAGCATAGCAAAAATTCTGTGTGCAAGTAGTTTCACACATCTGATCCAGAACAATGTCGTCACATTTTCTACCAATAGACAGCTTTTCACAGATATAATAATAGTGAAATTCCAATTTTCAGGCAAAATGATTAATTATCATTAATTTGACCAATATGTAAATTCACAATCAGGGCCGGCGCTTCCATTGAGGCGAACTAGGCAATCGCCTAGGGCGCCAGGATTTTCGGGGGGCGGCATCTTGCCAGGGGGGGCGGCAGGTGGCTTCGGTGGACCTGCCACAGTCGTGCCTGCGGAGGGTCCGTTGGTCCGTGGCTCTGGTGGAGCTGCCTCAGCCACGGCTGCGGCAGCTCCACCGGAGCCGCGGACCAACGGACCCTCCGCAGAAATGGCTGCGGCAGCTCCACTGGAGCTGTGGGAGCGGCGCACGGGGCAGCAAAATGGCCATGCGCCTAGGGCGCAAAAAACTCTAGCGCCGGTCCTGTTCACAATTTACAAAGGAGATTCATGTAAAATATTTTTTCTCCTGAGAAAAGCAACAAAATCACCTGAAAAAAATCTAAGTGAAAACAAAACTATAAAATAAAGATGGTCAGCTCTACCCTGTAAATCCTACAATCTAGAACAGTTTACGAAAAAGACACATAGTAAAAGGGTCAAAAATGATAAAGCACCTCCCAAGAACTTTTTATGTGGCCTATACTAGAGCTGGTCAGAAAGTGGAGGTGGTGACTGTGGAAAATGTTGACTTCTCAGAGAAAGACAAAAACCAAAATATTTCCTCAGGAAACCCAAATAGTTTGATTCAGATATGCTATCATGGTGCCTCATTAGAGTTGTAGTTCAAGTGCTTCATGTCCCATTTCTGCTCTATATGCCAGGCTCTCTGGTTAGACTACATCTCCCATGTTGCACCAAGGTCCTTCCTCTTGGTGAGGGGAAGTGTTGCATCATGGGATTTCATGGCCATGATGCATGGTGGGAAAGGTACCAGGGCCATAGAGGACAATGGCAACATGAGACGACTAATCTACAACTCCCATGAGGAATAGGGTGACCAGACAGCAAGTGTGAAAAATCGGGACAGTGAGTGGGAGGGTAATAGATGCCTATAAGAAAAAGCCCCAAATACCTGGACTGTCCCTATAAAATAGGGACATCTGGTCACCCTAATGAGGCACCATGGCAGCATATCTTATTTGAAAGACATGGGCTTGGGTCTTCTGGCATTTTCAGGAGTTTGGGGGCTTTCTGAGAAACAAACAAAACAAAACAAAACAAACAAAAAAACCCTGAAAAATTCCATGGGAAGCAGACATTTTTTGTGCATGAAATGTTACATTTAGCTAAAAATCTGCCAACGAACAGTTTCGACAGAAAATTTTCAACCAGCCCTAACCAATGCCTTTTCAACTCAGAGTTTTGCTATAAGATTTGTAAGTATCAACAACAGAACCACTAACCAGAGCCTGCTTTAATGCAGAAACTCTAAAAAGGCATTCAGAGTTGGTTTATTAGTGTGAGCCCAGCAAACCCTGGTCATTGTCTGGTAACAGACATAAAACATTTGTCTCTTTCTGACAGTTAAAGCGTGTTGAAAGATTTGTTATTAATGCTCTCTCTAAACGTCTGTGCTGAGCCTGTGACTGGGGACTAATATAACATCTACTGAAAAAACAACACGTATATTATGCTGTCTGTTTTACTGAAAATTTGCTATAACAAATTTCATTGGGAGAAGACATAAGCGGTATCAAGGCATTTAAATCTTACAGTTGAAGATGAAAATATGACCCCATAATGAGAGAGGTGGGGGGGAGGAGAAGGCGGGAAGGTCTTGTTAACTAAATGCCAGTGGAATATCTGAAAGGATTCATGCATGTATTTGTATTGGTAGGTCAAATAATACACCCATAAAATATAATCTTTAGGACTAGACTTGCCCTTTGCAATGTTCAGATGGAGTCTAGACTAATTTATACTGCACAATAGCACACTGGGACACCCGGATAATTCCCAAAGAATAAACATTAATTATAGTAATGTCGCCTTTCAAAAGCATGCAGCTGAAATAGTGCTTTCTACATTTCTTTTCTTTTTATAACTTTTTTTTTTTTAAAGCAGACCCCTAATTCCTTCTTCAGTATTTCGAGACAGCTGTAAACTAGCTTTGGAGATGATCGATGGAGGAGTATATATAATTCATAACATATTGTTGTCAAAACATTTATGCCTTACCTAGCAGATGGCTAGATAAATAAACTAAGAACATCAACACATAGAGAGAATAGCTGTTCTTTAAATATGAAGTCTGAACCCAATCTCACAAATCTTGCAAACTCAAGTAGTCCAGCTGAACCAAAGGCAGTTCTGGCATATGGAGGAGATATTCCTGAGACTGGCTCTTGCTTACACCAATGCTGATATTGGCCCATTGTCAACTTTCTTGAAAGGGAGTTGCAGGATTGGACCTTATGGTGGGATTTTTGAAAGGTGTCCGTACTCACCTAACTCTCTTCCCATTGAATCAGTTGGAATTTTACCCCGGCTTTAGAAGCAGGTAGGACAGTGTGGAGTGTTTTTGAAAATTCCACCTGCTGTGCCCATTTAGGCACAGTCCAAAATAAGAACTGTGAAAAAAGGCTAATGCAGTCCTAGGATGCATCAGGCGAGGTATTTCCAGTAGAGACAGGGAAGTGTTCGTACCATTATACAAGGCACCGGTGAAACCTCATCTGGAATACAGGGTGCAATTCTGGTCTCCTACGTTTAAGAAAGATGATTCAAACTGGAACAGGTGCAGAGAAGGGCTACTAGGATGATCCAGGGAATGGAAAACCTGCCTCATGAGAGGAGACTCAAAGAGATTTGCTTGTTTAGCCTAACTCAGTGGTTCCCAAACTTGTTCAGCGCCCAGTACTTCCTCAGTCTGCGCTGCTTCCAGCAGCTCCCATTGGCCTGGAGCAGCGAACCGTGGCCGCTGGGAGCCGCAATCGGCTGAACCTGTGGACACGGCAGGTAAACAAACTGGCCTAGCCCGCAAGGGACTTTCCCTGAACAAGCGGCAGAACAAGTTTGGGAACCACTGGGTTAGGCTAAACAAGCAAAGCTCTTTGAGTCTCCTCTCATGAGGTAGGTTTTCCATTCCTTGGATCATCCTAGTAGCCCTTCTCTGCACCTGGCATTTAGTTAACAAGACCTTCCCCCTCTTTCCATGAAGAAGCAGTGGAACAAGTTTTGGACCACTGACCTAACCAAATGAAGGCTGAGGGGAGATATGATTGCTATCTATAAATACATCAGATGGATAAATACTAGGGAAGTGAGGGGAGTTATTTAAGTTGAACGCCCATGTGGACACAAGTACAAATGAGTATAAACTGGCCATGAACAAGTTCAGTCTTGAAATTAGGCGAAGGTTTCTAACCGTCAGAGGAGTGAAGTTCTGGAATAGCTTTCCAAGGGGAGCAGTGGGAGCAAAACATCCCCTAACTGGCTTCAAAACTGAGCTTGATATGTTTATGGAGAGGATGGTATGATGAGACTGCCACGATGGCATGTACCCCATCTGCTACTGCTAGCAGCAAATATCTCCAACAGCCAGTGATGGGACACTAGATGGCGTAGGTGCTGGAACTGGGACTGCTGGAGGTGCAGCCACACCCCCTGGCTTGAAGTGGTTTCCATTATATACAGGGTTTACTGTTTGGTTCAATGGCTCTCAGCACCTCCACTATACAAATTGTTTCAGCACCCTTGCTAGATGGGGAAGCCTTTGAGTTACTACAGAGAATTCTTTCCCAGGTGTCTGGCTGGTGGGTCTTGCCCAAATGCTCAGGACCTAACTGATCTCCATATTTGGGGTCGTGAAGGCGTTTACCCCTGGGGCAGATTGGTAGAAACCTAGGGGTTTTTTTGCCTTCTTCTGCAGCACGGGGCATGGGTCACTTGCAGGTTTAAACTAGTATAAATGGTGGATTCTCTGTTATTTGAAGTCTTTAAGCCATGATTTGAGGATGTCAGTAACTCAGCCAGAGATTAGGGGTCTGTAGAGGAGTGAGTGGGTGAGGTTCTGTGGCCTGCGTTGTGCAAGAGGTCAGACTAGATAATCATGATGGTCCCTTATGACCTTAAAGTCTATGAGTCAGTGCAGAGCTGCATGACCCCAAAAGAAACATTAACATCATTCTGCCCCTGAAATTCTTGGGGGGCAGAAGTAGCATACTTGCCACTACCTCCCCTGTGTCTGCCCATCTCTATTGGGCAGTATGTGCAAGGGGAAGAAGTGGTGGCACAAGATGGCCCCACATCTTCTCTGCCCTCTTTAGGGCACCATGTACCCGCAAATCTGGGATCCAATTCAGCCTAGCCCATGTTGGGCCATGTGAAGTGGGGGAAGGCTATGTAAGTCCTCCCATCCCGAGTGCATGGCTGTATGTGAAACAGGCAGAATCTGACCCAGCACAAAGAGGGCTGTGTGGGATGGGAAAGTAAACTCAGAAATGCCAGAAAAGTCAAAACTGGGAAAATACAATCAGAAAAGTCTCTACCCAAAACTTAACCCCTTTTTAAAAGTAGGAATCATTTGATTGTTCCTGCATATGAGGGCAAAAAGCAGCTTCAGCTACCAACTTCATTATTTTTTGCAGTCTCATAACTTACAGCTCAAACAAACTGCTCTCAGTTCTAACATTTGTTTCCGGTTTCAGAGTAGTAGAAATGTAATTTCCTTGTCCCCCAGAGCAAATGTCAGCACAAGCGGGATCTGAAATTTGTTGCTTGACACCTGCAGCAAAGAGCTAAATTGAGAGTAATATTTCAAAGAGGTACTTGGGAGGTACGCACTTAAATTTCGTTAACAGACAAGCAGTCTTGCGTATGTTCCTCCTGAACACAGACTCCAAAATTTGTCCCCAATGACTCTGATTGACATAAGGCAAAGGAAAGAAAATTCTTAGAACTCTTCTGATTGGAAACATGCAAACTGAATTCAAGGCTCTTGTGACTTGTTAAGTCCCTCTTCAGAAATTGTTATGATTCTGCAGATTTTTAAAATGGGTTAGGAAACACAATCTACCTTTAAAGCAATTTGCTAAACTAATGATTAAAATTGTCCATAAAAAACATGTCTCCTTCATTAGATCAGATTAAAATCCAAAGGGCCAAATTGAGGCTAATTTGGGGAAAGGAGCAATAACCTGCATCACTCCTGCATTCATCACATCAGCTCATAGACGTTAGTTTCTTTGCACTGTAACTTGCAGTCACACTCTACCTGAAACCCAGCTTCCTTGTACATTCGAGTCCTGCTAATGGCAGGGATAATTTGCATTTGCATATGATCTGTGATTAAGAGCGTTCATCACTGAAGTGCTACTGAGATCCACCATTTCTGGCTACCAAAACAGCCCCTTCAGCTATTGAGCTGAAGTGTAGGCTTGAACAACCTTTAGACTGCTCTCACTTAGGCTGCAGACCACACTGTCCTAGAAGTGAGAACCAGGAGCATAGAGCCACCTTTGTCTCCACATGCTCATACTTGGGCCCGGTGTCATAATTTGGCGAAAGATGAGAATTAGGTCCCCAAATTTTGTAACTGAGAGTACTGAGATTTATACTAAGTCCCATGAATCGCTATTCTGAAAATTTGCCATTTAAATTAAATTAAACATTTTCTTATTTTCCTTCCTTAAAATGGGCACCTTTCCAATATACACATTTATTCTGTTACATAAGTATTCTGTAGCAAATCATCTAGTACCATACAGAGGCCGGACTCTGACAGGTGTGGGTTATCTCCACTTTGGTATCAACCAGCCTCAACTCCCACTGATTTAAAATATAGAAGGCACATTAACCTTTATCCAGGCGTGATGCCATCGAGTAGGGAGCAGCACACCTACACAAACACACCTAAACAAAATATCATAATGACCTGGCTAGTAAGTGTTGCGAAGAGCGCAAAGCATTATCTGATGCATATTGCCATTCCTGTTAGACCCAACCTTGAAATTCTCACTCAGTCAAAAGTCCTAATAAAGTAAACCAAGTTTCACCCAGGTAAGACTTCAGGAATGGACTCATTAATAATAAATAAAAAATAATACTTTGCACTACAATAATGTCTATTTGCAGATCTAAAAACACACGATAAGAATTGATTAATTAAGCATCATAACATTGCTGTGACATACATAACTGTTATTATTCCATTTTACAGATGGCCAAACTGAGTCACAGAGATGTACATAGGGATAGAGTTAGGTGTAGAAACCAGATATCCTGATTCCTTGTCTTGTGCTACAAACACAGAACCTATCACAATTAAATACTGGGGCCACATCCTGTATCAAACAAACAAACAAGAATGAGACAAATCCTAAATTGGTATCAACTGACATAGCTTTAGTAAACTCAAATGACCTTAGGATCTGGCCCATTATTGTTCTATATATAATATTGAAAATATTAATATTTGGATATGTTAAACATTATTAAGAAATATACTGATGTCCTGTGATGCTCTCTTTAATCTCGGAATCAAGTATTCTCTTAGTCATTCACTGCAAGGTTGCCATTACTTTTGGTTATTTTCCTCTAAAGCTGCTAAAGAACCATTAATTAGTGTAAGGGGCATATTATGCATATGGAATAGTACAATTATTTTAAAAGTTATGATTTAAATAAGAGAAAGGGTTGCCTAAAGCCAGCTACCCAAAGGGGCAGTTTTACTATTTTTAAGTCAATTAGCTGAACTTCTTTCAAAAGTCAGACTGTTCTCTCCTCGTTAGCGGTGACAAACACAGTTTACTGCACTTATTATTCCTTTAGCAGCTCATTAGTACTGGAATACATTAGTATTAGAGACTCTAAAGATCATATATCAGCAATGTATTTTAATTAAAAAAAACTTTAATCTCCAAAAAGATTGTGACTAATGTACATAGGACGCTACAAACTTTCCATCCCAGAGACAATGTTCCTGTCGTGTTATTCTGTTACGATTTAACTGAGTGTTTTATTCTGAACTCCGATTTTCATCCTCTGGCTTTTTCAAGTCCCATTTTGCTGAAATTTGATTTTCAGGCTGTCAGCTTGGGGATCATTATTATTATAGTTTAGTATAAAGCAGGGATCGGCAACCTTTGGCACGCAGCTTGTCAGGGTATGCACCCTGGTGGGCCGGGCCAGTTTGTTTACTTGCCACGACCGCAGGTTCAGTCAATCGCGGCTCTCATTGTCTGCGGTTCGCCACTCCAGGACAATGGGGGCGGCAAGAAGAGGCGACCAGCACATCCCTTGGCCTGCCACTCCCATTGTCCAATTGGGTTCCATAGAAAATACTCTGAAAAGATATGATATCCTTTTTATATGTTTTATATGTTCTATCCATGGGATAGAATTCCCTAAAAATTCTGTAGGAAGGTTTAAAAAAAACCTATGGAAATATTATCATTTTCTGTTAATTGTTACAAAACTTTTATAAAAAGGAAGCACTTTTCATATATGGGAAAACCTCCAATATGTGCAAGTGATTTTAATGCATATTATTTTAAAACAAATTGGACACTCAAACATTGTTAAAAACTAGGCAGATTTACATGTATGTAGACTACATGGTGCCTCCATGGCATTGTTCCACATGGATCTCTGGTAGGGACTGTGTTGACCATGTCAGCATTAATTTAGCTGTTTTCCTCCTCCACTTTGTACAATACCTCCAAGAGAATCCCAAGGGTAGTGGATAGCAGGAAAGATCCTAGCAGGAGCCATGTTGCATATACCTGGGGAAAGTAGAGGAATGGGATGGATATGGAGGAAAAGAGCTTCCATGCTTATCCGTTCTCAAGACATCTGTGGGTTTGGGGACCAAAAAGAATGTTTCCAGAAAAATAACTTGACTGAATTTCCTGTGCACTGTTTGGGAGTAGCTCATACAGGGGATGAGAGGTTCAAAGCCAGGAGACAAATGCTATGATTTGGTAAGAAAATTTATTCCTTGGATGGGATTTTACATGCCAAGTTTTACTTCACAGACTATTTTTATAGCAGAGTTATAAACTTTTTAAAATAGTGCTGTTACAGAAACACTGACAGATTTAACTATAAGGATACTAGTGGACAAGACTTATAACCTCGAGACTTATAACCTTATAGAAGCTTCTCAATTTACGTGAACCCATGAAGGTCAAAAAGGTTATTGTTTAAAAACATGTCTCAGGATTCACTGATGCTTGATCAGCATTGATGCCATCAACTTTTTCCACTTTGGAAGAATTCTATTCCTTCCCTTGCCAACTCCCCCTCCGTCACCTAAAAATAATTTCACTAAAGCTCAGCGGGCAGGTACAACAGGCAAGGTAGCTTAAAGGTCTCCTGGATTTGTTTAAAATAAAACAATAATAAATATATTCAGAAGAGACAGTGACTCCATTCTTTAAATGCAAAACTGCTGTTCCATGTTTAAAATGGCAAAATGTCACCATCAAACTGGGAACCAAAAACACATCAAAAGCACTATTTTGATGAAGAGGCACTATTAGTTGCTCTATAATATTCATTGACTAAAATAAAAAAACATTTATGCAGATATACATTATAAAGTGGTGTGTGTATGTATAAAGTTACAGGGTCATAGCATTAGCTAGTGTAAATCAGCCTAGCTCTATTGCTTTCCATGTAGTTGTGTCAATTTACAAACACTGAGCATCTTTTACATACACACATGCACAGTGTATCCATATGATTTATTCCCAGTACACAATATTGTACATAATCAATACCACCTGTATAAACATTAATAAGTATAGTATATTTACTATTCTTATCTCAAACAATAATTCTTATCTCTGGAACTTCATAGGAAAGAATTTGTTGTTCTCAAATGCAGCCAAGCTCAAAGTCCAGTTTTCAAGATTTGTAATTAGAGATATTTTACAAGGCACATTTGTTGAGCATTGTTAATATTCTATAAACTCTTTCATCATGTTGTTACTAAATAAAACGCTGAAGCAACCATTCTAAAATGTAACAGATTTATGAGGCAATTGTGAATATATTTATATGGGATGTTATTGCCTCACTGCTATAAACTATTATTACTCCAACAGATTCTGATTCATCACTTTGCTTGCAGGTGTAAAAATTAATGCAAACAAGGAAAAACATTGGTTTATTCGTCTTCCATAAAATCATTAAGGAAAGTTATGTTTAATTAATTTATACACAAACACATAAATATACTAACATTACGTACACAGGTAGGATATATGCTGATACCTTTGCAGCGATATCATTCAATCAAGAGGGAAAACTTCTCTTTCCAAAACTAGTTTAATTAATAAGGAGGGGTCTCTTGTAGCTAAGACAAGCAGATTGTAATAGATGTGCACTAAAAAATGTGCCTGTTTATACACAACTTCTTGTTGTTTCCTAAATAAAGATAAAATCCTCTTCCCCAGGCTCCATCTCAATAACTTGGCTGGGTGATGGGAACTTCCTAGACTGCAAAGGAGGAAGAATCCTCCTCATCATGCTGCAGAGGAGAAGCAGAGATGTCCCATATCTGCTGCTTTTGCTTAATGGCTGGAGTATAATGGCCTTAGTCTGTAGAATGGGTGCAGTAACAAATCCTTTCCTGTCCCTGAACATAACAGCATACAGGAAGCACAACCGTGCAGGATATCACAGACGCGCACCTCCTCTTTTCCCCCCTGCAGAAGAACCACATTTGTTGAGAGAGAAGAGTTCACACTGAAATGTGCTGTGAAGTTAATCACTGCAGATTCATACAGCAAGAAGGAGGGAAGGAGTAAAGATGGGTCAAAGGGAAGATGGGAAGCAAGAGGAAAATAGAAGGGGATAAGTGAAGAGAAAAAATGAGTAAGATGCTTATTATTTAATGCATAAGTTAAAGCAGGTATTTATTAGAGAGGTACACACTGGGTGTGACCTAACCATGGCTTACAACAGTTTCTACCAATGTAATACAGGACTAAAACCTAACAGGACAGAAAGAGTATATGGAGCGGGGCAGCATTCCACTGGGAGGCCCACAACCAGCATGTGCAGCCCCAAAACAGGAGGTGCTGATAAGGGAGAGGGGATCAGCAGTGGAATAAGAAATGTAGGGCATCTCCCAGGTTGCCAATGCTGACAGAGTTTCTATGACGCTCTGGCCATAAGCTAGAGTCTCTAGATAGATGGCAAAGTCAGGAATTCCAAGGACAGCACATAGTACCCCTTTAGATATTGAGACGTGTAGGAAGAGAGTCCAAGAAGTCCTATTCCAGTCAGGTATAAAAGACAAGTATCCATGTGTGAAATCTGTGGTAAATACAGGAATATGAGCAATCCACTGAAACGACGTGAAGTTTCTGATCAGCATCAGTCCAAAGGTAGCAAATTTGTGTTCAATGGGAGGAGGAACAGAAGACATCTATTCCCATTCAAAGAGGCCCCCATCTCTGTATTTCTCAGGGCGTGCTGACAGAAGTATCACATGTCCAAACCCAGTTAATGACAACAAAATTCAGGCAAAATAAACAGATTTCCAATAAAAAGCAGAATTTGTCAGTGCATTCAGGTTATCCACACTGACCTCCATTCTAGACTCTCCATCAGTGTGTTGTACCAACTGGGTGTATTGATTTCTGGTGATTACTTTCTATTGATACTTCCTTTGGTTTTTCAGAAAAGAAAAAGAAGGAAAGAAAAAACAGTAGGTACTGGAGTGAGTGGATAGTAACTCCTGTCATATGACAGAGGAATTAACCCATTGTAATTGACCCATATAAGGTTACTCTGGCTGAGAAATAAAGTTCAGTCTCTCTTCCTAGTACTCTTTTGTGTCACAACTTTAATACAGAGTAGGAACACACAGGAACAGTGATTGTCTTGACCACCATAAGAAGAAACACGAGACACCAGAAAAGTGGTTTAACTAGGCCAAAACTTTATTAACTTACCAGATCTGGGAAACTATCCAGCAATAACTTGCCCAGTGAAAGTTAACCTTCCTTCCATAATTCGTAATCACCCGGGGGATGGCTGCCTCCAGGCCCACCCTATCCAAGCCTTTAACCTGGTCCCAGCACCATTACTGAGAGTTCACTGCCCTCCTCTTGTATGAGGGTTGAAGGTATGAGGAAATGGATTGACTCCTTTCTATACCAGACATTAGGAGCCCCAATCTCATTTCCCACTTTCTTTTGGGGATGCCCTCCCCTAATCCCACATTCAATTCTGGTTTATCTGGGAATCAGACTCAGACCCTACTGAAGGAGTACCTGCATTGTGCACCTGTCAGGTTACAACAACATGAACCTCTTATCTTTTAATCCACTCTCCAAGTTCTCAGGCTGCTGAGAACCAAACGAAAAACCCAAACCACAAAACCGCACCACCTACACGAATCAGGCTACTCTGACAATAAAGGAAACATTCTTTCCCACTCTCCAAAAGGCAACTAGCATGATACTCACTAGCCTGAAAACCAATTCCTACTTAATCTCAAGCTAGAAAAGGAAGAAGCTTTTGCTCCCAGGCACAGAAGGGCATCTTGGGCAGGAGAAAGCATGCCTAAGCCCTTCCCTCAGATGTGTAGGAACTATGGGCTTCTGCTGCACTCTTCAATCCAGCCAATCAACCCAGGAGCCCTTCACTCATCTCCCCAAGTTCACGGAGGCAGCTGAAAGGAGGGGAAGGAAAAGGGAGGAGACACTCCTTAAAGGAGCCCAGGGGTTTTTTCTCCTATTGCCCCAGACAAAGCCACCCCACCTCTGAGACTGTGACGGTTTGTGGAGAGGAGGAAGGAAGGAGCAATGTGTTAAAAAGTTAGGTTGGTGGTAGGCCTTATGCATGTATTTTAATAGATACGGGTGACTTGTCAACCCAAGAAATTAAGAGTTAAGGCTTCTGGCTCCATGAAAGTTCATTTAGGTCTCGCAGGATGAGGTTTTGAGAATAGCATGAGATATACAGTAACATGCCCAAATATGGTCTGGTAATTAGGCACATTTGGATGTTAACTACAGTGAAATTCTGCACTCTCACTTCCTACAGTTTTCTGAGTTTAATTTAAACCATTATTATTATTTTAATGAATTACATTTGCACTTAATATTCTCTCTAATATAAGGCTACTGTACCCGTCTCTGGTCCAAAGGACGTTAAATTCACTTCAAATCTGGAGTGTAGGAATTGATATAGTGGGAAAGCCCAATGATCCAATTAGTCAAATAGCCTGTCTCTGGCAGAGGCCAATGCTAAATGCTTCTGCAAAAAGTCTAAAATCTCCATAATGGACAAATTCTGCTCCCAGTTACTGCAATGTAACATTGAACAAATTCACTGAAGTACGGCGAGTTACTCCTGATATACAATGGTGTTTCTCAGACCAGATTTAGGCTCTGATTGTACAATTTGCAGGATAGGAAAAGAGGGGAAATTCTTTCTGACCACAAAAGATGATTAATTTATGCCCTGAAGTATAAAGATTGATAATCCTTGTACTTTTATTACAGTTAGTGCATCCAATTTAGTATTTGGATCCTGAGAATAAAGTTACAGGGTAAAACTGACTTTCAATGGGTCTTAGGATACTAAGTCACTTAGGTATTTCGGAAAACATATTCCATTGTCTCCATAAAGATACAGAGCAACCAGGCTTTGCACAGTAAACTCCAGAGGGCTTTTGGCATGGGAAAGAGAAGTTCATCGGAGCCTCTGACATGTGAGTAGACACTATCCTCTGCAGCTGCTGTTCTAACCTACAGTCTGGAGTAGTGGCTGCTGCTGCTCCTCAGTGTCCCATGCATGGTCTCAGGACCACTGGGTCTGAATAAATACCGGAGCAGTAGCACTTCCACAGATCTGCTCACAAGTCCTTTCCTTAAGCTAGCCTATTTGGGTCTAGTATGGAGACCACTTCCACAGCTCACAGAGGATGTGAAGAAGTCCCTGTGTGGCTGCCTGACCTGTGCCTCACCAGAAAGTCTTCTAAGGCAATTTTTTCGACCAGTCTGATATCAGAGCCCAGCTTGCTGCCTTCTTAATCTGTGTCAGGGAGATCTCAGGGACTGGCACCAGTCCATGGACCGGTCATTGACAAAACACTGTTCTGAAGTATGGAGGACTTTGTGCAAGCTCTCTATAGGTGGATACATTTCATCCACAGTGCATTTCCTGGTTTAAAGATGTCTCTGATACAAGCTAATATAGTTCAATTCATTTAAAAAAAAACATTTTCCACACAGACACTTTGTTGTTTCCTTGGCTCTCTAAACAGCTCATTGGTAGGACATGTTCCTTGTATCATTAATTAGAGTTCATTGACATAATGTAAGGCTTTTTCCAAATATTTTGTTTTTTTCTCTAAATTCTGCTGGTCACATATTTTGCCTCAGATCAAATCTCCATTTCTCTGAAATTATAGATTTTGTTTGTTTGTTGCTGGGGAGAGTGTTAATAACTTTAGTTCAAGCTGATGCCGACCTCTGGCCTTTCCCTTTACATGGCAGTCACATCGGAAAATTACAATGATATACCATGGCATGCCAAGGCTATGGCATGTGAAATTTACTTAATCCAGGTTTCGGGAGTATATTCTTAATGTGATAGATTGAGTAAAGCCTCTTGTGTTCAGGTAGCAATGTAATCCTAAGTCTGTGTAGATGGATTATTTTATTTCAATGCTAAGGGAACATGAATATGGATATCCAGCTGCACTAGTTGGTTGTAATCAGGAAGCGAAATGCAGAGACACAATAAACGACATAGATTTTTGTTCTAACAGCAATCCCTACTAGTGGCGCAGCTGACAAAAGCGTTGGAAGGAAAGCTGAGGATGAGAGAAGATAAATACATTTCAAGGTAAGAATATTTATTTTCTTTCAGGAAAAAGTGATGACAGCACATTCAGAGAGCATTATGCTTTAGAATGATCAGCATAGAAAGTTTGCAGACTAACAAAGCATTAAAATAAAGGTTCACCATGACAGAGTGTGTGTTGAAATAATGCATTAAACAACAGGTTTCTATAAGACAAAATATACCCACAGTTGAAGTGTGTGTGCACATGCACATTCTTAACCTGATTGATGGGGTAAAGTCTTTTGTGCTCATGCATCTTGATATGTGTATGTGTGTACACAACCCCCTGTGCATACAGATAAATACACATATTTTATGTAATGGCTAGATTCTCTGCTAAACCTCAGAACAGGCACAGCACAGACAGTTCAGCTCAGGAGGAGCATTAACTCACCTTTGCACTACCAAGATTCTGCCTCAACAGTAGTTCCAGGAGCCACTCTAAGTTACAGAATCCTTCTTACAATGACCAGTGGCCTGCTCAACAGCCAAGGATGATATTGCTCAGTGCTACTGTAACCCACACTCGTCCTGGGGGTGGCGTTCTATCCCATCTAGTGGTATTGAGACCACTTAGAGAGAGAGAGAGTGTGTGTGTTAAATGAGTCTGCTCTACAGCCTTCACTAAGAGCCAGTTGGCTTTAGCTCATGTGGTAGAGGCTCATGCACTAAACTCCAGAGGTCCCAGGTTTAATCCCACCCACCAACAACCGAGGTCTGTCGATGTTACACTACAGCCACTCCTTTTCCTGCTCCTTTGATGTTGTGGACCCATTGGATCTCCTGTACATCACAAGAACAGTATACAGGGTTGCAGCAGAGGCCAGAATCTTCCATATATAAATGTTCCTTATCTCTTCCTGCACATGTATATATAAGATACACACACACAAACACACACCGTATAATCAGTGTATTTAGCTATTTAAGTCTACATTCAAAAATGGCATTGTGACTACAAGTACACAAAGCCAGCACAACTGTCACTTGCAAAGCATGCCATAGAAAAAGAATATAGTGCATATAAATGAGCAAACTTGCTTTGCTCTGACACACCACCAAAGCATAACTAGGAATTGGGAGAACATTATCAAGTATTGTTTTAAATCAGGATTTTCTTGTCTGGACCTGCCAGTTTAACAAGACCAATCTTGTGACAACATAAGCCAGAGGATTATTTTGGCTGCTACTATTGTACATCCTATTTATACTTATTTAAGAAATTTTTAAAAGAGCAATGTTGCCATCTGCAAATGAAGACTAGATTTGATTTAAAACTGCTGAAAACAATCCTTTTAAAAAGTAGCTGTACGTTATATCTAACCCACATGAACCATTACATCTCACCCAGCACCACTTAAAATGAGCATTATCTGCAAAGTGGCACAAAAGGCAGAACTGTTGATAACAATTTACAATAAATCAATCCACAGATCTTGCCACCTGTGTACCAATATCTATTCCCATATAATGCTAATTAGTCCTGTGAACAAAATAACTCTTGGTAAATAGAATCCTTAATTACTCTTAGATGTTACACATGCCAGGGGAAAGTGCAGGAAGATAGTTTATTCTGCTAGCTGCTACACATTTTTAAGGTGTAGTTAAATGACACTTGTGTAGCTCTAGGACCCAGGCAGTGCGCTAAAGCCCTTCCAATCAGTGGAAGAAAAACAAGGGCCTCCAAGGCTGCCAGAAGAGAAGTATGAATATTATATAAGTTTGACCACTATCAAATAACTGAAAGATGAATGAAAAGAACAAATGATTATAAATGCGATGGTGCGTCTCAAACAAGACCACATCTGCTCCGCTTAGCAAATACAAATTTTCACCACTTAAATGCAGCACTGAAAAAAGAAAGTAAGCTATTGATCCAGGGAGTATCTGTCTCACAACAACAGCAAGTCACATTATCATCATTTTTATTCATTTAGGGTGACCACAGCAACACAGCAGTATGTACGTTTACACTGTATTATGAAATCCTGGCCTCACTGAGGTTAATGGCAAAAGTCCCACTGACCTCAATGAGGCCAGGATTTCACCCCATGTGCCTAACTGGAAACATATTGCTCAAAAAAAGGATAGCACATCATATAACAGTGCCACCTGAAGTACTTTATGGTGTTTGTTTCAGTCGTTTTATTTCACTCCCCAGAATTCATAATTTAGATATAAAAACCAACTTTATGATAAAATGCAGACTACGGTAGAAGATGCCTTCTCCAGACTTCACTTAAAAAAAAATTCAAAGAAAAATGTCAGTTTAGTAATTTCAAAATTTTATTTCTGAATCAAAGATATTTATGGGGTTTTGTTTGTGTGTGGGGTGGGGTTTTTTGGGGGGGTGATAGTCACACAATAACACACTATATAACCAAATCAAATCACAAACGGGCACATACTAAAGGATTCAGTTTTTGCTACAAAAAGATCATTTCAATCTGTCCCACATTCACACTCTGCATGAAGCTAATCTCTCTTTTACTCAGTTATCACACTCTGTGCCTCATTGTAATGCCTTTTTGATTAAAAAGTATTACAGTAAATAATAATAGTATAAGAGTGGAGAATCTAGGTTTTAGGACCTGTGATCTGTGCTTCTGACACTTATTGAATCCCGTTCTTGAGTCTTTACTGAGTGAAGACTGTAGAACTGGGCCTGATATTGTGCCAGCAATATTTAAGGACATATTTTGGTGAGCCCCTAATTTGGATTATACAGATCAAACCAGAGAATATCATCAAATAATAATATTTAATCAGATATTCATGAAGACAATGGTGCACACTAACTAATTGGGGCACTAATGGCAGCCTCAGCAGAGAGGCCAAGGACTGAACAGTATGGAGACTAAACAACTCTCTAGCCCCTACATATGCCCATTTTACAGGTCAGGGTTGAAGCAGGGTTGTAGGGTTTGCACTGCCCATGTTATGACTATTTTGTGGAGAAACAGAAGAGGAAAATGTCAACCCAGGAGCCAATTCAGGAAACACTTAGAAAGCATATTCTAAAATCCCACTGAAGTAAAATCACATACAAAAATGATGTGAATTTAATTTAGGAAAAATAACTCATTATTAAACTTGATAGACTTACCACAAAATCCTTTCCTCTACTGGGTATATCAATGGTGAGTGACTAGTTGATCCTGGGGAGTCTCCCAGTCAATCGTGATCTCCGGCTGTGGCGGCGCAGTGGGGCTGCCTGCTGCTAAGGTAAGCACCCTGCCTGGCGTGGCCCCAACCCGCTCCAGGAATCGGCCAGTACAGCACATTCCCGCGGGAGCAGGGAGGAACAGGGGTCTCCATGCACTGTTCCTGCCTGCAAGCAATGCCCCTGCAGCTCCCATTGGCTGGGAAAAGGGAGCTGTGGCCAATGGGAGCTGCAGGGATGGTGCCTGCAGAGAGAGGAAGCACACAGAGACCCCTGCCCCAACCCCAGGGGCACGTTGGCCCCTCCTGGGAGCAGCGGGGCCACTACTGGCTGTCAGGGTTGGGAGGAGGTGCCAATGTGCTTGAGGGGGGCCAGGGCAGACAGGGAGCCTCCCTTAGCCCCGCTGCACCACTGACCAGGAGCCACGGGAGGTAAGTGCCCCATGCTGGGAGCCCACACCTCAACATCCAGCCCTGAGTCTTCTCCTGAAGCCAGCACCCCATACTCCCTCCTGCACCCTAAACCTCCTCCTATACCCCAACCTCCTGCCCCAGCCCTGATCCCCCTCCCAGAGCCAGTACCCCATACCTCCTCCTCCAGCCCAGCCCAGAGCCCCCTCCTGCATCCATACTTCCTCCCAGAGCCCACATCCCACACCCCCTCCTGCACCTCAACAGTCTGCCCCACGCACAGGTCTGAGCCCCCTCCCACATTGCAAACCCCTCAACCCCAGCCCAGAGCCTCCACCCCCTCCCAAACCTTACCCCCTGCCCCAGCCCAGTGAAAGTGAGTGAGGGTGGGGGAGAGTGAGTGATGGAGTGGGGAGATGGAGTGTGTGGGGCCTCAGGGAAGGGGCGAGGCAGATCCTGGGTTGCCATTAAATTCAAAAAGCGATCTTGGGCATAAAAGGGTTGGAGACCACTGGTGTATATGTAGCAGCCTGAATATTAGGTTAAAATTAAAACCTGGTCCTTTCATGTTGCGCCAGAATGGCAGTGTCTCTTCTCCTCGTGTTAGTATATTTATGGCTGCCCAATGGAACTATGCCAGTTTACATCAGATGAGAAAGTGGCCCTTTATATTTCTGGCACTCTAGAAGTCAGCCTGTTCACTGCTTTTGTGCAATCACCATGGTGTTCCTTGTTTAATATTCCTGAATATGAACAAGTTTCCCCTCAAAATGTGACACACATCCATAAACCGTGATAAGGTTCCATTTGGAAAATGCAAGCACATTAAAGTAGACTACCTTCCGATTACAGAGGATCCCTCTAACCGGCAAAACTAATCTTTGCTCAGGAGATACTTAGGACTGTTGCAGTTCAGGAATGATATGCTTCACACAGTGAGGCATTCAAAAAGGGAGAGATATAAAAAGGGTAAGAGGCAGACTGGGTGGAGGAGACAATAAAGGAAGGCAAAGAAAGTCACACATGGAAGCATGAAGTAAAAGTAATAAGGAGGGGAAAAGGAAGTGTTAGAAAGCGAAGTGCACAGAAATTGGCAGGAAGAAGGAAAACACATGAAAGAGACAGGAGAAAAAGAGCAAAGCAGGGGAGAGGGTAGATGGCAGTGGAGACATAGATGAGGATGGCCATGGTGGTTTTATTTTTAGAGTGGATAATTTTCAACCAGCTGTGCTTGGCCACAAATCCTGGATGGACGTGACTTCTCAAGCCCTTACTTGTGACCCAAGAAATTAGAAAAAAGAAAATTAAATATTTCACTCATTCTTCCCTGACTCACAAACAAGAACATGAACCACTCATAAAAAAAACAAATAAAAAACCAGAAGTGTTGCAGAAGAGTTCATGCATGGATGAAAATAAAAACTAAAATCACATCAAAAGTGTTGGTCCAAAGTCATTCTCACTGAACCACAACTGTTATTTCACATGCCAGTTGGGAACATAAGGGGATTTTATTAATGCATAATTTCTGTATTTACCTCATATTTCTGAGTTAAAATAAATTAGAAACAGATTGAAAGGCCCAGCTACATAGCCTGGAGTAAACAAATGTATTCCAATATTTGTGCTTCCCAAGGAGGATTAAATTCAATAATAATTTGTTTCATTTGCTTACAACAGACAACTTTTATTTTTTAAAAGGATGAACAAACAACAGAACTCTCACTTAACCTTCAAAGAGTAAGAGTGCAGTTATTATACTATCCGTTATCTGCTTAGGCTTAGAAAATAGGTGGGCTACAGTGTTTAAAGCTGGGAGGTTTTAAACTGCATTAAATCAATTTAATCCAGAATTATATTTTGGTAAACACTACCCATAGTGCACCCAGCACTTTGTTCAGTAAAGGAGGTTCCACTATAAATGATCACTTATGCATAAAATTTTTTAATTAGATTTCTTTCTTTGTTAAAATCAAGAATGTCCAGAATGAAGTTTGGTTTTCATTATTTTATATCTCTGGCTCAAAGATACTACTTTTTAAATCAAAATCTGTTAAAAAAAAAAAAAGCTTAGGTCCCATAAACACTTGTGAAATACACATATTTGAAAATCAGATTTAAATACCATTCTCACTGTGCCCTGATGCAGCAAGGTACTGCATAGGTAAATGAGCAGTCCAACTGACTTCAGGTAGATTACTTACATGCTTACAGATAAGCATGAGCTTAAGTACCGTGTTGAACTGTGGTTTAGAATATAACTGAACGACCCACACTGGACAAACCAAACAGTGGAACCTAAACAGCATAATTCAGTCATCGCCACAACTAGAGGTGGTGCAGAGCAGATCTGGTTGGAAAACAAAATTTCTGTTCCCCAGAAAATTCTGACATTTCAAATTTATTTTTGTTCCAAATCGGAATGAAAACTCAAAATTCCAAAAACTTCAGTGGGACAGAAATTCTAAACTTTTTCTTTTTGGAAACACTGACATGTTTCATTCAGTTACTGTCAAAACAGCATATTGTTATATATAACACTACATACCAATATATTCAATACATGTAATGACATTAAATATTAAAAATTATATTTCAATAAAGTCTAAACAAAATGAAATGAAACAAAGTTCAAACAAAATGTTTTTACCATACCAAAACAAAATGCTTCAACGGTATGGACACAGAATGAGAAAATTGTAATGATTTATTTTTACTTTTTCCCGTTAAACATGTCATAGGAATCAATATGTTCTCGAAAAATGTTTTTATTTCAACTAAACTGAATTTTCTGACAGAAACCAATTCCATCTTTTTTTTTTTTTTGGACCAGCTCTAGTGTAGAGCAATTCCAGTACAGCGAAAGCACAGCATTAACCCCTTCAATAGGCTTGTGTGTCAGGGCAAAGAAGTGGAACATCTATGTGTTTTGCTGAATAAGAATGGACTTAACTATGTGCTTAGGATTAAGCACATGACTAAGTGCTTTTTTGAATCAAGGCTTGAGAATGTTACTTACTCTAAGGAACATTGTATTAGCAGACAAAAACATTGTTACCTTTAAATTAAGGTCGCTATAAAATTGTAACATACGTACAGCAAGGGACATTACAGTTAAACTCACCCATCAAACGTTGTAATGGGAAACTCATACGGGGAAAAAAATACTACTTTAGAAATGTTAATGGCTCCTAAAGGTCCCCTCCCAAAGCTTTTTAGATTTCCTCCCTAAAAGTCCTTTCCCATGGCTTGCCTTGGGAAGGGACAATCTAGCCTATTGTTCAACACCAGTGATTTGTTAACATGTACCTAACAGTAAGAGCTAGAAATGAATATTTGATTTTAAAAGAAAGCTGAAATTGGCATTGACTTTTCACAGTTTCCATATATGGGGGTTGAGAAAGAGGAAATATGGTCATAGGCTTTGTTGGGACAGCTCTGTAAACATCAGATTATATCTGTGTTTGTTACAAACAGAGGGGTTAAAAAGAGGTGGGAAAACTACAGCCTGCGGGATCGTTCTGCCTGGCTCTTGAGCTCCTGGCCCTTCCCCTGCTGTCCCCCTTCCTCTGCAGCCTCAGCTTGCTGTGCCTTAAACTACAAGGTATTAAAGAAAAAACAAGTAGAAATTACAAGAGAGATATTTTAAATTAAACACACAATAAAATATTTTAAAATATATATTACTTTTTTAAAAATAGACTACAATTTTTACAAACATTTTTGTGGTTTTTAGCAGCATGAGCACAGATTTCCATATGGGTATTATGAGTCCGATTCACCATTGTTTTACTCCAGGTGTGCACCAGTACAACACCTTTACAATCAATGTGGTTACATTGATGTAAAAGTGGAGTCACACATTCATTTATCAAGCCCCTTATTATAAAAGGCAGACATGACTAATTAACTTATTGGGATCTGTTCATCCTCCAGCGAACATGCATAACACATAATAAACACTACTGTAAAATAAAACAAAACTTATTAAATCATCAGTGAGCACCTCTGGGATAAATATCTTCAGAAGTGCTGAAAGATTAATGAATCGGGTCACAGATATAAATCTCCAATTTCTGAAATGGAGTCTCTGTTTAGTTCCCATGCATGCTGCATCTTGAATAATGGAAATAATTGTATACCTTGCCCCTTCATGCTGTGTCTGACCTGACGTTTTCATTGAATAGTCACTTATTCATCATACGAACAAGACAACTCACAAATGCGAAAGCAAATACAAAAACCTCCAGCTATAATAACAAATCGGAAGGAAAAATAATCAACTATATAGCAGGCAGGGCTTAAGGCCACTGATTTCAGATGCTAAACAACCATTCTAAATGACCTTTCATTACAGTATCAGGTGTACTGTACTTCATGGATTACTGACATTGGAAATCGCATGAGAATATTACCTGCCCTTTACTGGGCAGAGGTATGGAGTTCTAACACTGCTCATTCAAATCAATATAATGTTACAGTATATTTCTAAGAAAGCATTCATTGTCTTGCACACACATAAGAGACGAGATGGTATCTTTTCAGGAGTACATGACCTTTTGAGTCTGTATGCTTTATCAACAAGCTAAGCAGTCAAATTAAACTACTGAGATATTGACAATCGGATGATATCTGAATGTACATTTCTGGAGCTTTGGAGCAAGGCCCCATTTCAGGAAAGCACTTAATTATGTTCCTGAAGTTAAGCATGGCTTAAGTACTATGGTACTTAATTGTGTGCCTAAAATTAAGTACTTTCTGTAGAGAGATGTTTATAGAAGATTGTAATTTAGAGATGCTCCCTCATAAGGGACTGTGTTGTGAGTTTTCTACTGGAAGCAGGGGCTGGGAACGCCACATGGCTGTGTGCAGCAGCTCACTGCAGAAGCTCTCCAGTTTGTTTTATTTAAGTTTTATTCCTTTCTCATTCATTGGCTTGTTATTTAATGAACCCCAGGATCGTTACATGGTGTCAAAAGTGCTGAATGAAAAGGAAACTGCAGTGGTTTCGAAGTTAACTCCTGTGTTTGCAACTGAAAGCAGAGAAAAAAGGAGGCACCAGAGAAGCACATGGAGCACCAGGCACAGAGCCTTTTGCATGTATTTGGTGAGCACAATAGTAGCTTGACTAGTTTAAGAAGGAGGGTTGGGGGAGCCAAAAATGGATGTGTTGTAATCTCCTTCCTGTCTGCAATTGTCAGACAATTTTGCAGAGAACTGGAAAAAAAAAATCAAACAGAGGTTTGAATTGTATTTATTAGCCATTGCATTCCAAAACAGAATGAAACCTTAACAAGAGACAATTTTTTACAAGTATGCAAAAAACTGATGACATCATAGACCAATGTCACAGAATTAAGGAAACTCAAGGCTGGTCTACACTAGGGGGGGAAATCGATCTAAGATACGCAACTTCAGCTACGTGAATAGCGTAGCTGATGTCGAAGTATCTTAGATCGAGTTACGTACCATCCTCACAGCACAGGATCGATGTCCGCGGCTCCCCGACGACCCCGCTACCGCCGTTCGCATTGGTGGAGTTCCAGAGTCAACAGGAGCTCGTTCGGGGATCGATATATCGCGTCTAGATGAGACACAATATATCGATCCTCGAGAAATCGATTGCTGCCGCCAATACGGCGGGTAGTGAAGATGTAGCCAGAGTCTCTGGTCAGAGACAGAATCATTTGTGGCATTAAAGACAATGTGTTAAGAGAGAAACTGCTCTGTGAAAGAGATTTAACTTTAGAAAAAGCTCTCCAAATATGCAGGGCAGCAGAAACCATGAAAGCAAAAATCAAAGAGTTGAATTCACCAGAGGGGTTATCTATGTACTAAGCACTAAAGAATATAGCTGGACTACATCAAATCAGAAAGTGGAATCACTCGCTGTGAAAACCACTGCTAGGGGGAAAACTGGGCACAGATGGTTATGTGGAAGGTGTGGATCACAGCATGGCCCCAAACAATGTGTTGCCTTTGGGAAACTCTGTCATAAATGTGGGGGAAGTAACCATTTTTGCAAAATGCTGCAGATCCCAAATGCTGAACAGTCAAGTGCATTCAGTTAAAGACAGTCTGGTTCAGGAGTTTTTCATAGATGTACTGGGATCTAGCAAGCCTGATGAGAGTGACTGGTATCCAGTGAACGGAACAATTATTCCACTAAAACTGGACATAGAAGCTCAGGTTAATATTCTGTTTGAACAAGATTACGTGAGACAGAAAAGAAGACCAAAACTGAGACCAACAAAAATAAAAGTAACGGGTTATTCTGAAACAAATATATCAGTGAAGGGGAGGTGCATTGTTAACATCAACCATAAAAACACCATGTATAGGCTCCTGTTCACTGTAGTACGAAAAGAGGAGACGCCAATTTTAGGCCTGACTGCATGTGAGAAACTCAATCTGGTAAAATGGGTGCTTTTGCTACAAAATCATACTGACCCTGGCTATGAGGCACTCTTTTGGGAATGTCAGACCTGTTTCAAGGGTTGGATTGCTTACTGGGTGAACAAAAATCTGGATAAACAAGCAGGTCCCTCCAGTTATCCATCCATGTAGAAAGATGCCATTTGCACTCAGTGACACACTCAAGGCTGAGCTTGCAAGGATGGAAGCAATGAAAGTAAAACAAAAAATTGAGGCACCAACAGAATGGGTGAGCTCCCTTGTTATTGCGAAGAAACATAACAGCTAGCTACACATATGCTTAGATCCCAGAGACCTCAACAAGGCTAAAAAGGAGACCATTTCAAACTACCAACCAGAAAAGAGATCATGGCTCAATTTGCAAATGCTCAATATTTCAGTAAATTGGATGCATCCTCAAGTTTTTGGCAGCTAAAATTAAATGAAAAAAGCTCAACAATATGCACGTTTAACACCCCATTGGAAGATACAGATTCTTACAATTACTTTTTGGAATACCTGCAGCACCAGAAGTGTACCACAAAACCGCATATATGATCTATGAACATATTAATGCATTCACACCTCAATGGATGACCTCATCATCTTGGGCTCAACAAAAGAGGAGCATAATCTTAAACTTTGGGAAGTCCTGGATGCACCTAGAGTTGCAAACCTCAAACTAAATAGGGAGGAATGTATTTTAGAGGTTACAGAACTACTTTTGTGTGGGACATTATTTCCAATGAAGGTGTAAAACCTGATAAGAGGAAGATTTTAGCCACTGAAATGATGCCACGTCCCAAGTCAAAGAAAGATATGCAACAGTTCCTGGGAATGGTTAATTATCTTGGAAAATTCATGCCTAATCTATACACCAAAGCAGTAGCTTTGAGAAAATTCCTAGAGAATAAAAATGACTGGGGTGCAAAACAGGAGGAATTATGTGAAAGTTTAAAACAACAACTGATACAAGAACCAGGCTGAAGTTCTATTCACCAGGCCTTCCTCACAGTCTGCTTCACAGTATGGATTAGGTGCAGTGATTTTATAGAAACATGAAGGTTGTTGGCAACCAGTGGCACATGCATTCAAATCACTGACTGAGGCAGAAACCAGATGCACAGAGATCGAAAAAGAGCTTTTAGGAATATTGTTTGTGAGAGATTCAATCAGTATATTCATGGACAGACTGTGGAGGTTGAAAGGGACCACAGGCCCCTAACAGAGTTAGTTTGCAAACTGCTAAATGGCTGTACCGGAAGGATTCAAAGAATGATGATAAAACTGCAAAAGTATGATCTGGTTGTGACCTGCACACACAGTAAATTCATGTTCATGGCAGATGCACTTTCCAGAGAAGAGTCTAGAGCAGGGTAGGCTACCTATGGTACAGGTGCCGAAGGCGGCAGGCGAGCTGATTTTCAGAGGCATTCACACTGCCTGGGTCCTGGCCACCAGTCCAGGGGGCTCTGCATTTTAATTTAATTTTAAATGAAGCTTCTTAAACATTTTAAAAACCTTATTTACTTTACATACAACAATAGTTTAGTTATATATTATAGACTTATAGAAAGAAACCTTCTAAAAACATTAAAATGTATTACTGGCACGCGAAACCTTAAATTAAGAGTGAATAAATGAAGACTCGGCACACCACTTCTGAAAGGTTGCCGACTCCTGGTCTAGAGACAGAGATGCGAGCCTGTGTAGATCTGATTGCTAACAGTCAATTCCCATAACTAACAGAAATAGTAACAAATAAGTGAGGAAATGGAAAAAGATTAATCATTGGGAATCCTTAAAGAAGTGATCGTTAAAAGATGGGCTGAAAAAACAAGCAGTTGCTACCCAAGTATAAGAGACTATTGGAACTGCAGACACGAACTTACTGCGATATATAGGGTGATTTTCAAGCGCAGTAAGGTTGCAATTCCAATGAGCCTCCGAAAAGAAATGCTACAGAAGATCCACAAGGGTTGTTTAGGAACTGAGAAGTGCTAACAACGAGCACAAGAGGTGCTGTATTGGCTGCGGTCAATCATTACATCACTAACGTGATAGAAAACTGCTTTTCCTGCTTGAAATACAAGCCATGCCAACAAGCAGAGCTACTGAGACCTCATCCAGCTCCACAAAGGCCTTATGAGAAGTTAGGCATTGACTTACTTTCCTGGCAATCAAAGGATTATTTAATAGTTACAGATTATTATTCTCGGTATCCAGAAATTTGTACATTGCACAGTACTAACAGTATGTCAGTGATAGCCCGCATGAAGGGAATCTTCTCCAGACGTGGAATTCCAGATGAAGTCTCTAGCGATAACAGGCCACAATTTTCTAGTGCAGATTTTAGGCAATTTTCCATAGATTGGGATTTTCATCACAAAACATCAAATCCAAATTACCCCCAATGAAATGGACTTGTGAAAAGGTCTATACAAACAACAAAGAACCTTATGAAAAAGACTTTGGACAGTGGGGATGATTTGTATAAAGCGTTACTGGTGTACTGAAGTACACCCTTGGAAAATGGTTTTTCTCCAGCTCAGCGGTTAATGGGAAGAAGGATCAGATCTACTTGCTGAAATCTCATAACAAGTAAGCCATATAGAACATGAAAGAAAATCAGAAGTGGAAGCAGAAATATTATTTAGACAAAAGGGCCTGGGATCTCCCATCGCTTAACCCAGGTGATAGATTGTGCCTGAGGAATAACACCTCTAAATCTTGGAGCCAAAAGGGGACAGAGCTGTTCTTTGATACAAGGTTCTGTGTAGTCTAGACAGACTGGGGGGACACATTTAGATGTGATCGAAGGGATCTACAACGAATCCCAGAAAGTTCCAACACACTGACAGTAGATGCAGACTCTGGCATTTCCCATCTGACTGATCCTTATCATCAACGCACAAAGGAGAAACTCTTAAGGAACAAGAGAACTCAGATTAACGCAAGGGTTATACTGAGAAGATCAGAGTGGGAGATTAAATGTCCTGCAAGACTCCTAGAGACTTGTTAATCTGCATGGAGAAAGGATATATGAGGAAAGTGAGTGGTAAAGACTCAGTCAAGAGTGATGTGCTGATAACCTCTCCTCCCTAGGAAGTTCACATATTGAGTTTCTGGAAATGCATTACATGGGTTGAGAATTTAATGCATGTGTTATTAGATAGTTGTTTGATGTGTAAGTATATAAGTGTTGCTTTGTTTTTCTTTAAGAGGGAAGATGTAGAGATATGTTTGCCGAAGATTATAATTTAGAGCCGTTACCTCGTAAGTAAGGCTAAGATGAGTCAAGGGTATTTTTGGTAAAAGTCATGGACAGGTCATGGGCAAGAAATAAAAATTCACGGCCCATGATCTCTCCATGACTTTGCAGAAGTCACAGGGGTCACAGAAAGTCATGGAATCGGTGAAAGAATTGCAGTCTTATTCATAAGGGACTGTGTTGTGAATGTGGGAATTTGGGGGGTGCTGCGTAGGCAGAGGGGAACACTACATGGGTTTGTGCAGCAGCTCACTGCAGATGCTTTCCAGTTTTTTTTTTAAAGATTTATTCCTTTCTCATTCACTGGTTTGTTATTTAATGAACCCCAAGATCGTTCCACTTTCCTGAACCAGGACTGTACAGCCTGATCCTGCATTAGCTGAGCCCTCTCAACACTCAATAGATTGAAAGTTGAGAATGCCCAGCACCTTGTAGGCGGCATATGGTAACTAACATGGTAAGGTATACATATGCCAGCTGTGAAATATGCCTATAACATAACTGAAAAGCAGTAGGTCCTTTGTTCAGGTTGAAGATAGCTTGCTATTGCGAACTTTCCCTAAAAAAACAAACAACTTAGCACACTTTTGACATTTGGTATGCCATATTTCATCCATGGGAAGAGAGGGGGCACAGGAGATCTCAGGTGAAAGGATAAGATGTAGCGAAAGGACAAAGGGAAAAGAACATGTGAGCAGGACCGGCGCCAGGATTTCTCATGCCCTAGGCGCACGGCCATTTCGCCGCCTCCCGCGCTGATCCCGCGGCTCCGGTGGAGCTGCCTCAGGCATTCCTGCGGAGGGTCCGTTGGTCCGTGGCTGTGGTGGAGCTGCCGCAGGCATGCCTGCGGGAGGTCCACCGGAGCTGCAGGAGCAGCCAACCGTCCGCAGGCATGACTGCAGCAGCTCCACTGGAGCAGCAGACCAATGGACCCTCCGCAGGCACGCCTGCGGCAGGTCAACTGGAGCCGCCTGCCGCCCCCCGGCAAAATGCCGCCCCCTCAATAATCCTGGTGCCCTAGGCAATTGCCTAGGCTGCCTAAATGGTAGCGCCTGCCCTACATGTGAGGGAAGGGGGTAAAGAGGGAAGGAACAGATGGTTTGGGCTGGCAGTAAGCAACTAAAGTGAGTTTCTAGATATTCTAATACAGGGATCGGCAACCTTTGGCACGCAGCCCGCCAAGGTATGCACCCTGGCAGGCCGGGCCAGTTTGTTTACCTGCCATGTCCACAGGTTCAGCTGATTGTGGCTCCCACTGGCCACGGTTAGCCTTTCCAGGCCAATGGGGGCTGTGGGAAGCGGCGGCCAGCACATCCCTCAGCTCGTGCCGTTTCCCACAGCCCCCATTGGCCTGGAGCAGCGAACCATGGCAGTGGGAGACGCGATTGGCCAGACCTGCAGGCGTGGCAGGTAAACAAACTGGCCTGGCCCACCAGGGTACTTACCCTGGCAGGCCGTGCGCCAAAGATTGCCGATCCCTGTTCTAATATTTGAGTGAGGATTGTTTGTTTGGGGAGATATTTGTGAGAGAAAATGTAATTTGGGGTGATATTAGCTGAACCCTGATGAATCACATTTTCATCCTTAGCTCTCTGTAACAACTTTTATTTTAGTTTCTGAATTAGCATTTACGTTTATTATTTGTCCATTTAGATGTGGAAAAGCACTTCTGGGCAGCTGTAACAGCAGAACACTCTGAAGTAAGAAAGTTGGTTAGCACTCAAGCACTTGAAATGTGTTAAGTGGTTTAAAAGTGGTGCAACTTGAGCTCCGGGTGAAAGTATAAGTAGAGACCTGGCATATCTGACAAATGGAATTTAGATATACAAATTTAACAAGTGTACAGTAATGCATTTGAATGTCAAAACAGAAATGAGATATGCTGCTCTTGGAAAGGCAATTTTTTTTAAAAAGTGTATTTGAGATGTTAAGAATGCATATTTGATTGCTCATTAAAGTGATTATTGTTTTAGAACTGGATTTTTAAAATACATCATGCTGCATCTTTGGGTTGTTTTTCATCAAAGCCATTTGAAGTCGGGGTTTTAAAATAAAATACACAACCTTTGAGTTATTTAAATTCAAAAGAAATCGATGCACCCCAGAGACGAAGTTCAAAAAGGTAAAAAGCACTTCTTAATAATGAATAAATGTTACATGAATCTGAAAATAATAAAGCTATAACAAATGTTATTCTGTATAATTAGGCAGACAAAAACCTCTCAAAAAAAGCTAAGTGTAGTTTCAAATGCATTTCACAGCTTACTCATAGAAGTATTTCTCACCATATGAACTTTGACGTTTTATGCTAACTAAATGGTTAGGAGTTTGTTTTAAAAGTGGATTGCAGAAACAAAGTCCTCCCAAACCTCTAAGACTCAAACGTGTGACATGGACCCTCTGTATATGTGATAGAAACCTAAAATGAGACATATAACAGCAAAAAAGAGACACCCATTCATATCCATGAGGTTTTAAAATCAACCTATAACAAGGTTTAACCCAGCTCCTAACTATGTGTGTGTGTGTATATATATATATACACACACGACATGTTAAAAACATACAAAACAGGGTCCCCGCCTTAATCAGACTGGTCTTCTAGATCAGTGCTTCTCAAAACCGGCCCACTGCTTGTTCAGGGAAAGCTCCTGGAGGTCTGGGCCAGTTTGTTTACCTGCCACATCCACAGGTTCAGCCGATCGCGGCTCCTACAGGCCGCGGTTCGCTGCTCCAGGACAATGGGAGCTGCTGGAAGCGGTGGCCACGTCCCTTGGCCCATGCCGCTTATTCACATCAGCTGTCCTTACTTGCTACAAGTAAAGGGTCAATATTTCTATTTGCATGAACAAGGTCTACATGTACAAATAAAGTTGCAGGACTGGACCCTAAATTAGGGCCTGACCCTCTAAATCCTGTCAAGAATAAATACATAAATAAATAAATACAATTATTAAAATCCCATAGAAGTCAATACGTCCAACAGAAAAGGCCAGTTTCTCAGCAGCTCAGCTCTGATTTAGCCACCTAAATAGGTATACTGGGTACTGAGCTCTTTTAAAAAGCTGTCTATAAAGGTCACAACGGGAACTGCTGGGTGCTGAGCACTTCTGAAATCTGTCCCTTATTTAGGTGCCTAAATGGGAACTTCTGGAAATCTGTCCCCAACTATGCGTACCGAGCTCTTGAAAATCTGTCCCTGAGCTCTTCTGAAAATCTGGTCCCAAGTGCCTGCAAGATCCCTCCCCCCTCCTTTAAACAACTCAATGACAATAGACATTGGTGGGGAGAAAAGGGATAAGGACAAGAGCAAACAATGTAAAGCTATTGTTTTGCAAAGAAAAAGATTCTGCATTTCTTGCTAATAGTTTACAGGAATTAACAGTGAAAAAAATTCAAGTTGTTTTGGGTCTAACACAAATGATGTATTTCATACTGTGATTTGGATGGGAAATACACAGTGTATTATATACATATGTGCACAAGCACGAACGGAGTGGCCTGCATTTTAAAAACTGTTCTCATTCTGGGAGATATTACTGGTTCCAGCAGGAATCCCCATTTTAAGTACAGGGAATACCTCTTGAGCTCAAAATGGAAGAAATTGTCAAGATGTGCCCACTTCCTCCTTGGGCCAACAAATGTGGAATGACTCTTCCAACAAAATTACACCAGTTTGCATATGCTGTGTCAGGGTGTACCAATCCCACATTGGTGAGGTGAGGGTTAAGGAGTTGCTCTGGACACAGGAAGCCACAGCTCCTCACCTGTTCTGGGCATGCTTCGAGTGAAGGGAGGGTTCAAAAGGAAGCAAATCAGCTCAGTCGGGGACTACTGAGCAAGTGAGCAGCTGGGTGCGACAGCCTCCTGCAGAGGAGCTGCCAAGGCTCCCAAAGGCCAGGACCAGGCCCCACTGTCAAGCCACTGCAGACCCTTCATCTGCAGGGACTGAGAATGCTGAACTATGACAGACACCTTTCCGAAACCAAAGAAGCTGTCACGAACACTCATATGTGTGTGACCTAGAGGCTGAGGTCTATTGTCTACACTAGCAGACTGAGGTTTTTGCACTATTATTACAAAATGTATTTACAACAGTTTATCTTAATCCAGCAATTTACTAATATAAGTGCAGTTTAAACAAGTTTAAAGAGCATCGATATAACTCATTTGATTTTACATTGATTTATTTACACCAGTGCACATTTTCTAGTAAATATAGGTTCTGAAAGTACTAATGTTCAGTTCCCCATCTTGTTGGCCCAGGGAGCAAAAGACCAAGAACAGCAAGGCCAGTTTACCTTATTGGCAAAAGTTGAGGACAGAGTTACATCTAACTTTTAATTTTCAGTCTTTTTGTTGTTTCACTATGGGCCCAATCAAGGTTTCCCACGAGGCCCTAGCTAGGAGCAACATATTGTTCTGCTACCCTGGAATGAAGATCATGACTCTCAGTTACAATTTACCTTATTGGTAACTCCTTGTTTCAGAAGGCGTAACCTGTCCCGGGTCTATATCTGGGACACGGTATTTTTCCCAGTGTGCTGGCTAGCACATCTATGCTAGCATTGGAGTAATGGAACCAAAGCTTTATGAAATCCCTGTGCTGTCAAGCCCACTTGCACAGGGGATGGATGTGACGTTCTGGAGAAGCTGCTCTCTTCCCCACACCACTACCCAGGATCTCGGTTGTCTCAGTTGCCCCAAAAGGAATATGCCTGTGCTTCCTTCCTTACTCCCTTCCACTGTGCAGGCCAGGCCATAGTCTGGCCCTATGTTTGTGCAGTAGTAGATCCTTGCAGTAGTAGATATCACCATCTGCTCTCACAGTGAAGGGATACACTCAAACCTTTGCAAGCATTAGCAGATCTTCTGTTTCATTTTCATTCTAACAGCAGAGCCACAGGGATCTGTAATACATTTTCTCTCAACAATGCTAACATAACTAACTCAGCGCCCCAGCATCCTGCTACAGACTTTGTGCTTGGAGGTAGCAGGACTTGGTGAGTTTGGTCTGTCTGAGGATTGTTTGTTTGGCTGGTTATTTGGTCTCTGTGTACAGGCTGTGTAACTGGGCCATGGGCTCCTGAGTAAGCCCTTGAAGCTTTGCTCAGTGCCTTGCTAAAGGCTGCAAGACTCTAGCCCAACTGTTTGAAATCTCTGAGTGGTTAATGATTCCCTGGTGGTGCAGCGCAGAGCTGAGCTAAGCAGGGAAGACTTTGGTATAAAAGTTGAGAGTAATAAATAGAAACCAGAAGTTAGACATTGTAAAAAATTGATAAGGGAACTCAAGGGACACAAGGATAAATCTGTGGCCAGCAGAGTTAAGGACAATAAGAATGAGTTCTTTAAATATATTAGGAACAAAAAGTATCCTGACAATGGTATTGGTCCATTTAGAGACGGAAATGGTAAAATTATCAATAATTAAAAGAAGCTACTAAATACTGAATTTTTTAAATCAGCAGGTACAGATAACTTACATCCAGGAGTTTTAAAAAAGCTGGCAAAGGAGCTCCCTGGACCATTAATGTTGTATTTCAATAAGACTACGGGAAGTTCCAGAAGATCGAACAAAAGCTAATATTATGCCCATTTTTAAAAAGGGTATATGGGTCGATGAAGTCAGTGTGACTTCGATTCCAGGCAAGATAATGGAGCAGCTGATACGGGACTTGATTAATAAAATAATAAAGGAGAGTAATGTAATTAATGTCAGTTAACATGGGGTTTATGGAAAATAGATCCTGTCAAAATAACTAAAAGCAGCAGAGAATCCTGTGGCACCTTATAGACTAACAGACGTTTTGGAGCATGAGCTTTTGTGGGTGAATACCCACTTCGTCAGATGCATGTTAATAACTTTTATTTTTAATGAGATTATAAGTTTGGTTGATAGAGGTAATAGTGTTAATGTAATATACTTAGACGTCAGTAAGGCATTTGACTTAGCACTGCACAACATTTAAATTACAAAACTAGAACGCTATAAAATTAACATGGTGCACTTTACATGGAATCAAAACTGGCCAGCTGATTGAAATGCAATTAAAAACATAGAACAGTCATTGAGTGGGTGTATGTAGTGAGAAGACGTGGCTGCCCTCACAGATGGATGCAGAGGAGACACCACAAGCCACCTGGTGGGTGGAGCCAGGAGGACCAGGCCCCAGATGCTGGAAGCAGAGATGCGGGACAGGAAGAGAAAGTGGAAAAGGCCGGCCCTGCAGCTCAGATGAGATGGAGCTGCCAAAGGAGACAGACACGTCTTCCCTACTGCAGGAGTGGGACGCTGAGGAGAACAACGCCTGCCCCAAGGGCCTACATAAGCTTCCCGAGACCCCTGCCCCTCCCGATGCTGAGGAACTGCTACTGCTACCCTTGGCAATGTATCCTGGGGAGACTGAGGACAACCCCTGGACGCAGGTACACCTGAGGGTGAGAGTGGGAAGTAGCCTAGGGAAACTAGACAACAGTCTGGTTAAGAGCTGGTCTGATACAAGGTCAGTGTAGTGTGGGCGGATCCCCACTGACCTAGTGACGGACCACTCTGCCACTGTTAGGGCCCCTGGGTGGGATGTGGTGGAGTTGGGCGGGTCCGCGTCCCTCCTGCATCCCACCCTGGGGTCGCATACTCCCCCCCCTGAGGCCATGGAGCTTGTGCTCCTCAGATACCCCTGCCAGAGCCCCATAAGACCGTGGGGGTGCTCATTCCTACTGGAGGCCCATAAACTGTGCTTGGTGCTCACCCCTTCTGGAGCCCCATAGACCGTGGTTGAGGTTACAGCTCTGTCAGACTGCAAGCCAGAGCCCTGACTGTTTGCTGCCCCACCCTGCATGAAGGCTGGGCATATGAACTACTACAGCTCTGCCTGAGTGCAGGTCAGAGCTCTGATTATTTACTACCCTACTCTACTTAAAGGCTGGGCTTATAACTTAGTACCACTCTGTCCTGATCGCTGGCCAGAGCACAGACTGTTTGTGGCCCATCTCTACTTGAAGGCTGGGGCCCATCGAGTACCGCTAATCCCCCCAGTCTTTGTTTTGAGCATACTCTAGCAGACCAGACTGGGAGGAGGCAGGGCCTCCCTCAAAGGCGGACACAGAGGAATGGCTCCGCCTACCTACAGTGTGTTTCCAGTGGGATTCCACAGGGATCAGTTCTTGGCCCTATGCTATTTAACATTTTTATCAGCAACCTGGAAGAAAACAAAATAATCACTGATAAAGTTTGCAGATGACACAAAAATTGGAGAAAAGGTAAATAATGAAGAGGACAGGTCACTGGTTCAGAGCAATCTAGAACACTTGGTAAACTTGGAGCAAGCAAACAATATGCGTTTTAATATGGCTACATGTAAACGTGATCATCCAGGAACAAAGAATGTTGGCCACTGTGACAAAGTTACTCCTCTACCTTGGTGGGTCCTGAGCTTATTGGCAGATTTGCTCACCTCGGTGATCTTCTCCACAGTCTGGGTCAACTCCTCCTGTGTCTGATCAGAAGTTGGGAGGTTTGGGGGAACCCCGGGCCCACCCTCTACTCCGGGTTCCAGCCCAGGGCCCTGTGGATTGCAGCTGTCTATAGTGCCTCTTGTAACAGCTGCATGACAGTTACAACTCCTGGGCTACTTCCCAATGGCCTCCTCCAAACACCTTCTTTATTCTCACCACAGGATCTTCCTCCTGGTATCTGGTAACACTTGTACTCCTTTAGTCCTCCAGCAGCATAGCCTCTCACTCTCAGCCTCACATGCACTTCATCTCTCTGGCTCCACAACCCCTGACTGGAGTGAGCTCCTTTTTAAACCCAGGTGCCCTGATTAGCCTGCCTTGATTGGCTGCAGGTGATCTAATCACCTTGTCTGCCTGAATTGGTTCTAGCAGGTTCCTGATTACTCTAGTGCAGCCCCTGCTCTGGTCACTCAGGGAACAGAAAACTACTCAGCCAGTGACCAGTATATTTGCCCTCTACCAGAATCCTGTACCCCACTGGCCTGGGTCTGTTACACCACACTCACAGGATGGGAGACTTTCTCCTGGGAAGCAGTGACTCTGAAAAGCATTTGGGGGTCATGATGAATAATCAACTGAACATGAGCTCCCCTTGTGACACTGTGGCCAAAAAGAGCTAATACAATCCTGATATGCATAAACAGGGGAATTTTGAGTAGGAGTAGGGATTATTTTACCTCTCTATTTGGCACTGGTGCGACCACTGCTGGAATACTGTGTCCAATTCTGGTGATGACAATTTAAAGATGTTGATAAATTGGAGAGGGTTCAGAGAAGACCCGTGATTAAAGAATTAGAAGACATGCCTTATAGTGATAGACTTAAGGACCTCAGTCTATTCATCTTAAAAGAGAAAGCTAAGGGGTGGGTTGATTACAGACGATCAATATATTCATTGGGAAAATATGGTCTTTTCAGTCTAGAAGAGAAAGATATAACAAGCCAATGACTGGAAGTTGAAGCCAGACAAATTCAGACTGGAAATAAAACGTACATTTTTTAACAGTGAGAATAATTAACCATTGGAACAATTTACCAAGGGTCATGATAGATTCTCCATCACTGACAGTTTTAAAATTAAGATTGAATCTTTCTTCTAAAAGATCTTCCCTAGGAATTATTTTGGGGAAGTTCTCTGGCCTGTGCTATACAGGAGGTCAGTCTAGGTCAGAGGTGTGCAAACTGTGGCCTGCAGGACCCTCCTGCCTGGCCCCTGAGCTCCTGGCCTGGGAGACTCGCCCTCGACCCCTCTCCCACTCTTCCCTCTCCCGCACAGGCTCAATGCACCACGCCGCTGGCACAATGCTCTAGGCAGCTGGGCAGTGCAGCTGCTGAGACTGGCCTGACCTGGTGCTCTGTGTTGTGCAGTGGCGTGGCTGGCTCCAGTGGTGGCTCTATCCAATTGGATAGAGGGTAGGGGAGTTTGGGACGGTAGTCAGGGAACCAGGGGGTGGATAGGGGTTGGGGTGGTCAGAGGGTGGAGAACGGAGGGGTTGAATGGGTGCAGGAGTCCGAGGGGGCAGTCAAGAAGGAGAGGGGTTGGATGGGGCAGTTGGATGCAGTCAGGGGCAAGGGTTCCGGGTGTGGTGATGGAGAAGGGGTGGGTGGATGGGGCAGGGGTCCCGGGACGGGAAGGGGGCATTCAGGAATGAGAGGAGGGGTTGGATGGAGTGGCGGTGGGCAGTCAAGGGTGGGAGTTCCGGGGCAGTCAGGGGACAGGGAGGGGGGGAGGTGAGATGGGGCAGGGTCGTGGGGGCCATCAGGGAATGGGGGATGGGGCAGGAGTCCTGGGGGGAGCTATCAGGGGGCCAAGAAGTGGAGGGAGGGGGATAGGGGCTGGGCCACACCTGGCTGTTTGGGGAGGCACAGCCTCCCCTAACTGGCCCTCCATACAATTTCCGAAACCTGATGCGGCCCTCAGGCCAAAAAGTTTGCCTGTCCTTGGTCCAGGTGATCATAATCATCCCTTCTGACCTAGCGTCTATGACCATGAAAAAACAAGTTACAGAAGAGCTTCTGAAAGGTGTTGCAACCCAATGGGTCCCTTGTATGAATGCAAAAAGTTCTATGCGGACAGACCCTGCAACCTTACAGATCTTAGCTGAGGTCAGTGTGGAACCCCTTGCCAGGCTGGGGTCAGAAATGATACCTACATGCACACTCTTATTTTTCTGCCTATTTACTGTAACTTTCTTGGATCTTCACTAATTCTTTACTATCTCAGATTGATTTGTTTTTGTTACAGTAGCAAAGATCAACTAGGGGCAGATTTATTTAAACACTCCCGTGTCACCTTTCAACAAGGTTTTCAAGGCGTAGTTACTATATGGCACAACACTAAAGAATTCACTAACATTTCTTTTGTTTAAAGAGCTTACCTTGTTTGGATAAATGAGACAGATTTGTCTAATCACTGCTACTCCTACATAAAATCAAACTGCTTTTCAAATCTTAAAGTCTACTAGGCTCCAGTGGTGGCTCTATCCAGTTGGATAGAGGGTAGGGGAGTTTGGAGTGATAGTCAGTTCTTATGATAAAACAGATACTACTCTAGGTAATGTACTGTAAACTGAAAGGCATCCTTATCGTCACATTACAGTGACTGTCAAAAAGAGCTGAATTTTCAGAATGGCTAATAATACAGAAATTGTGTTTCACTGTTATTTTGGTTTGGTTTTTTTTTCAGTGGTTCCTCCTCATCCAATCATCTGGGTCTGTCTCTTACACACTGCCGTCAGTTCAACAGGAAGTCTGATCAACATAGTGGTACCCCAAAACTTTTACTTTTTGATCTTCCATTAATTAACACCCATTCTCTTAATTAATTAATTAGTGATTTCATCCCACAGCTTGCTTGGAGACTGATCCACACACTGCTCTGTATATCATGCTGTAAGAAGACTTTGCTGTGAACGATCAATACCTTCCTCTCCAGGAACATAAGGGTGTCTTCTCAGTTTTCAGTGTTAGATAAAAATTAAACTTGGATGATAAAATCAGGTAGTTTAGAAAGCACTGCCTATCTATCTATGATACTTATATGGCCCCCCCCATCAGTGTAGTCTCTGGGTGCCTCACAATCTTTAATGTATTTTTTTATTTCTCACAATCATCCTATGAGGCAGGTGAGGTATTCTATACATGGGGAATTGAGGAACTAAGTGACTTGCCCAAAGTCACACAGGAAGTCTGTGTCAGAGAAAGGAATTGAACCCAAGCCCCCTGAGGTCCTAGCCAAGGCCTAACCGCTGGATTATCCTTCCTCCCTGCACTATCTTTCAGCACAATTATAAGGGGCAATGTACATCAGACACTTTCTGGGCTAAAATCCTCCATACTATGTTAGGTTCAAGGTCTCTCCATTATAATCTACAAAAGATGTGTTTAAAATAACGGATATGGATTCATCTTTGAAATTGACCCTTCACATTAGATAAAATCAATTACATTATCAAACTGCAGAGCTGGTCTAATTTAGGGGCACACTATAGACTTATGCAATTGCTTCTGTGGTGATCTTGGTGATTAGAGGATGGGGAGGCCTGAGAAGAGGGCATGCTAGCCTGCCTCCTGCAAAATTCCTTCCAGGACTATGCAGGAATGCATGCTGCAATGGTAGTGCTGCCACCCTTTGAAAGGTTGCAGAATGCACTTCTCCCTATGCCAGAGATTAGAGTTGACATTTGTTGATCCACAGCTATGGATTTCATGGGCCCTAAACCTGGGCTCTATATAGGGTGACCAGACAGCAAATTGAAAAATTGGGACGGGGGTGGGAGGTAACAGGAGCCTATACAAGAAAAAGACCCCAAAATTGGGACTGTTCCTATAAAATCAGGACATCTGGTCACCCTAACTCTATATAAATCAGCTCAGGTATAACTGTATATAATGAAATGACAGGTAACAGGAACACAGAAAAAAAAAAAAAGCTGCGTCTCTAACAGTTCAAATGCTTCTGAATGGTAACTTTTGTTAACAGTTCAAATATATTCACATACATAGTTCCAACACTCCTCAGTACAGCAAATACTTCATTTAGTGTTTGCCTTGCACTTTTTGATCCACTACAGTTCTCATGGACTGCAGGACAGTTATTTCTTATCTGCTCCAGGAGTGTTGCAGATGAATTACTGTACTACTATCCAGGTATTATTGCCAGAGGGGATAGCTTAGTGACTTATAAGTCAGGTTTGAAATATCTCGGCTCCCCAAAACCACACATTCAAATCCTAACAGGGCTGACTCAGTCTTTCATCCCTCTGAAAAAAAAAATTGAAAACCTGTACACTTTGGAGTTGTTCACTTGGAGACCTTAAAATGGAGGTGGTCTTCTAAAAAACAAATTGCAACCACCACTAGTGTACTGCATGGTACGAAACTGCTAGGGTCCTCCACCCCAAACACTGGTAGTTAAATAGCACTGTATGGATATTATTTAGAAAGCATTTGGTGATGCTTTCAGAATGAAAAGTGCTGCATAAACATAAAAGAAAGACTGGACACGAACAGCATCACTTTCTTAGCCAACTCATTGTTAGCTAATAAATCTTTGAGGATTTGCTGCCAGATTGATACTTAAAAGCAAAATAAAGTTTAGATCCCTGTACTCTCTTTTTATGAAATTCCCAACATATTCAAGACTGTGTTTGCCTGCAGAGTTCTAGAGTCTGGCAAATACAGCGCAATCATTATCTCCACAGCCCACAGGTTTATTGAGTGGAATTTGATATAATATGTATAGGGTTCTCTCTTCAATATTAATAATTAGTATTCACGGTTATGGTCAGAAATAAAGCTCCTTAGACTGGGGTTCTTTAATCATTCAGGGAGACCTACAGTATGGATATTCTTTCATCCTGAATTGTACTTCCAGAAATCCATACTCTTGTCAATGGTCTGAGTTTGAGAATTAGTTTTCAATTTTCCTGTTTTGAAAGACGTTTACGTCCTTTCTTCCAATGAGATTAAAATAGTCTGCAAAGTTATCACATTGAATAGGGCAACTTGTTCTCAAGGTCATTCAGCCCCAAAGTGATGATGTTTTTAAAAATCTATTTCTAGTCTTCTGAATTGCTTGAGTCTCAATGAGGGTGAGTACGTCTCATTTTATTAATCTAAAGAGCAGAGGATGTTCTTTAATAGGCATCTAACCTATGGGAGTTTCTTGTATCCTGGAGTAGGAGGCTCATGCCCATCTTTTCTTCAAAACATACACTCAAAACACCTTCAGAGTGTTCGTGTAAAGTTCCACTAAAGACTTTCCTATATTGGATCCTTTCAGAGGAATCAGGTGCTGTAACTTAGGCCATGCTGGTTGTAGTATGGACTATCCCCTCTAACAGACAAGTCTGGAAAATGAAAAGTGAACAAAACTTCAAAATCTGAATTGCATTATATATCCTGCATAGCATATGAATACATGGGGAAAAATAGACAGTGGACAATTCTGGTATCCTTATGTTAATTATTACCTTAGCTCAGTGAGTAGTCCTATTGAAATCAATGGGACTCAGTTTAAAGTGACATGCTGATCGTTGTGAATAAAGATAGAAGAATCAAGTTATATGTTTCATGGGGCCTTTTTTTTTAAAAAAAAAAAAAGTGAATATAAAGATCAGAAGCTGTTGATAAAATTAAAACTTCAGCACAACTCAATACAAATATTTGTAAATAACCATACAGACTATATCACTTATAATGTGATCTGCTTTGGGGCACTGGAATGCACCAGGGAGAGATTCAGGAGGCACAATCCCCTTTCTCTCCAGCTCCCTAGCACTAGTGCAAGTTGGGTGTGGTGTAGCTTGTTTTTCTCATCATATCCTGTCAACTGCTGGCTTCAAACCACATTTCCTGGCAGAAAGGGATAAAAGCAGGATCTGCCCACTGACTCTTCGCAGTGATCTAACACCAGTGGGAGGAGAACTAGGGTAAAGCAGTTCCAATGCTCCCCTGAGCAAAAGGGACTTCTTTTCTGCCTGACCCCTTGCAGAGGATAAAGAAGGAGATATTTGCTTGTGTCCTCTTCCTTTCTGTGCACTGGTCCTAGACACGAACCTCTCCCAAAAATGTGCTTCAAGAGGGAGTTATTAAAAGATGAGACTGAGAAATAACATAAATGTGTATTATTGTAGTATTGCATTCAACTGTAAAAAAAGATTTGTAGCCACGAAGGTTTTATGCATTCTTAAGCCAACTCTGGTGTTCTAAATACACTCATAATACACCTATATGTTATAGTTCTGTCACTTAGTTTGAATTGTTAATATTGGGATGAAGAAAGCAGTCACACTTCCTAGGTAATTACTGTATATCTATTAAAATGAAGTAAGTCTATTGAAAATGCTTGTTTATTCCATATTCATTCTGTTAATGCGTATCTTTTCCTTCATTATATCTAGGAAAATGTCAAGCTGGCTATGTTGGGGAAAATCAGTAATTAACTAGCTTTACAGTCATTACCTCTAATAACACACATTCTTCCTACTTAATAACAAAGTTAAATCCAGTGAATTTAAATTTACACTAACAGAGAAACAGGAGCTTGACAACTACTAACCCTCACAGTACAAATTTATTGGTGTGAAGGTCATGACGTTACAGGTTGAGTTCAATGCAGAATATTTCATATATTATTTTGGGTAAAAGTGTTTGCATATTTGAGGTAGTGGAAGATGCAAGATAGAAAGTGGTGAGAAACCATCTTAAACAGCACTTATATGAAAATAATAGACATCCCTAAATAGAGCTCAAAGAGGCCGTAATCAATTTCAAGTAACGCAAATAAATATTTTCTCTATCATGATCCAATATAGGATACAAAATGTTAAATTTGGAAGTAGGTCTAACATGAATGTAAATATATAATTAAATTACATTCATGTTAGATCCACTTACATTTATATATTTAACACTTTGTATCATATATTGAATTCAATGCATACAGGACAGGATACTAAGTGTTTTTCACAATAAAAATTGAACACCTTTCCTTTGTTTATCTATTAATATAATATACAGATATTAATATCAGAAAACTGATTAAGCTGCAAGTGTACATAAGGACAAACCATGTTGAGCATCAAGGCAGCTAAGCATTGTTAAATTGTTATAGTTTACTTAACTATTGTTTGTAAGACCCAGCAGGTCTCTAACTGAGGCCTGCCAGGTAATGAAACCTCCATACTAGGGCCTAGCAGCAGCTATAACTATCTCACACTCCATGACACCAGACACAGACCACAGGAAGTCCCACCTCAAGGCGTTCAACAGGCAGCAGCCTTATGGATTCTGATTGGCTCCCCATCCTATATAAACCAAGGGATGTTCCAGGAAGTGTCCATGCCACACTGCTGTAGCTGCCATGACTATTCTTGTTCTTGAATGCCTGGCTTAGAGGGTGGCTTGATTTGGATCTTGCCTCCTGACCCAGACCCTGATCCTTGGTATTGACCCTGGCCTGTAACTTGACTATGAAGTCCTCTGCTACTCAGCCTCAGGTCTGACCCTGCTCTGACCTTTGGTCCTGACTGCCCTTGTGAGGATCCTGACGTTAATCTCTGTGGCTCAACAGCAACGGTTTTGATGTTCCCTGCAATGGTTCAGGTTTACAGGGAAGACAAGGTCCAAATTTCTAACACTCCAAAATATGAGGTGTTTGGAGTTTTACTTTGGGCCTCTCTCTGGCTATTAATACTTTAATGAATGCTAAACTATAAAGAGATAGCTTAGTTGTAGGGTGACTAGATGTCCCATTTTTTATAGGATCAGTCCTGTTTTTTGGGGCTTTTTCTTATAGAAGTGCCTATCATCCCCCACCCCCTGTCCTGTTTTTTCACAGTTGCTATCTGGTCACCCTTCTTAGTCATGATTGTTGAGATATATATGTTTAATATTCTGGATATAAATTCCAAAACACTTTGGCCTTGTTTACACTATGGAAATTCCCTTTCCTCCAAAACAAAACAAAAAACCCCAAACACACCAGGCTGGAATCACAATATAGGCATGGTTCTGGCAGCCATTTTCAAGGTCACCTCTCTTAACATATTAGGTTCATGCCTTCTCCCATTGTAACAAGTGAGAAGTACTGCCATTTAACTACATTGGATATTAGAATTAGGCCCATTCACTGGAAACATGTGATGACTCCAAAAAATATCTTTTCTAGGTTGGTGAAAGGGCAGTGCCATATCAGTTTATCAACTAGCATTACCACAATCTACATAGTCATGCAATTATCATACTCCAGGGAATAACTATCTCTTCAAGCCTTCACTAACCCCATTGCTCATACCTGAGTAATGACAGAAGAGCCCTTGGCACTGAGGGAGTGAGGATGGCTTTATGCCACCTTTGTGTTCCCCCAATCTTGGGCTGATCCTTTGGTGGCCACTTATGCTGGCTCTGGGGCAGCTGTGTGATGGGGACAGGTGGGTGTTGTACCATTGCTAATGCAGCTGAGGATCTGGGCCCATGTATTTAGCTGTCCTTCCCTGTTGCTTATACCAAAGACTAGACACTTCTGTTCAACAGCCCCAATAAGCCACTAATGTTCACTCCTTGCCTTTCAACATTAACCAATATCATACTATTCTTACTGAAAAACAAACCAAAACATACACATTTGTTGATATCTAGGGTGGAGGAAACAAATGTATGTCAATTTTACTGAAATTGTGATACTGGGCTATGTTTTACTACAGTTAATTCATACAATCATTGTAAAGATTTCTTTGAAGGTTTATAAGGAAGAGCTTTTAAAGTGAAACTGCATAGGAAATGGAGTAGCGAGACAAGACAGGTCTGCTGCATTCTCATTGCAATTGCCTTGCCAGGCTCAGTATCCCTCTGGCTGGGACTGCCACTCAGAAAATACTGCCTTGGTTAATATCTCTGGTTTGGGCCATGGAAAAGTATTTCTTTAAGACAGGTTTCAGAATCAGTTCTGCTGCCACTGAACTGGAGGAAAGTGTTCTGCATTAGGGTAACTGACCCTTGAGATAATGGTCTTTCAGATCCTTGATATACTTTCAATATTGCAGTGTTCGGGAAAGGCTAAAACGTGTGGAGTGAACTGGAGCAGAGCGAACTGTAATCATAGGCAGAAGAGAAAAAGAAATGAAAGGACCAGAGACATCTACTGTGAGAAGTACAGCATTATCTACCAACACTTAACATAACTATCATACACTGCACAGCTTAGACCTTTTTAAATGATTTTTTTCCTTGTACGCACCAATTTTTTGGTAACCATACCTCTTCTATACCCCAAATAAAAATAATTATAAGAAAACACCACTAAAATGGGAATAGTGTTTGATTGCTACCCTACAGACTGTAGTTTGAGAACACCAGCAAAATCACTGTCTCTTGACCTACATGGGAAGTTATCCTATTATTCTGAGGTAGCACAGGAAAAGAGAGAGAAAATGCTTTATCCTGAAACATTTGTGAAATAGTACAGACTTGCTATGTGCCAAGTGAACATCTAGTACTTCTCTTTCAAATGCAGGTTTTCCACTTAGTGCCATGCAGTATATAAATAACAAATCCAGTAAAAACACTTTAAATGAAACTGAAGTTGAATTGTTTCCATCGTTTGGATTTTGTTGCTGGATAGACGTTCACATTTTCCTTGACTGCATCTATGTTCATCTAATCCATTATTCTCACCCAGACTGTAAATTGCACATTAATTAAGGGAAAGCGGCAACAGCTTCTGAACTGGTGCCCTGATTGTATTACAAGTGGGAAATGGAATTGTACCAGTCTTTAGAAAATATTAACACTATTTGAGGTTTGTAGGCAATGAATTATCCATGAATCCTAAATTAACAACTGATAACTGAAAATACCTTCTTTTTACCATGTCCCTATAAACTATTTAGAAAAGCCACATCTTCTCAGATCAGAGTTAAATTGGCATCAACTATCTGATCCTGAAAATAAACTTCTTTAATGTTTGGTATTTGTGTCATGTTACTTTACTTACACTGTGTTTCTGTGGGTCATCTCCCCCTCATTTAACTCAACAAAACAAAGCCCCTTTATTTTCTGACAAAATAAACGCTATTTAGTAGGACGGCATATATTCACTTCAAAAGAGCTCTGGCACAAATAACCAGAGGGGTGGTCAAGATGTCTGTAGTAGCAGTGCCATATTGATAAACTGTCACAAATTTCTACATTTTGTACCTCATGGAACCAATAGGAATTTTGATTTAGAGAGGTACAATAACTTTCAGAATCATGATGTATAATTATTACTTAGCTTTAAATGATTATAGTGAAACTTCGGAATTCCTTCACTCACATGGTAAGCCTCAGTCATAGAAGAGCCATTCAATTGTTATAAAAGTAAAACACAAAGAAAACAGTTATTTATGTAGCTTATTATTATTTATTTGCACAGTGCTCTACAAGACCTAAAACAAATGAGATTCGCCTGTCCTGTAGAAATAATAATCTTAAAGACTGATAGAGAAGAGATGATGCACTGGGAAATCCAGAGGAGAGAATAACATTAGTTATTACCTCCCACATGGAGAAATGCACAGCAACCACAAAATCAGTTTGCTGAGTATTTAACCAAGTCCAAGTGTTGCACTTACTTGCCTTCTAAGCCAGTTTCTAAACTAGATTCATTCTGGTTCATTGGGTATTGGTCCCTAGTGCAGATATTTCCATAGACTTAGAGGCCCAGGATCTTGGCTATGGCTGAACGGAGCACAGCAAGTTGAGGGTAAGTGCACTTGTGTGCTGGGCCAGTCCCCCAGCAGAGCTTAGCTCATGAGGAAGGCTGCTCTTCCTTATTCTGGCTTTCAATGACCAAAATGGACCGATGATTGCTAGGGATCGGAAGGACATAGTGAAACTCCAGTCATACCCCCTATACTGTACAAAAGTGGGAAAGGAGCTCAAAGTGCCACTAGAGACTCTCACTACTATCCTGGCAGCACAACACAACATGGATATATTTGTATTGCACGATCTGGGCAACCGTTTTCATCTCACTTAACTCAGACCCTGGGTAGAAACAGCAAGGCTGCTTCAAGTCCTGAGTGTGGTAAAGAAAAGTTTTGTTAGAGAGAGAGGCCTTCTGGTATTGAAAAGTTCCTTCCATGCCCGGAGAAAGTTAGATTCTGACTCCTTTATGTAACAGCTACTACAGTCCTTATCTCTAACATCTAATATACTCAGGAAGCATACAACAGACATTCATTTTTGCCACTGGGCTGTTTGTATGCATTTTTTCTAAACACTGTGTCACCCCTGAACAGCAATTCAGAGACTCACTTTTCAAACGAAAGTGGCAGCATTACCACTCTCTTTCCTCTCCAGTAAACCGAAAAGACTTCTAATAAGACTCTTGATTTGATCCTGCAGCTTGTCAAGTTAGTCTTGTAGAATCTGTTTCCCTTCACTATTGTGGTGACCAGAAAGGCTCTATAAGCCCATTTATTTTGCAGTATGTCAGATCTCAAATCTAATTTATCTCTACAGTCCTTGGTACCAAGTTTCTAAGGCAATCAGTCTTGTAGTGAACTAGTTATATTTTTGGCCCAAAACAATATATTTTCTCTGTGATCTCCTGCATTAACACAAGCACAGCATTATTCTGCCATTTGTTGCAGTGTGGGAAAACAAGTCCTGAGTCAGTCAGTTTGGCAGTTTATGCATCATGGTATTACCTCAGGTCCGAACTTACCACTTCTCATTGAGCTGTTCATATTGCAGAATCACTCTTTAGCAATCCTTTTCTCAATAACTCTCAATTTCAGGTGAAAGGAAATTTCTAATTGTTTTTACAATAATAAGAAAGTAATGCCAAAACTGAGTTCTCTTAGAACATGACCCTATGCTAAGCCACGCCCCAATTAGTTTTTTAAAGAAAATAAGAAGAAAACCAGTTTTTCCAAATTTTCTCTTATCATATTAAACATACATTTCTCACAGTTGCAGCAATACCACAGTATGTAACATTAAAGCTTCCAGACACACTGGCACTGGTAGAAGGCTGAGGCACTTACTTGAGTGTGGGATTTCTACCTGGCTGGCATGTGTGGTGGAAGATGAAGGATTTAAGCTGTGTTTGTTTGCTGACTGACAATTAGATAGGGCAATGATAAGAGACCAAAGGAGGAGGAGGAGAAGCACAGGTGGTGTGGCTAGGAGCCGGAGGCGTGGAGTGGGCTAGGGCCGGGTAGCTCCACTTACCGCCACCCAGTGAGTGCAGGGTGCCCAACCCTTGCTGCAGCCCTCAGAGGAAGGGGTGGAGTGGCGGCATGGCTGGGGTGGAGCAGGGGTGGGAAGAGGCGGGGCTGGGGTGCCCTATGCAGGAAATGGTGCCCTATGCAGCTGCGTACTTTGCGTATGGGTAAGGACAGCACTGCTGAACAGTATACTACTCTGTATGGCAAGCCCACTCTCATGTTTGGATAGATATCCTTTGGTGTGAAGCCTCTGGACTCCAGGACTATTATTTGGCACTTTCAATATAGCAATTATATCAGCTTTGTGAGGTTTACATAGTACTGAAATTGGAACCCCTGGAGGATGGCAGCCGTTTTCTTCAATAAATGTAATCTTTCCTATTATAAACATATGCAGGTTTTGTAATAGGCATACATTGATGTTTTCCCTCATGGCCTAAATTGTAGAAATTAGCTAGTTTAAAAACTGTCAAGATGACATAAAACACTTATTTTATCTGCTTGCTACTTCACTGCCAATGGGCAACATTGTTCACAAATAGTCTATGTTCAAACTGATACTGCCCACAGTAAAGCAAACCCACAAAGCCAAAGGGCAATTAATGTATTCTAAACACACCATGAAGTCTAACCACATGTGCAGCTGCACATTAAAATAAATGGAAATATTTTCAGACCGCAAATTAAGTAACCAGTACAACTGGAACTAACTTAAAGTTGAATGCTTATTGGTCATAAAATTACATAGTGGGTAGTGCTGTTGGAAATGTCTTTCATCCACCCTATTTTTCAATGGAAAATTAGGTTTTTGATTAACTAATTTGTTTGCAAAAAGGGTTTGTTTTCTGTGGAAATTTTCTGATTTTAGTAAAAAAGCAAAACAAAACAAAACAAAACACCCTAAACACCAGAAAATTGAAATTTTCGAGCCAGAAAATGAAAATCTTTGGCCAAATCCTGAAAATTTTAAAATGCCATCTCAGTGTCTCATGAAAGTTGTACTTTGGTTGCTTCATGCCCCCATTTTCTTCTGTTGGCTGGGTTCCACAGCTGGACTACATCTCCCATGATGCACCATGGTCATGTGACTCCCATATTGCATTGTGGCATCTCAAACAGGGAGCCCAGCCAGTAGAGGAAAATTGGGACACCCAAACTACAACTCACTAAGAGACAGTGGTGGCATTTCTGAATTAAAATTGTCAGTTTCCAAATTTTTGCTGAAAAAACCATGAAAAAACCAAGTTTTCCAATCAGCTCTAATAATTGAGTTTTAAACAGGCTCAACTGAAAATGTGCATTGCTACTACATTTGGTCCACACAGTTGCATACCAATCATCATCTTCTTGCTCATTAACATCATACTCTCTCCCATCTGCATTGCCTGCAAGCCATATTTAACTTCATGTTCCCACTTCACGTAAACAATGGCCACCGCAACAAAAGGAAAACCAGCAGCAAACAAAAGCCTTTTTTAACTAATGCAGTTATGTTAATTATATTAACATATGAACAATTACTCCCCCACCAAATTTTCTCTTTCCCTTGCCTATGCACTCCACACTAAAATGATAAACAGCCTTTGTTATCCTCTCTCATTCTCCCCCCCCAATATATATGGTATGATGAAAACACATGAGATTGTTGGCATGTATAAAAAAATTGAAGCTTGCATCTTGGACATAATTAGAATATGGATAAATTATCAGCAGATTAGATCCAGATGAGATGAGGTTCTTTTTACAACTATGGGCCCACTCTTGAATACTGTCACACAGTCGAGTAATGCTTACTCATAGTAGTCCCACTGAATTTAAGGAGGTTCTCACAAGAGTAATACACAGAGTCCAGGATTATGTTTACTGTGTGTGATTCACACTGTTCCATGATGTCTCACACTGTTTATTTTTTAAAAAAAATACTTTATTAGTTCAAAATTAAATTTCTCAGTAACTTAATTTGTGGAAAATGGAGACAAAACATTAGAAACAGTGTTTTCAAATCAGGATTACTATACATGCAAATGGCTCAGCTAAGTTTGGACACGTAATTAGATATCTAATTATGTGAGCAATAGAATTGCAGATTGCAATGTACACGATCAGGTCCCACGTTTGTGAAGTGTAATAGTGTCTTTGAGTAGTTTGGGGGGCGGGGAGGGATGGGAGTTAAACTTTTCATGCAAATAAGTGACTGATGGAAACAGGAGCAGCCCAGCACAGTGTGCGAAGGTGTTGACTCAGCTTCCGCATCCCCACAGCCCTGCCAAAGCACTATGATTCTAGCATCGCTCCTGCAGCTGACAATGCTGTGGCAGAGCCCTGGTGTGTAAAATGTCTACCATTTCAGATGTGAAACTTTCATAGTTTCATAAAGTTTAAGGCCTGAAGGGACCATTAGATCATCCAGTCTGACCTGCATATCACAGGCCATTACATTTACCCAGATACCTCTACATTAAGCCCAAAACTTTAGTTAGATTAAAGCATTTCAGTCCCCAGGTGACTAAACTTTTGCATGCTACAGGCAAAACACAAGAGAGACAGAAGTGTTGCCAGAGCCCGAGGCCCCTACAAAAGCAGGGACTTGATTAGGTGAGATACACCCAGATGACACCAGTGGGTGATCAATGCCCCATGCTGCAGAGGAAGGCACAAATTCCCTCTCACCCTGCAAGGTCTCTGCCAATCTGACCTGTGGAAAAATCCCTTCCCGACCCCAAATCTGGCAATCAGTATGCCCCTGAGCAAGACACATCAGCCAGGCACCAAGAAAGTGGATTTTCTAGGCCACCTCAGTGAACTGGTCTACTCTGTCCAGTATTCTATCTCCAGTTGTAACCACTCTATGATGCTTCAGAGGAAGGCAAAAAAAACCCAAATCAAAAAATTCAACATTCATCTACACAGTTGTGCATGGGTGAAAAATTCATTTTTGACCCCTGCAAGACGACTGAAGACCTGAAGCAAGAGATTTGATTGTGGACGTTAACTTAATACAGCAAGTGGTGAGGGAAATGCAGACAGTCCTGTTCTCCCAACGGCGCATGAAGGAAGGAGCTGAACAGGGAAACTTCTAGATTCACAGATTCCAAGGCCAAAAGGGATTATTACAACCATCCAGCCCACTCCCCTGCAAAAACCAGCCTCAGAATTTCTCCCAGAAGTTGGATTAAAGCATTCTTTTAAAAAAAGCTATCTAAGCTCATTTAAAAGATTTAGGGTGACCAGATGTCCTGATTTTATAGGGACAGTCCTGATTTGTAGGTCTTTTTCTTAGATAGGCTCCTATTACTCCCCACCCCTGTCTCGATTTTTCACCCTTGCTATCTGGTCACCCTACACAGACTACACAATGGTAAATCTACCACCTCCCATAGAAAGCCGTTCCAGGATTTAATTAACCTCAGAGCGAAAAAATTGTATCTAATTTCAAGGCTGAATTTATCTAACTACTTATTCCAGCCATTGGATCTTGTTATGCCATCTCTCGAGACTGCCAGTTGTACCCAATTATATCATCTTTTAATCTGGACAAATAATTATAATAGGATAGATCAGGAAGTCACAGTCTCCCTCCTGGGTTCCTTCCTGCACCCAGTTTATTCTCCTCACAGCTATGCTGCCTGAGGCTCTGGGGTAGCTATGCTGCTTGGCACGTTGGGAAGGGGGAGGGAGGAGTGGAGCCAAGTCACAACCCATGCCTGGGTCTATTCACCCCCACCATCCCACTAACCTGCATGGATGCAGGAAGAGGTGGGAGACAGGGAAACAGCAGCTCTGCAGAGCCTACCAATTCTTGCTACTACCTATAATTGCACAGAGGTATAAGGGGATACCTATGCTGCCATTCTAGCTGGGCAACAATTCAGCTGGCAGGAATTCCTTTAAGATCACCAGAAAAGGGGTCTTTCCTAAACATGATTCTTTGGAGGTAAAAATCTGTTTGTTTGTTTTTAAACATTTCACACAAACCTCCCTGAGTTGCTGGTGAAACTGAGGCCCGAATCCAACTAGCAAACTGTAGGATTTGACAAGGGATGAATAAAAAGCCATGTTCAATGTATAGTAACAGCAGTATTTTGCTGTTGATAAAACCTATGCAGTTTTTGCAGATGTCTGAGAAAATCTTACACAGTCCAAAATGTGAAAACCAGAAATTAATAATTTAACGTGGTTCTAACAACAAATTAAAAGAACTTTGGATTAATCTAGCCAACACATGCCATGCTTTTTGCCACAGGACTTGGCCACTTAACAATTTCTTCCAACATTTCTGTGTAGGAAACATTACCATTATTTTCCTAAGGAAATTTAAAATAAATCTGACCCCTTGTACTTTTTTTTCCAAACCAAACACACACAAATGTAATTCGTTATTTTTAAATACACTGAATACATTTGAAAAACAATTTTTCTAATTTGCTTTGCTCACAGAAAGATTTTAAAATGTTCCAGATTGATCAACTGAATGACAGCAATAGCAAATGCAGCTGGCACCCCTATTCAATGTGTATTCACAACCCCAGCCAAATTCCTCTTCATACGGTTGTGTTTTCATTTACTTCTTGAGCATTTTGTATCCTGTGGCACCAGCATGAGATTGCTGCAATTGATTGATTTAGCTGATGCCCAGGGTTACAAATTAACAACAACAAAAGAGCGCTGACAAAGGTGTGTGATGGGAGGAAAGAGGAACAAGGAGATGAGCCTTGGCACAATGAATCTGTTTAGCTCGGCGATTTCAGCAATGCCAGCTGTGTCCTAATGGAAAGATCAGATGTGTTGGTGATATATAGCATATATGCAGATGTGTGTGTGCATGTGAGAGAGAGAAGGGGGGAAATGGTCTACACATCACGTGGAATCTTTCCTGATTTCCCCTGGGGAAGATTGGCGCTCAGTTTTTAATTTCCTTTTCACATCTCTCAGGGATACCTCTTAGCCTGAAAAAACTAAGCAACATCTCATGCTATTTGGGCCAGATTTTGCCACACTTAGTCACACACAGTAATATCTTACTGTGAATAGTCCCCCTGTAATAAATGGAGCTGATTCATGGAATAATGTACGACTCCAGCATAAATAAGGATAGGAGCATTTGTCCCTCGATTTGCAATCTCCAGCCACCAATTTTTCCAAGTATACAATAGCTGGACTGGCAAAACACCACCAATAGATTTGTTCCTTCTCTGTAGTGTCTTTTCTTTTCTAGTCCTCTTTGACTTCTCTCACACAAATGCTCATGTTATTCCTGTTTTCAAAGAGCTTAGTTTGGCCACCAGATTCCACACCTGTTCCCCATCTTCTCTTGTGCCAATGCTTGGTGGTAACTGGTATTTTCCATGGAAAGAACAAAGCAGAAATCACACCGTAACCCCCACTTGTTCTTTGCTAGCTCCTGGAATGAGCTGAGCTCCTGTGGGGGTCTTATTCTGTAGACTACAACAATAAGGACTACCAAAGTCTCCTGGTATCCTTGGAGTCAGATTTGGGGACATAATGGACTAGAAACTCCTGATAAGCCTCCCGTTTGGCCTCCTGCATGGGGTGATATGGACAAGGAGTTGGAGGGGACAGCCTGACTCAGAGACAAGGAGACTAGTTTAGTTTCAGTTTTGATCTTTGAGATTAGGAACTGAGAAAATGAAGTAGAACAGCTCAGAGAATCTCTAACTAATTCTTCCTCCCCTCAGAGGGAGTATATGATCTAGTGCATGGATCAGACAATTCCAGCCCTGCAAAGACCAGCTGTCAGAGTGGCAGAGATCTGACCCAGTGCCAGCTGCCAACAGCCAGTCAAGACCTCCACAGGATTCCAGACCAGGGAGCCAGGAGAGGCCCCTACCCCACCCAGTAGTGAAAACACAGTAAACGGGACCTTTTTGCTTAAGCCAGCAAATGTACACAGTGGGGCAGTGCTTGTCTCCAGACTCATCCTCAGTGTAAGATCTGCCACAGAAAGTGCCAGGGAGGGAGCTGGCTGGTTGGGAAGAGTAGTGAGGTGGAGAATTGGTTGATATTTAGTATTTATTAGTTAACGCTAAACCTTACTTTCCTGCTCTCAGTGCAGTCCCTCCCCCTCTGTTATACTGTTACTTTTGAACTTGTCATTTCTTTGCTGATTGTTGTGGGGATGTACTTTATTGGTTTTGGTTTATTGGGTTTATACTCCCTGTCAGCAGTGGTAGCATTATTCATTTTCCCAAGGCAAAGCACCCCTTGTGTCTCAGATACAGTAAGGAACCACCCTGGGGGAGGCACCAATCATCACAAAAAAGAACCTAGAACCCAACCCACGTGAGGAGAGTAGCAAGCGCCAAGGAGGTGGCTTGTTGGTCCATACCTCAGGGGAGGGACTATAACTCCAATTTCACTCTCTATGGAAGTAGACAAAAGTGCTTAATTTAGAGCCACAGAAAGAATGGATGTGGCTTGAAATGATTTATAAACCAGGGTTCACCGTATCCCATCTCATGTGAAACCCTTGGTACTAAGTTTGTTTAGGCAACAGACACTGTCAAAATCCATTTCAGTAGCACTTTAGCTGGCTAAGCAATCAGCTCTCATTTAGCACATTCAGTCCTTTCTTCCTGATCATTTACAGTACATGTCTTTCTCCCACAACTGTAATGCTTTATCACCCTCAGCTGTCTGGACAAGGTAACATACCTAACTCATTGGTCAAGAAAAGTGCTGAACAATATGAGGCAGAGGTTTAAAGGCTCTTCTACACTGTTTGTGCCCTTAGGGTGCCAATAAGAAGGAGAAAGCATGACCTGGGAATGCTTCGTGCTTTAGCTTTCTATTTACAATGCAAAACAATATGCATACACTTTATCTGTCAAGAGACATAGTATTCAAATTACTTGAGTATATTTAATATTTTGAGCCTATATTGAAACCAGGTTAACTAGTTTGTGTCAGATTATCAACCTAATCCAGGGACTCCAAGTGTGTAGGTTAGATTAACAGTACTTTAAACCTAGAGGATTTTTCTCAGGAAGGAGTAAAGGCCCTGATCCTGCAAGAAGGGAAAGTGTGGGAGTCTGAATGGGAATAGTATCAGGCCATAAACTGTTAAGATCAACTCAACCCTTTGTTGTATTAGGCAAAAAGAAAGAAAAGAAAACTGTGAGAAAAAGCACTTTGATTTTTTTTCCTTTTTGTTTTTTAAAATAAAGTATTTTAGGAAATTTAATTTCTAACAGAAATCATCCACCTGTTAATTGCTTTGGGGGAGTATATTTATTTTTGTTTGGAAAAACGGATCACAGTTTTGTTTAGTTTCCCTGTACATTCTGTCCTTTAGGCTGAGAAAGGCAGGGGAAAACAGTGAGTTTTGCAGTGAGAAGCATTCATTCAAGGTTCTCCCTCTGTGAGCTTACAACATCATCAGCTAATAAATATTGATTGTTGCATTAAATGAACAGCTACAGCTAGCCCTCAGCTTTACAGAAAGGACCAGCAATACAACCATTAAGAACAGCTTGGAAATCACTTAGTTATCGAGATGCTAAGCCCAGCTTTACAAGTATACACACTCCGCTCAATGGAACTTCTGCAAGATTGTTAACTGGCCTTGTAAAAAACACCAGAACAACAGGTACACCAGGTATGCAAAAGTGGCTTTCCCCATTATCACACGTGAAAGAATGCCAAATCTTCATTTCCAAGCGAAAATGAATTATGAGCTGTGTGATACTGATATGGTATTGCAATAGAATGTTACTTATTTTAAGTCACACTACACATGGTGTGGCCATCTTAAGGTGACTAGAGAGCAAGTGTGAAAAATCGGGACGGGGTGGGGGGTAATTGGTGTCTATATAAGACAAAACCCTGGCTATCAGAACTGTCCCTATAAAATCGGGACATCTGGTCACCCTAGTCCATCTGTCCCCCTCTAGACAACATATAGAGGTTTGTGGGTCTGCTACTTGCCTTTGAACTAATGGGTCTGGTTCTTTAGCTCATGAAGTAGCCACAAGCTTTTAGATTCCAAACTAAGAGGTTCAGTCACTGTGAATGACCTGTCCCAAAGTTTGATTACTTTATCAATACCATATTTTCAATTATTCCAAATCTCTGATTTGACAAACTTACCAGACCATGTGAAATTTTAACTGCTTACAACTTAACTCAAAACTCCCAGATTTACTTGCTTCCTGTAGTAGGACTGCCCTCTCCACTACTTTATCTTATTGCCTATAATAATTTTAATATCTCTGGAAAGCTATATTGATGAGTTAAAGCCTACTTCATTTGTGAGATGAGCTTTTCAAACCAACAGGAAGATTTTCTCTTCCAGGTTACTTGACCTGATGCTGAGGCCTTTTCTAGTGAAGGAAAATTTCTGACTCCAAATAAAATGCAAATATATCAGATGAACATCTATGGCAGGGGTAGGCAACCTATGGCACGTGTGCTGAAGGCAGCACGTGAGCTGATTTTCAGTGGCACTCACACTGCCCGAGGCCTGGCCACCAGTCTGGGGGGCTCTGCATTATAATTTAATTTTAAATAAAGCTTCTTAAACATTTTTAAAATCTTATTTACTTTACATACAACAATAGTTAGTTATATATTATAGACTTATAGAAAGTCTAAAAACATTTAAATATATTATTGGCATGCAAACCCTTAAATAAGAGTGAATAAATGAAGACTCGGCACACCACTTCTAAAAGGTTGCCGACCCCTGATCTATGCTGATGCACTGACCTTTAGTTTTGCAGCAGCGGCATTCAAATAGCGTGTAATGATTCCAGAGACTCTCCTGGTGAGACCTTGAAATAACATACTTGAGAAGTTTTTTTACACTCTGACCTATCATTAAGTGTGGGGGAGCTGGTTCTGATAAAATGCAAGAAGAAACCCACTCTCTTGCACAACTTTTGCTGCTGCTTCCTTCCTTCCCCTATGGCTTTGAAATATTCAATTTTTCTCCCCAATTTTTCTGGTCTTTGCAGTTATGCATTTTGGCTGGGACTGGAGCCATCAGGCTATTATTGTGGTATTTCCATATGGGACTGGAAGCAAAAGGATATTGGGTTCTCACAAGAAAGCAATAAATTCCAAGCATCTTTCTGCAGACTCAGAAGATTGGATAGGTTCCAGGTAAGCAACCAAAGCTTTGGATGCTTGAGAGACAGAGAGAGAATACAGGCATTTCGGACTGAAACATGCCTTCTGGATTTTTATACTAAAACATATTACATCAGTTCATACATGCAAGAAAGACAGAATTTCCAGACCTTATCTCTGAATCGTTTGATGTTTGTTATTACTTCTTCACAGTACCAAGTCTCTGGAGACACCAATCATGACTGTGCAGTCAACATCATCTGAATTCACATGTATTTGCAGAGAAGGCAAACCAAATGATCACTGATCAGAACTGAACATTTGGTGACAGGCATGGAAGGACAGCTATTTTCTATCACCACCTTTACTTATCTTAATATTAGTTGAAATAAATTAAAGGAAACTCAAATGTTTGAGGAAGGGATTCAGAGGAAGGGCTCTTGTAGTCTTTATCCTTTATTTGTATCTGGTACAAATGTAAGGAAGCCTGATGACAGAAGATTACAGCCAGTATTTGATGTAAGTGAATAACTGACCTGCAGATTTGTAACACTAAAGTCAGTGAGCACACTTTGGGGGAGTCTGTTATTTACCCTGCTGTGAAGCTAATATATTAGGCTATAGGGCAACTGGTTAACCACTGAGGGGATGATTACTCAGCAAGATAATATATTTTATAATCTTGCACTGCCCTCTCTATCTTAACCATTTGCTCTATGTGAACAAAGGTATAAGATTGCAAACCACATTGTACAGTTAATAAACAGTTTCTCTGAGAAATGTCTTTTGCGCACTGTGAGATTATAGATTTCCACAAATACAGTTGCCCTTTCATGGCACTTAAATCATGAGTAGTATCTAAAACCTGTGGACCCACCTGCAAAGTCCTCCTTATATCAACTTAAATGTTTAACAGCTCCTGCAAATTTGACTTTCATGTAAGAAGAGACATAGTAAGTTTCACTGGTTTTAACAATCTTATCTCTAGTCACATTTTGAATGTGATGATTAACAATCTCTTTTCTTAACTCACTGCCATTTTAAAGATAGATCTACAGTTATCCAGTGTTGAATGTACCTTAAAGTAACGTTTAAAAAATTCACACTGAATAGATATTTTATTCAAGATCAAAATATAGGCAGGTGTCAAAATACATCTTTGGTAATAGACTATCATTCAGTATCAAATCTCTCCTAAAAGTCTACATTTCTCCTGTCTGCTATGGCAACGTTTTGTACAAAATGCAGTATAGAATGCCAAAGTTTCTATTTTCCTACAAAGCTGATTTTAATTCTTGTACCTAAACCTTTACATAAACTAAACTTTGGCTTGGGAATTTTGATAGTATAAAAACCTCAAAAGGTATACAGCAGACAAAACCATATTCTTTTATATTCCAGCCTCTATATCGCATGCTGAAAAGACAAGTAGGCTACAGTGAATGCCCATTTAAGATATGTTATTCCTTTATATACAACATTGGCTGTTAACGGGTTACTCTCCCAGAATGAGATTATATCATTAATATAACAGAATGAGTTTAGGTCAATTAATGGTACACTGTACCTACATTTTCAGGAAAGTTGTAACACTACTGCATACGGACTGCTGATTTAAGTAAGATTTAAATCAATTCACAGCACACCCTGTGTGCGTTATAAAAATAGAAAAGAAAATGAGTACATCTGGTGTGAGATGACCATCCCTTTGGGAAACACAAATAGGGATCATTTTTCTCCTGGCATCTGTTAGATATTACAATAAACGAAGTTAAATATTTGATATATTTTGCTATGGCTGTCGTTTGCCATGCTTTCTCGGGGCTGGAATCACCTTTCAGTATCACAGTATTTACCCCTTCTAATATTTGTCCCCAGTGCCTCAGCAACAACAGCTGGACTTCACTAATCACGAGGTAAGTTTGCTCGATGTTCACTTCTCAACTCAGTCACCAAAATGCCTTCAGCAGTCTGGTGTTTCTCTAATGAAGGGACCATGAGCTCAATATAAATAGTTCTTTCCCCCTTTCCAGCATCTCATCTCTTGATACTCCTTAGGGCCATGACCTATTCAACACTGATCAAGATAAAGAAACTTGGAACTTGTTTCCATGGATAAGTACTAAAACCCAGGGTGGTCTTAGAAATAAAAAACTTCAGTTATGGTTCTACATATGTGCACAAAATGTTACTAAAAACCATGAACATTTAAAAGCATAGTAATAAACAGTTAAAATATGGTGGATAAATATTCAAATACACACACCACTCATAGAATTACTTCAATAAATGTGTGCTTAAAATATCTGATTGCATATTCTTAAAATAAGCTTAACTCTGTCCCCAAAACCCCACTCAGCTTCAGCCATTCAACATATACATTTTGAATATGGCCTACAAGTTCCTATATGACTCACGTATCATCTATGGCTGAAAGCAATAAACAGTCTATCCTACAGTTCACTCACCCATTATTAACCAAAGACACCAACATCTTGCTTTTTACATTTCATATGCAGACAAGAGACTCTATTTCCCACCCCACTCTGCCCCAATCCCAACTATCCACTTTGGTGGAGAGATCGGAACATACCATTCTCCACATATAGAAGCAATACTTTTTGTCACATTCACTCTTTCACTAATCTTCCCCACCTATCCTCCGTATGTGGTCTGAAAGTTCCATTGCACCTTCCCTATAGATACCCTCCCCCCGACACACATATATGATTAGGAGCCACACCTTCCAGATGCAAACCACATATCCAACTTCATACAACGCAGTCTGCAAGCCGAGAGCTCAGAGTGCTGCGTTCATTCGTTCATTAATATTTCAAAATAGGTTTTGTGGGGGATTTTCAAGAGTGCCCATCAGTGACTTAACTCCGTTCCCATTCATGTCAACAGGAATTTTACCATTGTCTTCAATGGGAGCAGTTAGGCCAGCTCTTTTGAAAATCTCACCAGTCATTTTTAAAACATCCATAAGTTAAGAATAGTTTGATTGCCTCTAACTTAAAGAACAAAAACCACAAATACTACTTTCATACAAGTATATGAGGATTTTAACAGAACCTTTGCTGAAAACTTAACTGACGTTACTTCTAAGCAGCTGCCTTTTCAGGGTAGCTTTTTATGACCCGTAACTAAAAAAAAAAGTTTAAGTATTTATTTTTTGCAGACAACATAGCTGGATGTCATAATGCAAAAAAATCTATTGTTACAAACTGAAAAACAAACAGTATCTCTAGTTAAACCACTCAAACTTGTAAAGCTTAGGGTATGTCCACACTGCAATCAAGAGTGTTACTGCATCATGTCTAGATATACTCAAGATAACTCTGATTTAATAACAATAGCAGTGACACGATGACAGAACGGGCAGTACAAGTCCACCTAAATACATACGTTAGCGGCTAGTCCATGCTCCTAGAGCTTCACTGCTATTGTCACTCAAGCTAATTCAATCAGTGCCAGCTTAGTATGTCTACACAGGCTGCACTCACACCTCTGATTGCAGTGTAGACATCCTCTCAGACCAGAAACCTTATTCTACAGCTCCAGAAACACAGGCCTTTGTCACTTGAGCTAAGGGAAAAGTCTGTTAGAAGGGGGATATATGTTCTCTCCAAGCAGCAATGAGCCCCTATAGGGCAAACTACTCACTAACATTTTATAACCATCATAATGAGCTATAAGAGTTAATAACTTTGTTTAATTTCAAGATATTTTCCTTAAGTAAGGTCTATGCTAGAGTTTTCAGGAGATTTACCTATATGGAAAGTTTGAAGGGTAGAAACCAGACATTTTTAGACATAAGTTAAAATATAAGCCTGGTCTACACGAGGGGCGGGAGGAGGGGGGAAATCGATCTAAGATACGCAACTTCAGCTACAAGAATAGCGTAGCTGAAGTTGCCGTATCTTAGACTGACTTAGAATCACTTACTTCGTGTCTTCGCGGCATGGGATCGATGGCCGCTGCTCCTCCATCGACTCCACTTCTGCCTTTTGCTATGGCAGAGTTCTGGAGTTGACAGCAGAGCAAGCAGGGATCAATTTATTGCGTCTACTCTAGACATGATAAATCGATCCCCAATAGATTGAGCACTACCCGCCGAACCAGCGGGTAGTGTAGTCGTACCCTTAGGACCAGATTCTGCCAGACTAATTGACATTGAGTAGTACTGGACATCTCTAGTAGACTTCAGTGAGACTACTTGTGAAACAATGTACTACTCAGTGTGGCACTTAATATAACTCAAAAACTGTGTGACAAACTTTACAGAAAAATTCTACTAAGCAAACCAATTTTATTAGCCAAAGTCACAAGCTGACTAAAGTGAGGCTTTATAATGGAATCTGGAGGCACATTCAATTTGGGACTATTGTGTGACTGTAATTTTAAAGACTAATTAAATATTTTTCTATATTTTGTGTCGATGTCTTTCAGATACTAATTCAGACCATTATGAGAAATTAACCATGATTACTCCTGTTATCAGACCAGTCTCCAGTGCAGGAGATGCTCATTTACCTGCATTTACATTTCTTTTGAGATTCAAAATAGAATTCACAGTTTTACAGAATATTTTAATCATACAGATTAGGGCTTGCTAGCCATTCTTTTCCTTTCAAGAGCTAAAAGGCTAATAAATATAAGCCAAAGACAGGCAACAAAGAAGTGGGGGAAATATAACTCTCACTGGGTGGAGTTTACAGAGACCTAAGAAAGGTCGAATTTTGATCCAATGGGGCAAGAAAACGCCATTCTATTCTATCACACCGGTTATCAACTGCACAGTTAAGCATACAGTGTATATCTGAGCCCTCTGATTTTTGAGTAACTTGTCCTAAGGGTCCTATCATCATTTCTGTTTCTGGTCCAGATCTGCCTTTCTATCTGCCCATGGAACCCCATCAAGGGAACTTCACGAAAGTTGAGATCCACAAATTTGAAGGGACAAACCCATTATTCCAGCAAAAGACTTAGCATCAGCTTAAATTTAAGTCAATATGCTTTGCTAGCTCCTGGTCTATATATTTCTTATACTTTTTTTAGCATCCAAAAATCTGAGAGGTGCCGACATGAAACAAGCTGTCAAGAACCAACGTGGAGAGCAAGGAGCTAGTGCTGAAACACAGGCTTCCCTGGTTAGCACAGGATGTGTTGGTTTTGAGGCTTGTGCCCCTTGCTGATTCCACAGGCTGGGAGGAAGTGGGGAAATGACTGCACCACACCTTTAAGCAGGGACGAATTTGTCTGGCTGACCGAACGAAGGAAACTGTGCTTTATGGCTGGGATGGGGGTTGGGAAAGGAAAACTGCAGCAAAAGGGGATCAAGAGCCAGCGTGGCAATGCTGATTCATCCCCTGGGAGCCGGATGGGCAGAAAGGTTTAAAAGGGGCAGCCCAGTATGTGACGCAGGCCGAGGCAGCACCCGCCGTTCCTCTGGTGAAAGCCCCTGGGTAATTATGGAATGAACATGGAGTTACCTGTACTGAACACTGTTATCTGCTGGGTTGTCCCAGGTATCTAATAATAAAGTTACGGTCTGATTAAAACCAAATCAAATATCTCCTGTCCTTTCGGTATAGCCGGACAATCACATTGCCTTCTAACTGAAAAATGAAGACGAACCCTTTGCAAGTGGAAATTCAGAATTTCCTCTCGTAATGGGATGAAAAGGCCTTAAGAAACTGATTTGGTGTAAAACAATAAGATGCTTATTTTCAACCACTAAACAGAGTCCTTGACAGGAGAGGGAGGGCAGAATGAAAGGCCCTGAAGACGTAGTTATGGTAAATGTGGGAAATTTCTTGGAGAGTTGTTTTATTGTTGTTGCTTTGTTTTATTTTGGTTTTCCTGTTTCTAAATTAGAAAAATAGGTGAGGCTGCAAACTCCTGGGACACTGATCAAAGCACGTCAGCATCCCATACAAAGCAGACCATCTGATCTTCATTTTGTATTCACAGTATCTGGTCAAATCAACTAACAAGACACATGTCTGATATGATAAAAGCAGAAAGAGCGTTATGTAAATGATAACCAATGATCCTAGAAACCCGTTTGCCATGGAAAAACATGGGAAAATGGGGACTCTGCATGTTTACAGAGAATCTTTAGTTTTTACATTTTGTGAAAAAATAAAAACATATATTAACTATTAACTACATTTTACTGAAAACACCAGTGTCACTTACTCAATGTGTACAACCTCCCCCACTTGTGGTTCATTTCTTAATGTGCTTTACATTTACATAGCTAAATATACTCCAATAAACTGCTGTCATCATATACACTCTATATTATAGAGTCTATTCCATAGCACATAGAGCTTAGTGTTTTAATGCATCTCAAATTTCACTTCAGCCTCCTGACATGAGTAATTAAAGTCATGAAAAAATGCTGAAAACTTTAAAAATCACCCCTAACGACCATGTCCTTGAGTTTGACAAGGACAAATTTCACGTTGATGGCAATGTGCTCTTCTGTACTGTATGCAGCCAGGCTGTGGATTACGTTTGAAAGCAAACCAATACAAATAGCAATTCTGTTAATTTTATTTTATTATAATGATTTATGGCACTGGTAGGCTTCAAACTTGCTTAAAAATTATAAATAGATCAATAATATATTGTGTTCAACTATCTATATTGTGGCCTGGGAAACTAAAGTTCAGCATTTTATTTTAATCATGCAAAAACACAGATTTTTATGTTTTTTTAATTGGAGAATTTTGTTTTATCACAGAAAACCAGGATCCTTGATGATAACATTACTCTGAGGCTACAGGAATGCCTTCTCAGGATGTTTTCAGGCATTACTTGATGTGTATCACCCAATTAACATGAGTATACTATTAAGCTAATACAATACAATCTAATGGAGAACTTCAAGAATTTGTTGACCATTATAATGCTGGTAATGAAGCATTATACAAAGGTATTAGAGTCATAAGGTATTTATCATGTTATGTAAAGTAAAATTCTAACATTATGCTGCAATACACATTTACTGTCAGAAAAGTGCATAAATTCTTCAGCATGCTATGGCTCAGAGCTCGCTAAAACTATTATACAAATATCATGTGTCATTTACACCCAAAGCCTATGGTGTTTGTTCTTTAAGAAACTGTCAAATGTATTTTATACATTTACAACTTAAATCTGAATTAAACATCTATTTTAGTCAATATCACTGATGTATAAGTATTAGGGCTGTCAAGTGATTAAAAAAATAATCACGATTAATCGCGATTAAAAAAATTAATTACGATTAATTGCACTGAACCCTTCTTTGCCAATGGTTAAATTCATTCTTCTCTCTTTAGAGAGGAATGACTTCCCAATAGTTAGAGTGCAACAGTGGAACTCCAGAGACATAAATTCAATTCCCTGCTTCATGACAAATTTCCTGTGTGACTTGGGCAAGTTACTTAATCTCTTTGTGTGTTAGTCTCTAGGCTATAAAATGGGGGAAATGGCATTTCTCTATGTCAGACGAGTACTGAGGTCTCAGATCTTACAGTAAAGGGGGACATGTAACTACCAAAGATAGATCTGTAATATTTTGGTGCATTCTAACCTAACCTGATGATTGAGTGATGATGGAGGGCATACAGGGTGAGTTTGGATGGGATAAATTGTTGTCATTTGAATGTTATAGCATGTATTGTGTTTTTATTTTTCAAAAATATAATACAATTTTAATTCCAACAATATAATTCACAGGTTCATTAAAAGTTTAACCACAATAATCATGTTATAAGTACTCACGTGATGAGGATGTTCTACAGTTAAGATGACTTACTTTAGGGTATAAGATTATTCTATCCATATCCGTATCATTGCTTGTATTTTAATTTTTTAACCCTGGATAAATTTATCAACAAATCTCATTAGCTGATAATAGCACATCCTTACAAATTATTTTTCCTATACAACTATACATTTCTCATTTTTATTATGATGTTTTTGTATTACTGTACATGTAGAAACTCTAACCAAGGCCCCATTACAAAAATAATTAAACTTTTGATTTACACATTTGAAGAGTTTAGCTTTAATTCAACAAAAATAAGGTTCCTCTTCTCCTGAGCTAGCCTTACCAAGTTTTTAAATATGCTGATTTTACACTGTAAATGCTGCAGGACAGGGACTGTCTCTTTCTCTGTGTTTGGTGCTACCCCAAACTAAATAATAATGTTAATAAGGCTAATAGACTATTTTATAGGCGACGAAGAACATGTTCCAAAGAAGCAGCCTAAATATTTGACTGATCTCTAACCATGGCAGGTATACTGTCACAAATGTTCTCACAACTAGTTAACCTCCAATTTCACCAGAAATCTATGCCTGACATTTAATTAGTGACCCAATTATATCTTTTGCTGTTCTCAGCATATTTTATCATTTAGGAGCAAAAGAACTCAAATTGGGCTTCAATGAGGAAGAAATTATAACACCTGTTATTAGCTCTTAGAATAGTCTCCCTGCAGCGGTAATGAGAAAAGGACATTGACTGTTTCCCTAAAATTAGGAGGCGCGGCTCAGATGCTAGGAAATTAGGTACCAGTGTACGCACTATGGACTGGTTATGTTAGAAATATTAATAGACGGCTTGTCCTCTAGGGTGGGATAGAGAATGGTCAGAAGGACAAGAAGTTTCTATGAATAGATAATGAGTAGCAATGTCATGACCTACACAGAAATTTCATTCCCTGTCTTTATAATTTATCTTCATCCTATATAAATTTTATTTAGCTATCCTCCTTAGCATAGATGTTTTCTATAGCATCTGTTCAGCATGGTATCTTTATGTTGATAGTAATGGGCATATCTTTAAAGATAGTACTGAGTGTATCTTAAATGTCAATATTCTCACATCTTTTCTTATGCCCAGTCTGCTTGTTTGAATTTTGATGGAAAGGACTCTATTCAATCTTCTTCCTTTTTTAATCCCATTCTTCCTCCCATCCAACTTTCCCAGCAATGGGTTGTTTCTGAAAAGATGCTCTTTTGGAGAGAAGGTCTTACCAAACAGGTGGACCAGTCTAGTTAAAGCATCCCTGTGATAGTTTTGGTACTTAGACTATGTGAACATATGGATTCCAGTTTGATTGTATGAATAGGGCTCTACCAAATTCATGGCCCATTTTGACCAATTTCACGGTCACAGTATTTAAAAAATCATACATTTTATGATTTCAGCTATTTAAATCTGATGTGTCAAGATGTTGTAATTGTAGAGGGTTCTGACCCAAAAAGGAATTATGGGGTGGTCACAAGGTCATTTTGGATGGGTTGCAGTACTGCTACCCTTACTTCTGTGCTGCTGCTGACGGCTGTGCTGCCTTCAGAACTGAGCAACTGGGGAGCAGTGGCTGCTGGCTGCGAGCCCAGCTCTGACGGCAGAGGAACCACCACTAACAGCACAGAAGTAAGGATGGGATGGAATGGTATTGCCACCTTTACTTCTGTGCTGCTGTCTGCAAAGCTGGGCCCTCGGTCAGCAGCCGCCACTGTCTGGGTGCCCAGCTCTGATGTCAGCACAGAAGTAAGGGTGGCAATACCATGACCTCCCTAAAATAATGTTGGGACCCCTCTGCAACTCTCTTTTGGGTCAGGACCCTCAATTTGAGAAACACTGGTTTCCCCCTTGAAATCTATTTAGTAGAGGGTAAAAGCACACAAAAACCATGGTCCGCGTTCTTCATGGCTGTGAATTTGGTAGGGCCCTATTTATGAACTCTCTGTATGATTGTAACCTTCATTATGTCTTTCACTGTTAGTAACATGCTGAATTGAATCAGGACTCTTGTGTTAGGAGGCCTAGTGCCTAAATGTCTGATTCTGAACAACAGGGACTTCAAGGACCATCAAAAACTGAATACACTTGTCCTAGCACGAAGTAGAGGCTACAGACCAAAGACTAGTTGTCTTGCTAATGACTCATATCTGCGAAAAGGATCCTGTATGCCAACAGCCCAGGGATCTGGGGGGTGGTGTTGGCAGAATGGAAAAATCCCAATGGAAGGAATAAAAGGAATGAAAACTACTCTATCAAGGAAAAGACCATTGCCACAAAAACTGAGTAGGAGGAGTCCTGAATTCCCTGACAGGCTCTGGCTAACACCCAAAGAGAAGGTCTTGCATGCAGGTTTTTGTTATTTTTTCATAGATTCATAAATCTCTTGTGATTTTTCTAGGAGCAAAGTGTATATGGTTTAGAAATCCCCTTGAGTCCTATGTGTTCCTTTGCTTTAAGTGTTGTGAGATCCCTGAACAACTGAATTACAACCCAGAGGGCTCATGTGGGTGGAGCTCTGGAAAGGGCAATCTTAAGATATTGGGAGATTTTGGGGAGGGTTAGGACTGGTCTTGGAGCCTAGGGCAACTGGGTTTGGGGCTCCACATCCGAAGAAGGGGTACCAGACAGGGAGTCTGCACCCCAGGAGTGGGCCTGAGAGGCCAAAGTAAGGCAGTGTTCAGTCCCTGCTCTGACCCAGTAGACTTGAAAACAAGCAGGAACCAAATGCTGGGTCCAATCAGCAGCCCGGTGTTCACCCACAAGAGGGAACCCAGCTGGAGCTATAACTCAGATCCAACCCATTAAGCTTTTGTAGGAATAGGGGCCTGATTAATGGTCCCCATGGCCTTTTTGCCAGTATAAAGGGGCAACATAGTCCCAGAGAATACTCTAGTGCAGAAGGTACTCTGCTGCATCTCTGGGCCTCCTCTGCAAGAAACTTTAGTGAAAGCGATGTTCCAGGAGTAGGTGGGGAGCCAACCAGGGCTGTTTGTCTGGAGTAGTCCTTGTTTTATAAAACTAAACAGAACCAGGTACTGTATTTGGGCCAGTAGCACTTCAGAATTACTGATGGTAAAAACTCATACTCCTGCCAACATTAGCTCATTGTTCAGGGCTGGGATTGACATCTCTGTACCATAACCCAGTGTGAATCCTGATTCTGCATAGTCTAGACCCCGTGGAGGAAGCTAGATGCTGTTGGAACTTAATCACTACCACCATCTCCATGACTTTGTCCTAGAAGGATAGGCTGAAAAATGGATTTGCAAAGTTCTCTGTGTCAGATATGGCTGAACTACTGCATCCTTCTGAGTGGCTGGTAGGGACCTATCTTTGAATGAGGCATTGATGAAGTCAGTAGGAATGGGGGCCAGTTGTTCTAGTTGCCTTGACTAGCCAGAAGTGGGATACGTCTGACACAGCCCACAGGTGGTGGGTCAGATAGCTCTCAGAACTTCAATTTGAGTATATGTTCAAAGTCCCTGAGGGCAGCTGGAGAAGGCCAGGTTTGCTTCCCCCCTCCCCTTCCCATGTGGTTCTCAGATTCTCTGCAAGACTATCTCTGATTTTGTCAATCTTTAGGAACGATTTAGCCAAGAACTCTTTGCACCCACATAGCTGCAAAGTCAAGGTTGGGTGGAGGTATCCTATTTACATCTTTACTATTTATCTAGCAATCATATGTTTCTTTTAATCAGTTAAGGAACTGTTCAGGTCACAACCAGAAGGGGCATCAAAGAAAATTTGTGCTAAGGATATTTTATTAAAAGGCGTGTTCATTCTATTTACTAATGCTTTTTTCTTTTCCTTGTCTTTCTTTCAAATCAGTTTGATGAAAGTGATCAAACACATTGTATAATTTTCTCCTTTGCAAAATTAAAGGAAATATTAAGATGAGGCCATTAAAGAGAAAGCTTACAGCATGTTGTGAATGTTGTAGTCACTACGTTATAAAGATCAATGCACGTCAAGTTAATAGATGAAATTTAGAGATCACATATGTAAAAGGCAAATTATTATTAACCCTGTGTTGCTGGTAACTATAATCCATTGCTATTCCATTTAAAATTGGTGGAATATCAATATTTACATTGGACTCTTGAGGGAAGTAAAGGAGTTAATGAACATCTGGATTTGCCATTTTTAAAGATCATAAACATACTCAAAATACATTATCTAGGGAGTGACTCAGTATATCTGATCTACTGTGATATAAACTACAGGAACTGCAATGTATTGTAAGTTAATAGTTTGAGGGGGGAAATGTTTCCAGCTGGAACATGTAACAGTTCCCATATTTTTAAAAATAAAATCTAGTAAGTGGTCTTCACAAAGAGAAAGGAGCTAACTTGTATTGTTAAGTTCAAGAATTAAATCACTACAGTGGAACTAAAAGGTCATCATAAACACACCTCTAAATAGGAATTTAATTTAATATCAGTGTTTTGACCACAAGACTTTTCTAGTACTGAGCTCTGTTCTCCAGTTTCCCTTGTGACTTCCTGATAGGTGGGATGATTTTGTTACCTTAATTTTCTATTCCCAGAATAATCCATTTAGTCCCTGTGCATGGGACACTTTAGCCAGGTTCACTCTGATGGGGGAAACTGACCTATCTATGGGTAAATTCAACAGAACCACAAAATTTCCTCAGATTTGTCAGGAATCAATGATTTAAAAAAGCTGTAGAAGATGGGAAAGTACTTACTTTAATCTGCAATCTGAAGAATTTACTCACATTGCACACACAGTGTTGCAGGTCCCCAGAGCCACAACACAGTGGAATTCTGGCTGTCAAAAGCTTTAATGTGCCTTTTTTTTTTAAATGTGCCTTTTTCTTTTTTAGAGGTTCAATTAATTATGGTCACACATGTGACTGGTGCAAACTCAGCCACAACTTTTAGGTCTCTGTGCCAATGCTGGTGAGTAGTGTTTGAAACACAATTTCACAACCAACCAAGAAGGTCTGAGAAGCATTATTCCACCGTCAAGACTTGGAGGTAGAAATTATTTGCCCCTGCAGTATACCTATATGCAGACAAACCTATAGGCACACAACCCCTTTAAGAGAATAGGACACTACGCACACACTACATCCTTTTGTCAGCAGGATGTACTGAGTGAATACTTGGTCTGGACACTATTGCATCTCCCAGAAATATGCGTGAGACAGCGATAGAGAGAATATTTGGACTGAGTCCAGGATGTACAATTGCTGCAAGGAGTATCTGTTCACAGACAGTAAATTTACATTTTGTACTTGTGACATGCTATATTTTTACTAATGGAATTGTTTTTACCCTTTTTAACAAATATCACAGGATATGGCAAATAAACAGACAAATTAATTGAATCTTTGAGTGAATGAATGATTTTTTTTTTACTGAATGCCCAGATAATAGTTTTATTGGTTGGGTGGAAGAGCAGTGCCTCTAATAGGCCATTTGTGATATTGAGGAGGGGAATAATCTGCAACAAAAAATAACTTTTACTGATGGTTACATGGGCTAGAATGAAGGAAGCATCCAATGTACATCTTAGCTCTCAAATCTGAAGGAGAATACTATTGAAATCTGTTACATTGTCTCTTTCATGTGTGGTGAGAGGACCATCAGTTCTGGAGTCACCCTTGCATATTAGTCAGAGCTGTATCATGACTGTACCTTTTAATATCCTTTGTCTTTGTTGCATCTTTAAGTTGTCCTTTTCCCTTCCCACACTCCAGTTTTTATTTCCTTCCATTATATATCTTATCTATTCCTCCATTTTTCAGTCTCTCTCTCTTTATTTATTTCCTTCTCTTTGTGACTCCCCCAACTGCTCTGGGCACAGGGAAATCAGGCTGTACTTACATGCTTTTGGAGCTTAGAGAGTCCTTCATGGAGGTGACTGCAGAGCCTTGGTCACCATTGCCATTGCCCAGCCTGTGGTCCTACTAGTGAAGGCAGAGGCTGGACTTGATGACTTTTCGGAGTCCAGTTCTATGAGATAGGTATATCTCATATACCTATCCAGTTCTATGAGATAGGTATATCTCCATATATTATTTTAACCCCCGGCTTTGCTGGGTTTTTAAGGCCTATTCCAAATCCCTCTGAAGTTAATGGTGACACCAGTAGATTTTGGGTTCACTGGACTTTGGGTCATGCCCTTACTGAATGACATGCAACTATACACATTTTTACAGTAAATATTACAATGAGTAAGAGTGATTTAGATACCAAATTCCCATTGACTCAATGGGAGTTAGGTGTGTAAATACCTTTCAGGATCTTGACCTTATTAACGGTGTTGCTCATGATTTCACAGGCTGCAGTATGGACAGAATGGAAATATGCAACTCTGGTTTACTTAAAAGCGGCATTTTTCATAAACAGCCCTCAGCAGCTCCCCATTTCATCTATGGGTATCAGCTTAATCTTTTAAACAGAAGCACTCTCTTTCAGGAAAGCATGAAAAGAATCCATATAAAAATTAAGTTCTGACTCACTTTAGGTTAGTTCAGCAAAGACAGACCCTCTGTCCCTCCCAGTTTTTCTTCAAAGAAAGGTTATACCTACACAGTTCAGAGATTGAACAGTGTTTTAATTTCAGATAAAAGCTTAAAATGGTCTGCACATTTGTTCTAAAAAATCTTCCAAAGAAAAAAATTATCTTTCTAAGATTATTTGTTTTCATTTCATTCCACAATAATGAGAAGCAAATTTAATCTGTGCATGAAATTAAGCGTGCCTGACAAAGCAGTAAAATGGAAATACTTAATCGCCTTTAAAAACGTTTCTTTTCCTGGTTGGTCTCATTTTTTCATATATGCCTCAAATATATTTCAAATGTATCTCAGTATCTACAACAAATTATTGACTATTTAAATTCAGATTTATTTCAGTAAAAATACTAGAATTTTACAAAACATCAAGGTATTTGTTACTTTAAGCATATAGATAGGGCTTCTGATGTTTTGGTTTTACCTGATAAACAGGATAAGACACCCCCAATAAAAAAAACACCAGAAAAATATTGGAGATGGTTACTTGTATCTAAGGGTTTGTCCACTCAGAGCTGTAATGAAGACTACAAGGTGCGATTTCTAAAGTATTAACTGGTCTGTGTAGACTTGGCTGGTGCACACTAAAAGGTTCCCTACTGCATGTTAAACCAGTATCACACTGAAATGCACTAGGGAACATTACAAAGAGACTACTCATTCATTACATTATACATTACTCATTACAGTATATACAAGGAGAAAGCCTTGAAAAACCCCAATTCTGGGACCTCTACATAAAACACAAAAGTTGCTAAAAAATAAACCCAGAAAATGAAATTAATAAATCTCGAAACAGAAGCCCTACTTATAGATTATGGGTGAGGTTGCCACAGAGCCATATTTTGACATTGTCATGATATCGTCTCCATATCCATCTCTGTTATTGTTTTTCTGTGTCATATCTAGGCACAAAAATGGGTTTCCTTTCCTAAAGATGCCAGGGCTAACTGGTTATCCAAACTAAGTTGGATTAAGTGGCTCTAGACTATTTTGTCGGTAGAAAAAAAACACAGAATGTATGATTTAATTGTTACTAATGTATCTGCATTGACTCAAGATCTTTCTTTGTTAGTAATCCATTTGCTCCTGGATTCTAAAGTCATAATCCTCGGTGATATCAAAATGGTTGGGATGGAAATGATTATGATCTCAGAAACAAAAGATTGTGATGACTTCAAACTGAGAATAAATGCAAGCTCCAAAGAGCTTGTAAGAAATATAAGCTCCTGTTTTCATGCATATATAAGCTCCTGTTTTCATCATCGTAAAAATGAGGAAAAAAATGAAAATGCATGAAGTATCCAACAAATTTTTTTCAAGGTTTTCCATGGCAAGTCAGCATTGCAGATATTTAGGGTCAACGTTGCCACCTGTGTAAATATGTTTTGCAGTTAATATGGAAAACTAGCACAGAAGATAAAAATAAGGAGGAGGGGACATTAGCTTTATCAAGAAAATCCTGAAGAGTTTCCATTCAAAGAGTAACTTCTAGTCACATGCCTTTAAAGAACAGAGAGAAAGAAGTATACCCTTTCAATTTAGAAGGCCTGCAAACTACCCCGTGTTAGTAATTTGGGGGGGGGGGGGGATGTTTGACATATGAATTGTCAGATGTCACAATCAATACATATCTTCTGTTTTAATCTGTAACACATTAGCATGTACCAAAATGTAATCTTTTGCATTCTTCTTGAAAAGAACCTCAGACAAGGATGGTATTACACATTGACACATACACTAATATAATCCAGTTCCTTCTGATCCAAATAAAATAAAGTCTTGGCAAAAACACACTAATTAAAAACGTGAGGTGCAAGTCTATCCAAAAAAATATATGCTCTAATGTCTCCCCTATCTTTGAAAGCAGCAAAAAGTACACATATAAAGAAAGAATTGCTCAATTTATCCAAGCAGAGATGCTGGTAAAAACATTGATAGAATGTGCAGATACTCATTAAACAAAGAAAGGAGCTCACAGGCAAACGCACATAACTTCCTCCCATGAGAACGTACAGCAGATGATCAAAGACAAGCAAACAAAAATAAAATTGGCTAATATGACAGTCAAGGCTGAATAGATTTGCAGAGATAAGAAATGGTTCGCAGTGTTCTGGCAAGTGCATTGTTGTCAAACATTCACTTTTCCATTTACAGAGTGTTGTTTCACCCCCCATTTCAGGAATTAGCATATCATAAGATGAATGCGGCAGCTTTTGCTTTTTTGCTAATCAGAAGCACATGTTTCACTGTCTTCTCATTTAGGGTATCACATAAGACATAAATTAATAAAAAAGTTCTCTCCCTCCCACAGCGCGCACACACGCTTGAAAAGTATTTACCATTTACTGTGGTTGTCGAACACAGAGAAACACTGATGATGGAAACAGAAAATGCATGACTGAGAGCTGCAGAGTATGAAAGCTAATTCCCAAGTTATCCTGAGAGTAACTTACAATGAGAAAACAAAAATTGACTTTTCCCCCTTTTTATTCCCAATATAATTACACACTATTTATACCCGTAACTAGGGAAACAAATGGTAAGGAAGGAAGAAATAACTGCAGTGCAAAAAGCAGAATAATGCTCTGCTCCTGTGCTGAAGAAGAATTGGTGGAATGAAAGTAGTCCCAGCAGAACAATAAATCATTGCTCCGTGATACCATCAGAAGTACAAAACTGGGTAAACTATTAGAAACTACAAACTCAAATATCACTTGGGGACAAATTATGACAAAAAGAAATGATAGACAGTTGTGTTATGAAAATATTATATTACTTCTTTAATGTTTATATGACCTTAGTGATTTCAAAAGAAATGTTTTGTGCCTAAAAGACATAATAATAATGATAATAAAAAAACCCCGACTACTTCACAGGATCTCATTTTTGTGGAAACTTGGGTTCTTTTCCCATAAACATTTGATGCACACATCTGCTAGAGATAAAAGGAAGCTATAAATTTCTTGATAGGAAGAAAATCAGTATTAAAATCTATATATCTCACATGCAGAATGCAGTCAGCAAACAAAACTGTAGATAATCTTCCCCTTGTTAAACTAGTACTCTAGTGAAATGTGAAGGATTACAAGCTTCCTTACAAAAACTTCTTCTTTAAAACACAGTATTTTGAAAAGTTCATTGTTTTTATTGTACAGAATATATTTCTTTTCTAACAACAATACTACGATGTCATATAATGGACGGAATTCTATGGATGAGATTTTTAAATTAAAATTAATTGGAATTGCACATTGATGTTTAAGAAGGATGAATTCAAACTGGAACAGGTACAGAGAAGGGCTACTAGGATGATCCAAGGAATGGAAAACCTGTCTTATGGAAGGAGACTGAAAGAGCTTGGCATGTTTAGCCTAACCAAAAGAAGGTTGAGGGGGGATATGTTTGCTCTTTATAAATATATCATATATATAAATATTAGGGAAGGAGAGGAATTATTTAAGCTTAGTACCAATGTGGACACAAGAACAAATGGATATGATGAACTGGACACTAGGAAGTTGAGACTTCAAATTAGACGAAGGTCTCTAACCATTAGAGGAGTGAAGTTCTGGAACAGCCTCCCAAGAGGAGTAGTGGGGGCAAAAGACATATCTGGCTTCAAGACTTAGCTTGATAAGTTTATGGAGGGGATGGTATGATGGAATAGCCTAATTCTGGCAATTAATTTGGCAATTGATCTTTAATTATCAGCAGGTAAGTATGCCCAGTGGTCTATGATGGGATGATAGAAGGGGTGGGATCTGAGTTACTACAGAGAATTCTTTCCTGGGTGCTGGCTGGTGAGTCTTGCCCACATGCTCAGGGTTTAATTGATCGCCATGTTTGGAGTCGGGAAGGAATTTTCCTCCAGGGCAGATTGGCAGAGGCCCTGGTGGTTTTTCACCTTCCTCTGCAGCATGGGGCATGGGTCACTTGCTGGAGGATTCTCTGCAGCCTGAGGTCTTCAAACCACAATTTGAGGACTTCAGTAACTCAGACATAGGTTAAGGGTTTGTTACATGAGTGCGTGGGTGAGATTCTGTGGCCTGCACTGTGCAGGAGGTCAGACTAGATGATATCATAATGGTCCCTTCTGACCCTAAAGTCTATAAGTCTATGAGTCTATAAATCCCAGAGGTGATTGGAACATCTCTGTCTATATGTTCAATCAAAGAGTTTTTGACCTTTTAAAACAAACAAACAAACAAACAAATAAATTGTATGCCGTGTTGGTGCAGCCATTGGTGTCCCAGGATATTCGAGAGATGAATGAGGCGCTATCTTTTTATTGGTCCAACTTCTGTCTAATATCTTTTATTGGACCAACTTCAGAAGTTGGTCCAATAACATATATTGCCTCACCCACTTCCTCTCTCTATTAATAAATTGGCATTTCCACGAACATTGCTTAGTAATTTACATCACTAACAAAACAAACCCAACCACACATTATGGACTAAATTTTGCCCTCACTAAAGATGCACAGGGTATAAATTTAGAGTAAAAGTGTCACCAAAAATGTTACATTTTCATTTGTGGATTCTGGTTATTTCCTAACTAACAAAAGCAAAGCTCAAATGAATTACTGATATTGCCTGAATGGAACTGCAGGGCTACATTCTCAGCTGCTGTAAAGTGGCGTAGCACCATGGAAGTCAATGGAGTTATGTCAATTTATACCAGCTGAGAATCTGACCCACAGCTTTTCTTTACCTACCACTTCAGAATAAACAATTTTCTTCTTATAAATGGTTTTTAAAAGTGTTTCATAGTGGGGTAGATCAAAGCGCACCATGGAACTTTTAGTGCACATCAAAAGGGTCCACACAGTTAGTGAGCGGCAATCTAGTGAAAGGTGGATTTACACCCTGGCTTGCTGCGCACCAGCTGTTCATATAGACAAGCCCCAAGTCTCTTTTCACAGTGTAGTGCTTGCATCCTTTTCCTATCTCTGTTTGTATCTCAGGACTACATTAACATAAAGTAGGTACCTTTTAGAGCATGCCAGCAGGGTCTACATGGGACTGTTAAGCGTGCAGCATCTTAGAGTGCTCTCCAAATCACATTGCTCTCCAAATCACACTCGCTAGGGTTGCCAGTTTTTGACTGGCAAGTCCGGTCAAATGGGGACCTATGCAGTGTCCAGTCAGAAATACTGACTGGACACCAAAAGTCCGGTTACTGCCTGCAAGGACACCGGAACAGGAGGCCAAGGCATCGCCCACTGCAGCATGTGTGACCACAGCAGGGCACTTGCAGAGAGCTGGGGGCAGCATGGCTGTGAGCCATGGGATTGTGCTTGGATTTCCACCCTCCTCTCTGCTCTGCGGTACACAGAGCACCAGCCACCCCTATACTGCAATAGGAATGGCTGTAGGAACTACCAGGCCACCACTTTCTAGACTGGAGCTGGCTGCCTCCCTCATCTCACAAGCACTCCTTTCTTCTCCTCCTATCCTTTCAACACCTCATTCACAAGGAGCTTCTGCCCTTCCCCTCTCTTTCCTCCAGTCGTAAGCCAGAAGGCTGGCTTCTGAATAGCTTACTAAATACTTTACTTAGTGCTGATTCCCACAGGGCTGATTGAGTTTTTCAAAGTGATCATGCAGTTGTAAAAAGAATATTTTATGCTAGAGGTGACACAAATCCATTTGAGCCCCTGAGCTCCTGAGTCTATAGAGGGTTTAGTGCAAAATGTTTGTTTCTTGCATAGTTGGTTATCCACTATGAGATTACACTGGATAACCAGTATAACCAGAGCAGGTATCAGATCCCCATGAGCTTCATCAAGATGAACAGAGTGTTATGAAGTATACAGGTTAGACATATTTGGGGGGGGGGGGGCTGATGCATATAAACTATATTATGAGAGTGCCCTACATTTAGCCCTGAAAGACAGGGTAAAATTAAGGCCAGATTCTGGAGGGATTCAAGTCTGGGTGGGAAAAAGATGCAGGGAGCTTCCCTCTTCTGCCCTACACAAGGGCCAGCTATAGTTCTGGTGCATGTGTTCAAGGGAGATCTACTGCAGCTGGCTGTTCCAGAAAGCTTAAAGGGGGTCAGGGGCCAAGCCCAATTTCTGCACTGGTCAACAAAAATGGCCCAGTGTGATGGTGGAGAGTGGCCATTGAATCCTTTCACAGACCCCTGAGACACCATGTGCCCATCTATGACACGGTGCCTCCAGTGGTCCCGCCACTGCCATACTGCCTCCCCTATTCTACTTAAAGCCAGTTTTATCCATTATCCTAATCTACAACGGTACCTTCATTCTGATTTCCAGTTAATCACAGCGACATAAACCAAGAGCTTGGACAACCAGGCACTGAAATGTTTTCTTACAGACACTTTAGCTGCCAACAGCCCCTCTCCCCTCAGCTCCCTCAATCTTTTCTACATGTAAAACTGCAAGAAATTTGGATATAGCTGCCTGGTGTATCATCATTTTAGAAATTGCTACGGTTGAGTAAGAGGCCTTCATTAGGCTGAATCTACTTCATATTTATTAACAATTTTTTCAGCCATTTACCAGTCTGCGTGTGTAGTAGGAATGACATTTAAAGTAATCCGTGACCAATTTCTTTCAAGTAATTACTATTACATTTGATAAATGTCACCTAAGTTACTGAAGTAGTAACTACAGTAGGTCCCTGTCATATTTCCAAGTATTCTGATTTAGAGCAAACTATTCTTGCAGAAAGAGAAATCCCTTGTGCAAATCCTTGTAGAGAGTTTTCCCAGTGATTGATATCTTATTTATATTACATTGTCTCATCTGTGCTATGAATTCTGACCTAGGGTTTTCTGTAAAATTTGAAGTCTTTCAATAAAAGCTAATGAAATGAGATTCTTTCATAAGATACTGCTCAGCATTTTCATAGTAACAGTTAAAACAATCCATTCCTAAAACAACTTCAGTCTGTTGTGAACAATTATAATGGAAAATAACTCTGCATTTTATGCTAAATGCTAAAAGAAGTTTAAATATCTTTACTAGGCAACACTACTAGCTGAAAAACACAATGATTTCTGCATGCAATTCCAGGAGGAAAGTGTTCATTTATTCATGGTATTCTAAATACTTCAAACAAATTACATACTGATTGCCAAGACAGGCTAAGCTAGTGTCTTTTAAGTTTTACACTAACTATTGCTTAAAATATCTGAAGGAAATTGTTCATTAATTGCCTATTTTATTATTACGCTCTGAAGCAGGTTAATTACTATCTTCTTAGGTCACTTTCAGCAGGGAAGATTTAATGGGTTAGTTATAGGGTGTGATATGATGGCAAGAAAGCTCTGACTTACGGCTTTTATAAGATGACTAATATGAATTATTACCAGAACTGAGGATGGCTGGAGATGACAGATCTTTCAAAATCAAATACCTTTCATCTTAGATATGATCTCTTTTTAAAACCCATTATGATAACAGTGGTGGTAAGCAATCCACTAGACGTTACAGTAATACAAACAGAAGAAACTACCAAAACATCTTTTGTCAGTGAAGTACAATAAGGAAAGTTTTTCAGCACATTGTATAGTGTAACTCAAAACTGTCATGTGCAATGAAGCATCATGTAGCGTTAATGATATGTCAGTCTCTGGACTGCAAATACTAAACGGCAGACAGACATTTTTAGTTACTTATATATTCACTACAGGTAAACCAGGCATCTTGTGGGCAAGGTGGTTGAATTCAGACAACTAGCTTTATTCTCTATATACATACACTCCTGGGTCTTGTCCTGCATGAATAAGAAAGATTTGACCATAGAATTTCTAGCAGTCTCTAAGTGTTATGTTGTTTATGCCTTTACAGCTAACAGTCATCATGCTTCCTAAATCATATTATAAGATAGTCTACTGAATGCCATAGGAGCTGCTGGTGAGGCCAACCTGATAAACTGATACACTTTTTGCTGCTATATACCTTCCTATCAAGGCAAAAACAAAAACAAACACACACAAACAAACAAAACCTCACCTCATCTTTAATTTTTGAAACTTGTATGAAGCAATTCTGCTCTTGCAACCTGTGTGAACTGAACAAACTGATGTATTACAAAATTTCTCTATTGAATTTCTGGCCAGAAGACCAAACAGTGAAATTTAAAGCTCTGCATTGTAATTCTACACCTTTTATATCAATTCTGGAAGATTTCCTAGGTTAACTGCTTTAACCAGTCTTTATTTAAAACATGGTATAAGGGTCACTTTTGTCACTGCTCAGAATGCACACCTTGGAATTGGCTATTAGAAATAGATTTTCACATACACTGAGAATGGAGGGAAACATTATTTCTGTAATTTAAATCAAGGCTGTGGACTTCAGTCTGCTACTGTCCCTCCTCTCCACACGTCCAAGCTGTGGCCAAACCCCATTGCTTTTTCCTCCAGCCCAATTCCTAAACCCATTCCTTCCTTTCTCCCTCAAACACCAAATCACTGGGCCCTGCTCTAATCACTTCCCATCTCAACAACTGCAATCTCCTCTTCTTTGGTCTTTTTAACATAAACCTCTCCCCAGTCCAGAATGATACTGCAAAAGTCAGCTTTGTCACTCACCACTTCACTGGTTCCCTTCACTTAAATTATTTTTATACCTCTGGTTTATAGATGCATGCTAGCATACTGGATAGCACAGGATACCTTCTCAGTTTGTTATCCCAGGTCATTCCCCAAATGTTCACTACATTTCAACTGAAATTTTGGAACAAATCAACTCTATACTGTTGACTTGCACAGGAAAATTTCAGGGGATAAATACTCTCTTGGTATCAGAGAAGCAGACTCATTTGTTAATAAAATCTACCTATGTATCTTAGGTACTTCAGTACTTACATGGTCCCCATCACCATAGTATCTGAGCTCTCACAATATCCCTGGAGGTAGGGAAGTACTATTTGGCCTCATTTTAAAGATGTAGAACGAGTCACAGAGGGGCTTAATAAAGGCTCTAAGACATAAAAGCCCAGCTGGAACCAAATGCAGTTCCCAGAGAAACTAATGGAAAAGTTCCCATAGATTTTCCAAAACTAAAGCGTAAGGAACTTCTCAACCAGTTGACTGCAGAGCCAACATTGTTTCACTGGTCTATCAACCAACTACTCCTAGCAACCGAAAAAAATTCAAATCGGTTGTCTTTTAACAAACTTATCTGAACAAATGTGTTTAGTTTCCCCTTTTTTGATGATTCTCAAAATTAAGAACAAATGTGAACAAAGCAACTGAAATTTGTATTGCACCTTCCATACAACTTGTATCTAAAAAAGATTTGCAGAACTAATAATTCAGTTCATGGGAGTCTGTAAATTACAGAAAACAATGAAGAGACATGGGCCCATACTGTGCGACTGATCTTTAAGCAGAACTCCCAATTGAAATCAATAATGAAATCTGCTTAAAAGTTAGTGACACAATGTGGCCCATTGCATGGGGATTAAATAATAAAATTAAGAGAATTTATTAAAACATTGATACTTAAACACTCCCAAATCACTAATATCACAGTTCCTGAAACTCAACTTTACCATTTGTACCGATAATCTTTGACTCAACCTGCAGGACTGTGAATTAATCTTTCAGCTCTAAAAATATCAGAAAAGACTTGAACAAATTATTTCAAAAGCTGCAACCTTATAAATGCCCAGTATATGATGCCACAAAATGCTTTAAGGCCACTATTTGTATTTATGAATAATAACCTTGCTGCACTATTAAAATGCAAGAGAAAACAATGTCTAAAATAATATCTCAGGATGCAGAGAACAAACTGTGGAATGAATAAAACTATCTGCAGCTCTCCTTGTCTAACCATCCATTTTTGATTTCTCCCTAACCAGAATTCAAAGTGAACTTCAGTCCTCCCCTGGGAGGCTGCTAGTACAAATTGTTGGTGTTATGCTGAAATGATATACAAAAAATAGTTATCATTGCAACTGAGATAAAATCAGGGCGTGGCTTCACCCTCTGCAGGAAAGTGGCATTGGCAAATGCTGAATATAAGCCAAATTTAAAGATGATTAGCTCTCAGGAAATCTTCCCATGGGGAAATAGGAAAAGAGTCTTAAGTAAGGAGTTTTAGGTACTCAGTAAACTCTATAAACTTTCAGAGATAGGAAGCTGGATTAGATGGACTACCAATCTCATCCAGTAGGGCAATTCTTATGTTCCTATGTTTTGTGGAATTTCTTATTTTGACCAATCCAAAACAAATCTGCATTATTTTGCCTCTAATAAAAATGTAGGCAAAAACCAAATTCATTAACAATCTACAGTAAATGTGTGCTGCCATTTTATAGGCATTAGTTCCATTTCTATAATATAAGTAAAAAATGTCATTAAATACTATGATTATCCTACCTTGCCATGACAGGTGAAATAAAAACTAGAAACAAAATAAAAGAGTATTTGCTAATTCCAGATATAACTTCATTATAGTTCTATTAACATTAAACAGAAAAATTCTGTGAGTAGGATAGATTCAACTTCTGGTTTGCTTTATGTGACACATAGTGCATTAATACTCAAATGCCTGAAATTACCTTTTTGCCGTAATGTCTTAAATTTGTTGGAATGAGGGAAAATAGCAATTTTCTTTACAGTATGTCAATAAAGTTAATAGCCTCTGCTTTCTGACCAAATGACTAATCTAATGAATGATGTTCATTTGTTTAGACATGGTTCTTCAATAATCATACAGAACAACAAAGGAAGTAGTCTAACTGGGGTTGTATTGAAGATGTAATATTTAGGTGTCATATTTATGAATGTTATCTTGATATAATAATGTCTTTTATAATACAATATCTGGAACAAGCATGATAATGTTGTACCTGTAAACACAAAAACTGTGCAGGAAACGAAAAGGAAAAAAGTAAATTGCTTTTTCAGTTATTAAGCACATGTATAAGAGTCCTTCCACTTCACACACAATACACGATGGAGAGACAATTATGCACCTTGTTAGCTTAATTAAAACACAACACTTGCAAGTGTTTCTATGATATCACATTCTCATAGGCAAGGCCTGCTCCAGGCCCCAGCGCGCCAAGTGCGTGCTTGGTGCGGCATGCCGGAGGGGGGGGGGGCGCTCTGCCAGTTGCCGGGAGGGCCGCAGGCGGCTCTGGTGGACCTCCCACAGGCGTCCCTGAGGAGGGTTCGCTGGTCCCGCGGCTCCACTGGAGCATCCGCAGGCACGTCTGCAGGAGGTCCACTGGAGCCGCGGGACCGGAGAGCGGCAGAGCACTCCCGCGGCATGCTGCCATGCTTGGGGTGGCAAAATGGCTAGAGCCGGCCCTGCTTACAGGGAACAAACACAAATTGAACCCAGACCACTTAAAATATTATCACTAGCATCTGAGGTTACACTTGCCTACAATAGGTTCTTACAGTTTGTCTTACAAAGATAGCACTTGTTCCAAAGATTATCTTCATGCCTTCAGAATAATCAACCTGCTAAACTGTTTTCCACAACTTTAAGACCAGGTAATGTTTATCTTCTTAGTTTATCATAAGGCAATATAACCCACTTATATATAACACATTTATTTATTTATTTATTTATCTATTTATTCAAATACCTAAAATGCACTGATTACAAATCTCTAAGTTCATGTGTATACAATTACAATAATAATTAACATCCTATTCATGCAAACACTAATTCATACACTTAATTTATGCCCATGGGACTACTCATATGCATAAAATTAAGCTTCCATATAAGTGTTTGTGAGATCAAGGTATAAATGTATAACAAGAAATGGAGAGATACAAACATAAGACCCAAGCACCCGCCCTCCCAGTCAGCTGCCATGCCCTCCATTGCCTCTGAAGAAAACACCTTGAAAAAAGATGATTCTTGCAGCTTGCCCAGAAGGTCAACAAATCTAGGCTATATCAGACAGCTTTTAAGTGACATGCTGTACAATGAGCTACTAAAGCAACTGTTGATCATTCATATTCCCTAGCTTGATTTAAAATTATTTGCCAGCCTTCAGATTTTAAGCATGTACATTGAAAATTCAAGATGACACTAAAATTTAGGGATTCCATTGATACAGTACATTTTGCTTGGACCATACTAAAGCTTGAGACAGATTAATAGCTCAATTAAACAGAGCAGAGTTTGATACGTAAGGTATTATACCGATGATCTTTGTAAGAACAGGTTTGTTTTGGATGTACACACTGACAAAATAAAATCCAGAGCTAGGCACTTTTGTTGGAATTAATTGTTGGAATGGAACCACAAAAATGGTCAAGATTTGTACTTTTCAAAACTGGTCCCTGCATTACTGATTTATTAGCAAGAAATTCAATAGTTTGTGATAAAGATAAATAAGAGAGTATGGATGGGTGCATAAATACCTATCCTTGATGGTTCTAAAATACACTATTTCCAATGAACTGGGAGATAGCAGTATTTCAGCTCATATTTTATATCTAGTAGAGAGAAACATCAGAACTGATAACACTGCTGTAAACAGTACAAGCTAAAAGCCATTCCCAAAAGATGGAATGATAGAAAATCTTTAGATGCAGCTGGCCAATGTCTACCTCTAAACTACAGGCAGTGGAAGTACCATAAATGACATGTCTGCTATCTGATTTTAAAATGTTTCTTAGGAATAAGAGATAGCCCATCTTCCAAATACATTAAAAACAATACAGAAAGCAGAACTACTGCTGAAGGTAAATGTACTGGAAGAAAGCAGGATGGCACTACAAGTAGCATGGAAAATTCAGACTAGCAAAAACCATGTAGTTATGGATAGCGTATAAAACATTATTCACATAGTGTACTATGTACTCTTCACACCTGGGTTCTAGTCCCAGGTCTGCCACTGGCTTGCTGGGTGACCTTGGGCAAGTCACTTTCCTACCTGTGTTTCAGTTTCCCTGTCTGTAAAATGGGGAGAACAATCTTTATGAAGTGTGTTGAGATCTACCGATGAAAAAGGATCGGTAAGAGCTAAGTATTATTATTTTATTATTAAATAGCGCTAGCAAGTGTGAAGTTAGACAACAAACAATGCAGCTATTCAGAAATACTTGTCAAGAGAAGCATTTCAGGTAATTGCAGCCCACGACAATCAAACATCTCAGAGAAGGTAATGAATCCATAATGGCGTTTTGGCTGAAATCCTGACCCCACTGATGTCATTGAGAATTTTGCTACTAATTTCCATGAGTCCAGAATTTCATCCTCTGTACCCAAACCACTCATTCTCTTGCCACACAAACCAAATGCTCATTCATTTTTAACCATAGCCTCTAATTTTTCACCTTGTTGGTGAAATTTCACCTTGTTGGTGAATTTTCCATAAAGTAACATTGACGTGAAGGCTGAAAAAACAGAAGCACAAATTTTCAAACCCTTATGATGAAGGGACTAGTTTCTTTTTTAAAATATTCTGCTTTGCTGAATTTTCTTTTGTCTTGTGCTATACTAAGGATAATATCATGGCATTGGAGTATACAGCACACTCAGCTAACCGCTTTTGCAGTTATCAAGTTTGAAGTTAACATTAAATTGCCCGGAAAAGCCATTTAGTACCTTGAGTAATCCTCCACCCTTACCATTCTTCCTTAAAAATAACTATGCAGCCTAACTTACATAGCTTCTGGAACCACATACTTTTTATAATTACAACTACTTAACCAGGAATATTTTACTGAATATTGACTTTTTAAACTGCTGATTAAAAGTTAAATTTCTTAATGTTAACTCCTTCCTCCCCCCAAAAAAGTACATATACTCTCACGAAATGTAATAAGTATTGTTAGCTAATGCAGCTAAGCCATGGCAGAACTTATGTTCTTATCAAAGGAGTGGTGGAGGATCAGCTGAGCTCTATGATAATCATTCGATAAATAAAATAGATATTAATTACTTTCTTAATATTTATTTTTAAGGTGAGCAGATTCTAAAAAGGGATAATGTGAGGCAGCCACTTCTGGGGATCAAGAGCATTGCAGAGGGTCCTGCATCTAGTTCTTGGTCAGGGCTCTGTCTGAGATCTAGTAGGAGAGTTAGCAGCAGAGGTAGCAGATGTGCCAGATGGCCACAAGGCACACTATTGTGTGACACCAGCACAGCACTTCTGATCTGCATAAGAAACCAAGAGAAGTAAATGACTTTCCCTGCCTGCTCTAAAACAAAGCCTATCCATATGCTCTCGTTTTCTTCCAGGTGTTTGACTTTATTAATGACGAATTAAATAATAAGGCAATATAAAGAACAGTGCAAATCTTCTCCCCAGGATTCGCTGCTGCTAGGATTCCTACCTTACAATCGCTCAGTTCTACATTAAATAGTTTCTTTTGAGCCACAATCCCCTCTCCCTTTTTTATCTGTAAGCATCAGCAGAGCCCCCTTAACCTCTCTCACGAGGATCTATGCCTGCTAAGAATCTGGTGTTTCAGGGCAAACATTGCCACCTTGTAACAATGCCTTGGAGTGGGTGGGGAGAGGAGTGCAAACCTGACTGGAAGACTGGGACTGACTCTTGAAACAGAGAGATTTACAGTTCACCTAGAGATATACTCACCCATGGTATTCACCTATCAATGCGCTGAGAATTCTACATGGAGATACTTTCCACACACCAGGCCAAATTCAGACTTTCTGTGGCTTGTTCGGTGGTAAGTACACATGTGTTATATATTTTTTATTTAAAAATTGTAAGGAGACACAGCAAAGAGTCCTGTGGCACCTTATAGACTAACAGACGTATTGGAGCATGAGCTTTTGTGGGTGAACACCCACTTCATCGGATGCATGTGAAACACAGAATCTGATTGTGCAGTCTACACATTAGTCAGCCACACAGTCATTTGCGATAAATCTCTCCGTTTAACCAGCAATTAAACCATTTTTTGTTAAAAGTCTTTAAAAAATATTCCTTAAATGACATTCTAACTTTGAATGAAGGTAGAAACTGACAGTTTGCCGCCTTCTCATTCTATTTAATATTTGGAATGAATAAGGTTGCATTATGTATCTATCACCTTACTGTAAATGGTGATCTGATTACTTAAGAATTCCTTCTTCTATAATTATGCAAATAGAGAGAGAGAGATTGGAACTCACAGCAGCCAGTCAGAATTCATTACGCTAACTTACCATGTTATGAGACAAACAAGTCAACATTATCTGAAAGCACTTTTATGTAAGGTTCAGATACTGAGAACTATGGTAAAATAATACCCAATTCATTTTATAGTGAAGTCTCATTTTGAAAGGTTTAACAGCTGATGAATTATATGACGCTTCACATCACCCACTAAAACAAATCTCCCCGGATACCTTAGTCTAATTTTCTTTTCCTTTTTATTCTTTTATTAACATTGCTTTAAAAAAATACGGCACCAAAAGTTGTTGGATTGATAACCCAGGAGACCAAAGTCCTCCATACAAGCTTCCTCACAATGTGAATATACCTCAAACCTGACTTCAGGGGCAAGAGGGTAATTTAGTCTCCGTATACTTTCAATCTTTGACCTCTATAAAGTCTGTCCTAAAGGATGCCATACAAGTCCAAACATGGCTGTGATTTTGAGATGTTGGCACTTGTCCACTGCAAAGTGGACTGAGCTAGGGTGACCAGACAGCAAGTCTGAAAAATTGGGACATGGGATGGGGGGGGTAATAGGAGCCTATATAAGAAAAAGACCCAAAAACCAGGACTGTCCCTATAAAATTGGGACATCTGGTCACCCTGAGACCACCAAACTCATTTCACATCATTGATCAGCCACAGATGTCAGTTTTCTGTCACTACTGACTACGGCCAAGGTCAAAATGAAGAGTCTAACTAGAGATGAAAAACCCTATCTATATCCCTTTACCAATCCGCCATGATTTCTAAGATTAAACACACAGTATTAAAGACAGATTGCTGTATTTGCAGCTTGAGTTAATTCTTGGTTGTGATAAACTTGAAAATAGCTTCGCCATGACACTAACTGTAACAATCAAGATTGTGGCTTCTAGACATAATAATCCTTGAGTTTCATTTTGTAAGATTTTTGTGCTAAAATGCAAAGTTTAAGGACCGTATCATTGTTACAACAAAATGCTGAGCTTCAGACACAGAACAATAACTTAATTTCAGTTTAGAGTTCTGATGCTGCTTTAAACAGCTGGAAGAGCACCTGATGCCAGCTCTTACCCAGGCTGCGGGCATTAGCTAAGAACTAACAGACTGATGGCTGGAGACCAGACCAGTTCACCTGTATGTTAGTTTTGCTCAAAATAGGTATTCATTTCATAAGAATGTAGTTAGTGTTTAGACTCCGTTAAATGCTTCTAAGTTGCTACATTCATTAATCTCACTTATAATATTATATGGGCGCAGTGGCATGCACCTGTCATCCTGCTACTTGGAAGGCTGAGGCTGGCGGATCGCTCAGGGGTTCTGGGCTGTGCGGTGTGCAGTTCTGGTCAGTGTCTGGTGCCGCTGACAGCCTGGTGAGCGGGTGGCTGAAGGACTGGCTAGAACAACATGAACGACGTATTGTGATCAGCACTCTCTTTGTGAGGGCTGATGGACCGATAGATCAAGGTGATAATATCATATTCCATGCTATAAGAAAATATGTATGTTTTGCTTTATAACTATGAAAATGTTTGCTCTGAACTTGCAGACCCAGCCACAGAAATTTCCCCCACTCATCCAGAAGGACTATCAAAATCAGATGCACCATCATGGATCATCACAATACTAAGGATTGGTTAATGGCCCTATCGCACCTGGGAAATGCTACATGCCAGGAAGCTTGTCCTGCGGATTTGGAAGGTGAATGAAGGAAATAAAGTTAGAGGAAAATTTTGGCTGTTTGATCTTTGACAGGGAAAGAGACTCATAACTGAAGCCAAAGATCCCAACAGGATGTCCACTCGATCAACCCTGAGAGACATTTTGAATTGACAGATCATTACAACTCTGTTTCTCATAGGATTTAGATGATAATTCATCTGTGTATATATGTCTGTTTGCTTCCTTTAACCTGTAAATAACTCATTTCTTTTTCCTAGCTAATAAACCTTTAGATAAGTTATTACAGGATTGATTACGGCATTGTCTTTGGTGTAAGATCTAGGGTACCAATGGATCTGGGGTAAGTGACTTGTCTCTTGGAACTAGAAACAAACTGAATATCTTTTGGTTTTCAGTGTGTGACCATTTATCACTAAGTCTGATCTGTCTGGGTGGCAAGATAGACTGGAGAGTCTAAGGGAACTGTCTGTAACTCTATGGTAACATTGTTATAGAGATCCAGGAGTTCACATTTGTTACCGGCTTGGTGAAATCTAATTATAGACCACCCCACCAGTTTGAGGTGTCTGCGTGCGCTGTTTTTTCGACAGTCTTTCCAGAGCTAGCACTCTCAGTCGGGAGCCACTCTGGACAGTGTGACAGTCGTGATTTATGAAGCGCAGAGAAACGTTGAATGACTTACAACCTGATACTCTAATGAGGTCCATCGGTATTGTAAAAATACATAAATTGATTTAAAAAAATACAGCAACATGGATAGGATTGCCTACTTGTTTCATTTGTGATTAAATTCTCAACTTCTTGAAAAAAAATTAATATGAAAATTCTACAACTGCTACTACTACACACAGAGCACATTCCTGGCTTTAAATATTCAGAACTAGATTTTGCTCACTTTTTTAATAAATAAATCTCCTTTGGGCTGAGACTAAGATTAGAAAATGTCACTGTAAAAAAAAAAAGAGAGAGACAGACAGTTATGAGCAATAACAAAAAAAGGGTGTGTGTGTGTGTGCGCGCATGTGTGTCGGTTGGTAGACTGGAAACTGGAAGTCAGCCTTATATCTAATGTGGACTACCAGCACATGCTATAAAAATTTGAAGTCCATAGCTAAGCAATGTAGTGACTTATAAAGTCTCGCCTGCTGCCACATATTTTCACAAGTTGTTGCGTAAAACTAATGTGTTTATACGCAGCAATGCCAGAAGAGGTAGCATGCAAATGCTTGATATATCCATACAAAGCACTGCATTCACTCTTTCTTTTGTGGATATGTGCTCTGTTAACAAAACTGGATAGCACCAGGATGATTTCCCCCTCATCAATGTTGCTGACAGACAAGTTTTTCATCTAATGGATAATGTATTTGTGTCCTTTAAAAAAGGGAATATCTCGATGCATATTTGGAAAAATGTCATTTAGAAACTGAGCTATGCGGCTGTCTTTCAACCTTACAAGCTACATCATTAGTCATTTTCAAAGTCATGGGGTTTAAAGAACTTTGAGAAATCTGAACTCTAGATGATGCATATTGCTGGGGAACTGAATGCCATGTTATTCACTTGTCAGTGAGCAACAGCAATATCGGTTATATTCTGTGACATCTCAAACATATTTTCTGTACTTGGTTAGAAGATTGAAATCCTCTTCAATAGCTGATTCTCAGTGAGATTTTTTTTTTATCTCCAATGGTGCTGCAGAAGTTGTAAACATTTATAAATGTATTCTTTGCTATATATATAGATATATATATAACGACTGGATAGTGTAGTGGTTAAGAGCACCGCCCTTTGATTCGAGAGATTGGGGTTCAAATCCCAGTTGGTACCCAACTTTCCAGTAGGGGCCCTTGGGCAAAAGACCCCCGAATGCTTCACCTGCCTACCTCAAATATGAGAGTGACACAGACTAAGAGAGAGTATGCCAGGCTCCACAACGTACGCCCAGATATATACAAGGTCCTGCTGCCAGAGTAGAGGAACCAGACAATCTGACAATAAAGTGGGCTACTGAACAAACCTATTCATGGAAATCGAGACACAAGAGACCTGAATTGATGGAATGCCTACGTACATAACAGTAGATAACACTAATAAGCAGGGATAGAGAATGAAACGTAGAGGGGACTGAAAGACTGGACACAAGACAAGACCGCATCCACACTTACTGAAAAAACATGCTATTTAACAAACAACGCTCAACATAGTAAAGAGGAAGCTGCTCTCACAGCTGAGATATGACAACCCCCACATTACATCCCGACCAAGAAGAGCTGGAAAACAATGGATGTCCAGCACACACCGAAGCTGAAACTTCACTGCCAACCCTCCATTGCAGAGCACAGGCAGCTAATAGAGAGCATAAGAAATGGAGAAAACTAGCTACAGTCAATGCCTCGAGAACCATTACCAAGCTCAGTGGCAGAAGCTACATCATAGTATGTTAGGAAGCATGCCATTAGAGCCCTCATGACAATCCTACTACCACCATAATTCAAACCAATAGACTTGGTATACGCTACAGGCTCTGTAATCCTGGAGATTGCTTGGCTACACGATCAGAGAACAACAGTATGTACCAACCTGGAAAATGAGTTTTGGAGATAAGATCAAGGCGCTCGAGAAAGTTAGTCAGCTGGTGGAACTACAGAAGGGTTGTAGAGATTAAGGATAAGACTCGGCTACTGAAAAAATACAAGGGCCTGACTCCATCTGAAGCCCAGAGACTGCTAAACAAAGGCCTCACAGCACCGGCTACCAGGCTAAGGAGATACACTACAGAACAGAGCGCAAAAAAGTAAATGCCTCTGTTCTCCAAAGAAACCATCCAAGGTGTACTCCCAACTGCAGTGCACAACACAATAACAGCAGGCCACCAGCAGCAGAAAACTGAAACAGTACTGGAAGAACATAGCCATCTGGGAGAAAGAGAAACTTCATAACACCAGTGCAAAGTGGCTGCAGGCCTAGAACAGAGCACAGCAATCTCCCAGAACAGAACCAGTCACCATCACAGTAGAAAGACATCCAGCAGCGGGTACAGAACATGAAGAGCTGGACAGCACCTGGACCACGAACATGATCCCACACCTACTGGCGTAAAGGAAACTAACAGCAGTGCATGAACACCTGCAGCACAGATGAATCAGCTGCTTTAGCAGCAGGGCTCCCACCCAAACTGGCTAACACAAGGCAGGACAGCTGCTGATCATGAAACCCCGTGCAAGGGGACAGAACCAGCCAATAACCTTGCCTCCCCCCAACATGAAAGATTTCCTATCAGGCATCATAGCCGCCAAACTACGGACCCATATTGGACCAAGCCATGAGGCACAACTCAGAAGGGCATTGGGAACAACCACCAGAGGCTCCAAAACACCAGTTGCTCATATATAGAGCAGCTCGCCCAAGGACTCAAGGTCTAGACAGACCAATCTGAGCACAGCCTTGGATTACTATAGGGGAAAGCCTTACCACTTCAATTGGCCGCACACAGGATCGTGAATGTTCTTGGCCGCTATACAAAGTCAACAGGACACTAAGAACCTTCCTCAAGAAACTCAACTGGGACTATGGAAGACAACATTGGAAGGTTCCAATTCAAGGCAGCTTGGCACAAGTGGCCATCAAGTTTGCGCAATATTACCAAAGGTGATTGCCACTGTCCCCGGCTGCTGTTCTGCATAGGCTTAAACCCCCTCCAGCCAGATAATACACAAGGACTGGATAGGGTACAGGTTCAGGAGATGGAACTACCATCAGCCACCTCCTCTACATGGATGACATCAAACTGCTATGCTAAGAGATGGGAACGAGACATCGGACTCACTAATCCACTGACGCGGGATCTACAAGTGAGGATATCAGGATGTCATTCGACTGAGAGAAGTTGTGGCCGGATGGTAGTGAAGAGAGGGAAAGGTAGTCAAGGAACATGATGGGGTGGAAGACTAACCCAGTGGGCCACATAGCAGACAATACAGACCAGCTAACAAGTTACCTTGGCGTCCCACAGTCACATGAAAACCACGATGAGGAGGCAAGGAAGACAGCAAACATCCAAGTGTCACCAAGAGGATAAGACAGGTCCTGAAGAGCCAGCTCAGTGGGAAGCAACAAGCATCCACACCATCAACAGAATACGCCCTTTACCGGCTCATCAGATACCCTTCCGGATATAGTGAGCTGGCCTAAGGAGGACATGGAAGTGCCTTTATGTGAAGACCGGAAGCTCCTTCACAATGCACGCGAGTTTCCACCCAATTTCCAACACCCAGAGGGGACTATAACCAGCCGGAAAGAAGACGGGTGGGGCTTGGTAAGCCGTCAAATGCCACTGTAGGCCTGGATGAACCCGGAACATCCAGAGAGTACTCATCAAAGATAGCCCCAAAAGATGAAGCTGGCTGAGAGAAAGCCTGATGCAGCAGCAGACATGGAGGAAGACCAAGCAGGAAGAGTCGCCATGGCAAGACAAGACCCCTGCATGGGATGTACCATCGACAATAGCTGAGGTGGCTGACATGGGAAATCCTACCAGTGCCTGGGAAAGGGGCTGCGACTTCAAAGACGCACTGAGGGCACTGATCATAGAAGCACAGGAACAGGCACTGGCCCAGATCCATTGAAGCAGGGTCTACCACACTAGAGAGGACCCAAGCGTCAGGACTGTGCAGAGAGGCCTCAGGAGACAGTCCACACATTAGTGACAGGATGTTTAAGATGCAGGCAGGAAACAGCATACACTGAACGGCCACAAACCCAAGTGGCTGCATTGTGTACAGGAACATCTTGCAGCAGAAACACGTATGGGCTGACCCTCCAAGACCAGATGGAGGAGATTTCCACCGGAAGGTTGTGGAGAAACAGCAGCGGCTTAAGATTTTCTGTGGGACTTTCCAGATCCAGACAGAACAGGCAGGCCACTGGCAATCAACAGACATCGTGCGTAATAGACAAGGACCATAAGACAGCGGTGAGTGATTAGATATAGCAGCTTGGCCAAGTGACAGCAAACATCAGGAAGAAGGAATATGAGAAGCTGGGGAGAAAGTACTAGGGCCTGAAAGAGGAACTAGAGAGGATGTGGAAAGTGAAGGCCAAAGTGGTCCCAGTGGGTAGGAGGAGCACTCGGGGCTGTGACTCTAAGCTGGCGTGGAGTGGCTACCAACAGATCCCAGGAAACAACATCCAGAGCTCTGTGTCCAGAAGAGTGCCAGCTGCTAGGAACAGCTTAAAGATTACTGCGCAGAACCCTCAAACTCCCAGGCCTCTGGTAGAGGACCCGAGGTTGAGGAAGACACATACCACCCATAGGGGTGAGAGGGGAATTTTTTTAAATATATATATATATATATATATATATATATATGGGAAAAATTCTGGCTTGGAAACAGCTGAAACTAACTATATAACAAATCATGGGTTTTTATACTTCAGATGTCAATCCTACTGACAATGCTAAACAATCAGCTTGTCTACATAAACTAGCACATCCTAATTGGCAGCAGCTGAGCTCCACAACAATTCATTTACCTCTAATGAGCCAATCAAACTGCATAAGTAAATTTTTTCTTCTGGTTTTGATTATAGATGGTATATAATAGTGGTTGTTTTTTTTGGTCCCTTGGGATCTAACAAAAACTCCTCTCTAGATTGATGAGACAAATAACAAAATCTGGATCTTAGCTACAGGCTATCCAGGCATAAATTTCCATTAAAAAATATTCTATATAAAATAAAACAACATTTAAAATTCCAATTTAACCCCATAAAAGCAAGGACATGCATATTTACATACAATAGTGTTTAAAGCCATATTTTAAAAAAATATATTATAAACAGACATTCTTTTATTTTCACAGTCAATTTTTGCTATATCTGGATTCACTCATGCCTCATGATGAGTAAGCAGTGTCATTTTCCTTAGTGGGATTACTTGTGAAATAAGGCAATATTAATACAAATTAATGCAGAATCTGGGTTAATGTAACTAATGCAGGCTTTTAACAAAGATGCCATTATGTGTCATAGTATAATGGGTCAGAGCTTTCTGCATATCAAAAAATCTCACTTCTAACATCAGAAACTTTTCCTGAAGACTAACTTTCCAAACAAACGTTTATTGCTACCTCCACAGAGATCAAAGGACATCTAGCCGTAATGGCTGTACAAAGAGGAAAAAGAAAATGCAAGTTATGCTTGTACAATTTGTCTCTGCAGGTCTGATGCAGGAAATCCTGACTGCAGTTGCCACACAGTTCAGAACTATAATTTTTGTTTGTCTAAACAGGAGTTGAGAAGATATGCTAGTGTATGACCCTCGAAAAATCACAAAGTGTCTTCTTCAAGAACAGGAAATGTATTCACAGTGTGTCTACTCTAGCAGTCAATTTAAACAGAATGGTCAACCATTGTCAGCAGTTAAATAAGCGACTGTCAAAATGGTGGGACTAACTCTCATAACTGCTTCTAAGCTGTCCAGGGTGTCTCATGCTTATCACAGCTGTATGGCAAACCAATTCATTTGTCTCTGCTGGAGAAGACTTGAAAGATTAAGAAAAAGTCACGAATTGAAAACAAAATATTTCAATAAATTCTATTAAAATGTCTGTAGTCATGTAATGCTGTTTACCTCATTTCATATACTCTACTCTGCATCTAGCCTCAGTAATCATGCTAGGCACAGGGGTTGGTCCTGCTGGGAATAGAGAGGCCTGTCCTCTGCACCATGCAACATCAGTGGAACAGTGAGGCGTCATTAGAGGAGGTTTTGGAACAAATTGATAAATTAAACAGTAATAAGTCACCAGACCAGATGGTATTCACTCACAAGAGTTCTGAAGAAATTCAAATGTGAAATTGCAGGACTACTAACTGTGGTTTGTAATAATTTAAATCAGCTTCTAGACCAAATGACTGGAGGATAGTTAAAGTGACGCCAATTTTTAAAAAGGGGTCCACAGGTGATCCCGACAATTACAGGCCAGTAAGTCTGACTTCAGTACCAGGCAAATGGGTTGAAACTATAGTAAAGAACAGAATTGTCAGACACATAGATGAACATAATTTGTTGGGGAAGAGTCAACATGGCTTTTGTAAAGGGAAATCATGCCTCACCAATCCACTAGAAGTTCAACAAGGAGAATCCAGTGGATATATGCACTTAAATTTTCAGAAAAGCCTTTTGACAAGATCCCTTTACCAAAAGGCTCTTAAGCAAAGTAAGCTGTCATGAGATAAGAGGAAGGTCTGGTTAAAAGACAGGAACAAAGGATAGTAAATAAAAAGGTCAGTTTTCAGAATGGAGAGAAGTAAAATTTGGTGTCCCCCAGGGTCTGTACTGGACCAGACTGTATAAACAATTCATAAATGATCTGAAAAAAGCGGGTAAACACTGAGGTGGCAAAAATTTGCTGATTGATACAAAAAAACTACTCAAGATAGTTAAGTCCAAACAGACTTGCCAAAGAGCTACAAAGGGATCTCACAAAACGGACAGTGACTGGGCAACAATATTGAAGACAAAATTCAATGTTTGATAAATGCAAAAGTAATGCACATTGGCAAAACATAAATCCAACTATACATAAAAATGGTGAGATCTAAATTAGCTTTATCACTCAAGAAGAGATTCTTGGAGTCACTGTGGATAGTTCTCGAAAACATGCACTCAATGTGCAGCAGCCAGTCAAAAAAAGCTAACAGAATATTGGAAATCATTAAGAAGCAATAGATAATCAGAGCGGAAAAAATCATATTGCTTCTGTATTAAATCCATGTGTGCCCACATCGTTGAATACTGCATGCAGATGTGTTAGCCCCCTTCTCAAAAAAAGATATATGGGACAGGAAAAGGCTCCAAAAAAGGGCAACAAAAATTATTAGGGGTTCAGAATAAAGCTTTCCGTATGAGGATAGAGATCATTACAATTGGACTTTTAGCTTGGGAAGAAGAGATGACTAAGGGGGACATAAGGTCTCTACAATTTATGACTTGGTGTGGAGAAAGAGATGGGGAAAGTATTTACTCCTTCTCATAACACAAGAACTAGGGGGTCCACCAAATGAAATTAATAGGCAGGCAGCGTTTCAAAACAAACAAAGGGAAGCATGTTTCTTCACACGTGAGAACTTCTTCCAGAGCGGACGTTGTAAAGGGCCAAATACTATAATTAGGGTAAAAAAAGAAACTAGATAAATTCTTGAGGATAGTCCAATTGCAGAGGCTAATTAGCCAGGATGGGCAGGGTGGTGTCCCTAGCCTCTGTTTGCCAGAAGCTGGGAATGGGCAACAGGGGATGGATCACTCAATGATTATCTGCTCTGTTCATTCCCTCTGGGGCACCTGGCATTGGCCACTGTCAGAAGACAGGATACTGGACTAGATGGACCTTTGGTCTGATCCAGTATGGCCATTCTTATGTTCATCTACTTCTTAAACCTCACAGCAGCTCCCACTATTTCTGCCCCTCTACACTAAAGCCACATGCCACAATCCAAATTTGACCCATCCCTAAATAGCACTGCATAGTGGCACTATGGTCCCTGCTTAGGCTTCACAAACCCTACCCCAATACCCACCATGCCCCAGCACTGACCTGGTTCAACTTCTCACACAACTGAGAACTTTAGTTGCCATAGAAGAGGGACAGCATTTTGCCCTTTGAGGATTAATATTATGTCTGTCATAATAATGGCATCAAGAGGGCACTTCTGAGTTGGATGGTGAACTGAACGAATGATTCAATTAGGAAATCCTCAGTCAGGATTAAGAAAAGCTCTGTATTTGTTATGAAAATTTTTATGTAAACTATTTGGAGACATGGAAAAATGAGATGAACACTGAGCAGGTCCTTTGAACAGAGCAATTTACATTCTTACATAATATTATGTATGTGCCATCAATATGGTGAGGTGGGTGGGAACACCTGCTGTGTGAACAACTTGGGTTTTGCTTCTGAAAATCAATGGTTTATTAGTGAAAACACACAACAGAAAATAAAAGGTGCCATTCTATGCATCATGCTTAAAGGTGAGTGAGGGGATATTTAAATACATTAAATGCAAGTTAGAACTGACGAGTGACATCTTGGCTTGCTGAAGTTCATGGTAAAACTCCTTTTGACTTTAGTGGGGCCAGGAATTCTCCCATAGTGCATGTACTTACATCAATTTTTATGTCCCCTTTCACACAAAGGATTGTCCTAGAAACTACCTGAAAAAGTTGAGATAATTGGAGAGTCCAAGGTTTCAGGGTCATGCACAGCTTACTGTTTATAAAAAAAAATCATTCAAAATTAATCTAACCAGAGTTCTAAAATTAATTCGGCAAGATATTTTCTGAAGTGAGAGGAAAAACTAATAATGGAAATGTTTAGTGCCTCATGCACATGCAGTTATCCGCATTCAAATGCTTGTTTGCTGTTATGACTATGCTTTGTAAATTTTGAAGATGATAATTATGTACCTAGGTTTGAAAATATATCTCCAGTGTATTAGAGCATAGGACTGGCCCCTTAACTGGCGTAAATAGGTATAGTTGCACTGACTCTACAGAGCTATATAAATTTACACCAGCAGGGGATCTGGCTTGTACTGTTTAGTCTTGTTTAATGAAATAGTTACAGATATTCTTAGAGAATTTACCCTGTATTTTTCCTCACTTCTGTATGCAGTGGTTTTTGGCTATTTATCCTATTGTTCTAGCATGGAAGGGCTGTTTATCTCCAGCTCTCTGTGGACATTTTGACATTGCTTTGACATTGCAGCTGATATTCATTTACACTAAGCCCTTTGGTTTCCATGCCTATATAAAAGGAGGCCTAAAATTCCAGATACTGGCAGCAATTGCTGTAATCCCTTTTCCAGTATTTGAAGATAGAAGTTCACGATTAGGCTCTTTTAAAGACATGTGTAAACAAAACCTCGATGAACAAAGGTGGCAATAGTGTGCTGCTTTATCTGAATATTGCCTCTAGGCTTTAGAGAATATAGCTATTTAGTCAGCGTTCTCACACTTTTTGTAGGCCATACACATTTATGATTCCAATCTGAAACTGAGAGAGTACAACGGTATCCAAAGGACACTGCCCCATAATTGGTACAGCACTACTTCTTCATATTCCGCATTATGGAGGGAGATAGCCATGTTATCAAAAGTTGCCCACCATTTCATTCACAGCAGGGAACAGAGAGTTATGAAAAGGATAGTAACTAGATGTACTAGGTATTATCTATGCATACAAATAACTTCATTATAAGAAGTGGTTTATTACGTCTGGAATTACAATTGCAGGGAATATTGATACTCACAGAAAAGATATGGGGCTTTCATTCTGCTTGACTATGGGGAAATGCCCCCTCTGTCACACCACAATATAGTGAGCACACTGTAAGTAGGTGCCACTCTGCACGTTGTCAGCTCTGAAAAATCATTTGTAATCATATATACAGCATACCTTTAAAAAAAGAGACCTGTGGAGGAGATAAAAGCACACAGCGCTAGGGGTACAGCAGGAGATGTTACAACAACCTGTGTGTATGACAGACAATGAGGCCTGCCTAGAGAAACAAAAAAGGAATGGCCTTAGCAGAAACACATGGTGCACAAATAGAAGATCACAAATTCTTGCTCCACTATAAAGCTGCCACAGCTAACTTTATCATAGTTACATCGTATGTTAGCTGGGGTTTATAGGAAACACTCAATATATTATATCACTGGCAAGAAAAAAGTCCTCTCTCCAAAGCTTATGGGAGCATATGTTTTCCTGAACATATGGAATCAAAGTTCTAAGTTGTGCCATAAAAATATACTTTACTCTAAAATATGCCTGTAGAGTTCAAACAGATATCTTCCTTTAAATAACTAGCTGCAATATAATTTTACACAACTTTTAAAAAGTGAAATACAACCCACAAATAACCCCTTTCAAATCTCTGTCACAAGAGCGAGTTCTCAGGTATTATTACAAAGCACCAGATAGCGACTCCCAGCATCTAAGCCTCAAGCCAGGTGTGAAAATTCAGCCTTTCAAACAAAGTGCCCCAACTCTATTACTTCCAGCTGCCTGCATCTGCCAAACATATAGATTCGGACACACAAAACCTGTAAATCAGAAGAAGGGACTGAAAGGGGTCACGGAAGGGGAGATAGGAATGAGAATAACGGGACTCAACTAATGCATACTGAAATATAATTTGGTGCTGTTAGGTTCCATATATTTTCAAATACAGTACATGAACCAAAATTCCTATATGGAACTCCCCAGAAAAGAAGCCATTTCAGTCTTTTTAAAACACAATACATTTCAAAGTAGTTTGTCTCCTACAAGTATTACATTAACACAGTCAAGAATGATTTTGAAGGCAATGTTACAGTAAATGTGTTTCCAGTGCATGATATTTTAAATATCTGTATGCATGACAACAAGCAAAAGACATGTTAATGGTCTCATTCAGTCTATAAAGATAATATGCTTTAAGGAGAAAGCCTAAACATGTATTTAACCAATTCTAAATAATTTATATAGTACTTTTCAGCTGTAAGGGTGTCACCACAGTCTGCGATATCAGCCCTCCAGGAAACATTTGTTTAACGCATGGCTGCAACCACTTTTAAGTGGCAGACAGCAAAGTTGCCAACTTTTGTGATGTTATTGCACGTCTCATGTAACTGGTGTTTTTTTTTAAACCCCAGCTCCTGGAGTTATGTGAATATGTGAAAACTTCATTTTATTCAATTCATTATTTAAAACAAGAAAAAGCAAGTCTCTAGCCTCTTGGTTGTGGAGAAAAGCATGAAACTGGGACCCATCGCACCTCTTCTTCCCCAGTGGCAAGTGTTTTTTCCTAATAAAATCCATATTGCTAGGCCTCAGACGCATCAAAGACTAGAACCTTGGCCTTTCAACTTGTAAAGCCTAGATCTTCACCACCTGAGCTAACACAGAGCTGCACTAGCTGATAATAGTAGTGGGTCTCTCATCTAGTCTTTGGCTCAGCCACTAAAATATGTCTACCATGGGCGGCTCCAGGCATCAGCACGCTAAGCGCGCGCCTCGGACAGCAAGCCACGGGGGGCACTCTGCCGGTCGCCGAGAGGGCGGCAGGCAGGTTGTCTTTGGTGGGATGCCTGCGGAGGGTCCGCTGGTCCCGCAGCTGCAGCAGAACCCCCACAGGTGTCCCGCCGAATCCACGGGACTGGGGACCACCCGCAGGCAAGCCGCTTAAGGCAGCCTGCCTGCCGTACTTGGGGCAACAAAATACCTAGAGCCGCCCCTGATGTCTACATGGGGATGAAAGCCCTGCAGCACAGCTGTGGCTGGCCAGGCTCACAGAGCTCAGGCTCTGGGACTAAAAATGACTGTATAGACATTTGGGCTTGGGCTGGAGCCTGAGCTCTGGGAGTGGAGACCAAGCTCTGGGACCCTCCCCCCTTGCAATTTATCAGCCCCAGAGCTGACTCGGGCCAGCTGCAGATTTTTTATCCGTGCGTAGACATACTCTAAAGGGCAACTTCTCACACACAAATACAAAAGGCCAGTATTTTGCATCTTCTCCCCACCATAATCTCTGCTGGTCCCCTTTCCAAATCTTCAATGGAACTCTCTACTCAGGGAAAGGAAACAGGGCTAAGCAAGAAGATTTAGGCTTGAAAATAAATTTAAAAGGTCTATTTTCCATCACATATCTTCAATCAACTGTGCCTTTAACCAACACAAATTATGTAGAAGTTTTGATCTTCCAATCACCTTAGGCATTGATGCTTATGTATAAATTATAGGGAGATGGCCTAGATTGTAGCCAGATTCTGGCCATTCTGGCAGTTTTATGAAATACAGTTAAACACTGCAGATGGCATTAATGGGAGTTTTGCCATTGACCTGAATAGAGCCAGGATTTCATCCAGTGGGTGCAAACAAAATAGCAGAGGTTCTGAGCAGATAACCAGTTAAAAGAGTACAAGTTCAGAGACGAACTGATAGATCAAAGAAGGCTATTCTGCTTCAGAAATGGGTGATAATAGAATCTTTCAGCATAGATCTGCTGCTCTGTCTGCTTGCATGCCCATTGCCTCACTATGGTATTTTTAAAGGCACCTTGCACCTCTAACAGTTAATGTCAAAAACACACAGTGGCTTATGGCACACAGGTATTAACTGGTATTTCTAGCCAGCTAATTCTTTCCTGATTAACATGGTAAGCATGATAGCATCAGTAGAGATAGTATACTGATGTGGGGATTAAGAGGGCTAGACAACACACTGAAGTGATGTCTATGTACTGTCAACTCAATAAAATGATTAACTTTTAGTGAATCCACTGTTGCAAGTGGGGACTCCCACGTAAAAGCAGCACATCACAGGCAGAGATTGCTAAAGTAGCTGTTCCATCATTATCTACACCACTGTATGCTGTATCTTTCTATACTCTGAAGTCTGACTATTCAGGAATATATACATTTGAAGGGGGGAAAAAAGAACCTCGAGAAAGATATGTTTTGAGACTTTACACCGTACCTGTTTCCTCTCATGTTAACACTTTCATGGAAGTCATCTTAACTCATTCAGAAGTTTCAAAAATACCCAATTTGGTTTTGAACCCTTTGCATTATAGCACACTTCCATGAATTGTTATTTCATTCAGGAATGTTATTTTACTCATTGCAACTTCAAAATCTTATTGGATTTGGGTATTTATTGTATTATTTTTAATTATTAGCTCAGCACAACTTTAGCAAAGTTTAAGTTATTTGGAGACTGAAACCTCATAGAATTTTTTTTTCTAGATTGGAATTATTTTTACTCTGTTGCATATCCAAAATACAAAGAGATAAGCCCCTAAGCCTTCCTACTGATGGCAGTTTTACTCTGCTGCATATCCAAAATACAAAGAGATAAGCCCCTAAAGCCTTCCCGCTGATGGCTTTTAAAAAATCTATACATTCTCCTTAGCAACATCTGTCCTAGGACTTTGAGTACACAAAGAAACTATGACACGACTTTTCCCAAATCCATACTATAAACAGAACTAGCCTTTTCAAACACCCAGCTCACAAGTTCTGGGTTTCAATGGACCCCTGATAGATCACAGCAAAAACTGTCTCTAGACCCCAAGGATCTGGCAATCTGTACCTCTTCAGGGACCAATTGTAGTCGGGCATTCAGTGACTCACACTGGTCAACCTGGACAATGAGCCAAATATGCAGCTATGCTGGGCTGAGGAGGTCATGGGAAACGTTGACTCTTAGCCACCTTTTCGTTAGCCCAATCATGGGGCTGAAATGGCTGCCAGCATAATTTAGAACAGTTTTAAGGGTAGTCTAATTTGCACCTGCTGGAGTGATTCCATTGGGGCTGCTTCACCAGGCAAGGATTGACCAGAAAATTAGGCACCCCAGTCTTGTCACCACCAACCCTTGGCAGGACCTCTCCAACATGTCCCCTACTGAGTCGGAGTGGGGAAGAGATGTCAGCCCCATGCCAGCTTTATGCTATCTGCATAAGAAGAGTCCTTGGCTGTTCATTTATTGCATCTGGAACATGGGCAATATGTTTACAGATACTCACATAATCAATATCCATATGATACAAAATAAATACTTACCGAAATAAAATGGGGAGTGCGAGAGAGAGCATGATCTACAAGATATCAGCTGTAACTCTCATTATTATGATTTGTTCCAAAGTATCCAGCAATAGTAGCTAAAACAGGGAGATCAATTAAACTCCACCTCATCTTTCAAGGAAGAAAGAACAAAGAAAGGATATAATGACCCCTTGTGTGTGGTTTCTCAGTTTGTCTGCAGAGACAAGCAGAAGGGTTACATCTGCTTTTTTTGCAATGAGAAATGAGGGTATTTCCCTAATATGTGAATGAGTGATTCAGCAGAGTGAGTTGACTCCGTTGTGGTTGTAGAGTACATTGCAGAGGAGATATTAGGTACACTTGCAGAATAAAGGAAGAGAAGAGAATGGTGCCAATAATACAGGCCAGAGGTGCCCTATAGATTAGTGACCTAGTTACTACAAGAGACAAAGGAAGAATGGTTAGCAACATAGAAGCAAAATTAACTGTTGAGGCAGCCAATATAGTGTTCAAGGCATTCAAGGAGGATAATTTGGTACATAATCCTTTGTGTTCAACATTGCACTGAGGTCAATGAAAATAAATTGTGGGAGGAGCCACTGCCAGAAGAATGGTGAATTTTTAGGCTGAGCAGTTTTGTGGAAGGTTGAAATGGGTGAAGGATACTTTGAGTGGTAAGATGACTGGACAGGAAACAGAAAATTTCTCCAGTACTTTGTGAAGAAAATGAACTTGATTACGGGGCAATGGTTGTTGAGGTTCTAAAGTCAAAGATGGGTTTCTTAAAAAATGATATGGTGGCTGCAGTTTTTAATGATGTGAGGGGCAGTTCTATTAATGTGGAATTGTTGCCATTGCTTTAAACGATCATCATTGTACTTTTATTTAAAAGAATTAGACAAATTAGCCCAGCACACATTAACATTTAATCAGTTTTGCCTAAGGTTAATATACTGAACTTCAACCATTTTTCTCAATCCTTTCTTGCAATCCAAACTAGTATGCAGAAGCTCTTTATACGCCAAAGCACTCATGTCTTTGCTATATACTAGATAGGCCATCCCTTTTTCAAATGAGGCACTTAACATGCCAAGTGAGATATAAAAAAAGGTGCACTTCATCTTGTTAGAGTCTGCCTCACACTTGCTAAGATTCCAAACTATAAAAGCCCTGCCAAAAATACAAAACAAATGACATCAGTGAGACCTAAAATGTCAACATGAAACATTAAGGCAACTTCTCTTCCATGCAACTGTGACCATAACATTTCAAAATTTCCAAAGCTGTCATCTCAAATAGAAAAAAATGGATTGCAGCCACAAGACTACCCAACTGAACTCTTTCACTTATGACCTGCTTCCATGCTCAGGGTCTCAGGCATTAGCGGTTTGTGTCACAAGTTAATCACCATTATGGTGAGTGAGATAGCTAGCTCTTAAATGGAAAAAGCTGAGTGTGACAAGGAAAAGTTCCTAGTTTATTTAGCTGCAATGTAACAGAGAACTACATCTAGTTAAGTTAAAAGCTTAAGTCAGCACTCCTAACAAAATACTTCTTGGAATTTTATGTTTTTAAAATTGTCCCTCTGGGGAACCAATCTCCCAAATGGAATCAGACTAAGAGGTTCTCTTCCTTAATTGTGTGGAAGGAGCTTCCATTAAGCGCTCATGAGTATTAGATGCCTAAGCGAATATACTCTAAAGTTGAACTATTTTTTGCTCAGAGATAGAGTCATTTTAAAAACATTGAACATTTTGAAACCATATGTCTGTAGCCAAACATTTAATTATATTTTGCTATACAAAGCAGTAAAAATAAATATCCACTTTAAATATCATTATCTTAATTATGGTAATAGCTTCAGGAGAAACCCACAGAATGATGGCTGATGATATTAATCTGTTCAGTCTTATACAACCATTTAGCCCCAACAGAATTTAATAACAACCAGATTTTGACAGCAGAATGGTAAATATAGCTGAAACAATCTATAAAAGCCAGGGAATGCCACTAAAAATCAATTAAAGTCTTGTCCTGGAAAAAGGTGTTTTGTTTTACAATGAATCGCAATGAACCGGAGATGGGCCATATGCATTTTGCCAATTTTTAAAACTGACTCTAGCTTTTTAAGTTTTACTTTTGGCTAGGGAAATAAGAGTTTCCACATTTATCCCGACAAAACACAAGTTGACGTTCTGGCTTGTAAGCACAAGATCTGGACTATTACTGATCTGGAGTATTAATTACCTCATGGGGTCAACACTTCATGTGCTGGAAAGTACTTCAGAATAGCTTTCTCAAAAAACTTCCACTCCATATTTGCATTGTGAAGAAGGGGTCAGAAGAGAGGAGGAAACAAAAGTACAAGGGAGAAGAGGTAGAAACTAATATTTGAATGGATAAAACATAAAACTTGTGTATAAAGGTGCAATAAGGAGAGAGAGAGAACAGTGGGAACTCCTTTATTCTATGCAGAAGATCTGGCTTTGCCACCTAGTCAGTTTTGCCTAAGGTTAATATACTGAACTTCAACCATTTTTCTCAATCCTTTCTTATAATCCAAACTAGTATGCAGAAGCTCTTTATACGCCAAAGCACTCCACCTAGTCTAGCATCCCACCCTGCCTCTGCTGCTGAACCTGAAAAATCATCACACCCTGTAAAAAGCCAAACATCTATCTACCTCCTCCTCCATTATGTTTGTTATATAAGACTTACATCAAAGTGGAATCAGTTCTGCCGATCCTATATCTAATAACAGTAGCTGCTAATGATGAGGCCCACACTCGTAGTGACCAATATGCACATGATATTCTCAGCAGGCAGACGAGTCTTGTCTGTATGGTGCATTTTCTGAATCAGTAAGGGTGCTCAGTATGTCTCACCAAAGTGAAAGCAGAGGAAGATTCTTCCATCATGTGGGAATATTCCTCAAATGTCACACAACAAGCAGGGGCAGCTCCAGGCACCAGCTCACCAAGCTGAGGGGGGTGGCCTGCTGGTCACCGTGAGAGCGGCAGTCAGGCTGCCTTTGGCAGCATGCCTGAGGGAGGTCCGCCGGTCCCGCAGTTTCGGCAGCAGTTCAGCAGTGGGTATGCTGAAGGCACAGAACTGGTGGACCTCCCGCAGGCAAGCCACCAAATCCACGGGACCAGTAGACCTCCCGCAGGCATGCTGCCGAAAGCCGCCTGACTGCTGTGCTTGGGGCGGCAAAATACATAGAGCCGACCCTGACAACAAGTACTTCTGAGGGTGAAGAAAGTACTAGTAACATCACAAACAGTAACGGTGACATGTCTGAAACCAGCAGCATGATTGTCATTAATCCCTTCGCTGCCAACACCATCCTTTGGTCTGCCACCAACAAGACCAATCCTTCAGTAAGAGAGAGTTCAGCTTTCACTGAGGAGGCTATAATTGCCTGAACACATGCATTAAACAATTTAAAAAACATCAGACAAAAATATAAAAGTCTTCCTTTGCACTAAAGAAAGAAATGGCTGTCACTTGAAAAATAGCTCAAGTGACAAATCTTAATGTAATTCCAGTGGAGGCCAATGCCTTAAGCATGCAGGGCCTCAGTACCAAATTCCTATAAGACATCATTTCTCTTCTTTTGAAACTCCAAGTCGACGGGAGAGTTGTGTGTTTCAAGCAATCAGACATTAGACAACATAGCTCTCATTGCTCACTGGCTCTTGTTCACCATATCCACTGTAATCACTTGTAAAGTCCCTCTGAATATGGCCTGGTTCTCTATTAAAGCCTTTGGAAAAGCTCACACCATTTATTTAATCTGCAAGGATTTCTGTGAGAAATACATTCAATGCTTTCTTCAGAAAGGCTGAGAGTGGGGTGCATGACAATGGTCCAGACATTGTCAAAGTACTTGAGGATAGTGGCTTTCAGTATGTGGCATGTTTTATTAACTCATTAAATCTTATGGGTTTTGGGGTTTATGAGATGGAATAGCAGGTGCAGAATATGGTTTCAATGGCAAAAAAACGGTGTGCCCTTTGGGTCATTTCCAAAAGCTTTGAATATCCTGTTTACTTCACAAACAAAAATAAGCTATAAAAAAAACAAAAACAAAAACAAAAACACACCACCAGGCTGTGACTAGAACATACAATTCTATTCTGCATATGTTACAGCATTTTACTGAATAAAAACAAGCTGTGCACACATGCTGCTTACAAAGAGATTACCACCTGCAGGTAATTTATTTTGTCAGGGTCTTTCTTCTTTTCTCATCCTGCAGAAGATTCTAGAAAATCAACTTTATGTTGCCATCTACCAGGAAGCAAGGTGGGAAAGAACAGTGAAAGGATATATGAGAGGAAAACCTTCTGCCTACTAATAGACAGCGGTTGGCAACTCCTATACTAGAAAGGGTCCCCCATAGCACAAGGGAAGGAGGAAGGGACCGAAGGTAGGAGAAGAGGAGCAACTCTGAGAAACTGAATTATAAGTGAATAATTTTCCTTCGTCTTTTGTCTTCCACTCCTGTCACATCTTGCAGAATATTCCAAGCAATTAGGAAATGTGTCAAGCAGACCCAAAGGAGAAAGTGGGTTTATCTAAAAGGCAGCTTGGAAAACTTTACAAGCTAAAGGTTTGTCTACAAGGTGCCTTGGAGATGTGTAAATTTTAGTCCACACTAGTGTGTCGTACGCTAATTAGCCCATGTGGACCCTACTGGTGGACAGTAAAAGCTTCGCAGGGTGCATTAATGTAGTCTTATTTCAAACAATCAGGGCCGGCTCTAGGCACCAGCGCTCCAAGCATGTGCTTGGGGCGACACTTTCCAAAGGGCAGCACTCCGGCTTTTTTTTTTTTTTTTTTTTTCACTTGAGACGCAAAAAGCCGGGAGCCGGCCCTGAGTGGAGATGCGGCAGTGGGGGGCGCGGGGAGGGCCGCAGGAAGTAACCCTGGGGGGGAGCAGAGGAACCGCTCCCCCGGCCCCCTGCTCACCTCCGTTCCACTGCTGCCTGCTCCCCTAAGCGCGCCGCCGCTCCACTTCTCCCCCCTCCCTCCTAGGCTTGCCACAAAACTGTCAATTCACGTGGCAAGCCTAGGAGGGAGAGGTAGGAGGGGGAAATGCGGCACGCCCAGGGGAGGAGGTGAGGCTGGGGATTTGGGGAAGGGGTTGCAATGTGGTGGGGAAAGGGCGGAGTTGGAGCATGGGCACGGGGCTCAGGACATTTTTTTTGCTTGGGGCGGCAAATAACTTGGAGCCAGCCCTGCAAACAATACCGTGTTAATATGCACTAGGACCTTTCAGTGCACGCCAGCAGGGTTTACATAGGCCAGTTAGTGCAGGACACTCTAGTGCGGATTAAAGTGTACACCCCTCTGGTGCAAATTAAAGCACTGTGCAGACAAGCCTTAAATTTGCTGCTGCTGTTTACATCCACGAGGAGGTGGAAATACCTCAGTTCTAGGAAAGAGTCAAGCTGGTACATTGACTATGTTGCAGCTGTGGGAGACAACTGATAGCACAAAAGCAATGAATGAAAGCACAATATCTCTTGCTGAATAGCAATGAAAGCCACTGTGACACTGAAAAGTAAACCAGCAGGAGAACTGTTGGAGTGACAAAGAGGAGACCCAGCTACCAGGGAAGGGATGGGAGTAGGGGGAAGATAAAATGATCCCAGGTGGGGCAGTTGCTTGCATTTCTCACTGCGAAGGAGACAAAAGAAGAAACAATGAACAGCAGAAGCAGGTGTGTGTTTGCATTTATCCTCAGCCTTTCACTATTCTTTTCCTTCTTGCTTCCTGATAGATAGTGCCATAATGCTGACTATCTGGAATCTTCCTCATAATAGAAGAAGAGGGGAAGGAACAAGCAGCAATCATAATACATTGACAGAATTTGATAAACCAAAAACAACAAGGAGTCCTTGTGGCACTTTAGAGACTAACACATTTATTTGAGCATAAGCTTTTGTGGCCTAAAACCCACTTGATCAGATGCATGGCATGGAAAATACAGTAGGCAGGTATAAGTACACAGCACATGAAAAGATGGGAGTTGCTCTACCAAGTGGGGGGTTAGTGCTAATGAGCCAATTCAATTGAGGTAGAAGTGGCCTATTCTCAACAGTTGCCAGGAAGGGGTGAATACCAAGGGAGGGGAGGGGAAATCATTTTTGTAGTGCTAATGAGGCCAATGCAATCAAAGTGGCCCATTTCAAACAGTTGCCAAGAAGGTGTGAGTATCAGCAGAGGGAAATTAGTTTTTGTAGTGACCCAGCCACTCTCAGTCTGCCGATAAAGCAGTTATGCATCCTCCTTTGCCCACTGGAACCTCAAGAGATATGTCTTCTGAGTCAGCCTCCCAAAATAACATTACCAGGATCGGTCTTTCAGTTAGGCACAGTAGGCATGTGCCTAGGGGCAATGGTGTTCTAGGGGTGCCTAAAACTTAAAAGTGAGTTAGAAGTTTCATTTTTTGTGGAAAACACAAAGGTCAGCTGTAGGCGGGGGAAGAGAGGACTGAAGATGCTATGCCTAGGGGCACATAAGGTGTAAATCCGGCACTGGTTATTACTCAAATATACATGAAGCACAAACACATAGAAAAGGCAGAAGTCTGGCTGAATGATTGTGGGGTGACACCATCTTAAACAAGGTGATCAACTCCAAATATCACATGCTTTCTCCACCAACAAAACCTGGAGTGAAAGCTTCCCTCTTTCCATATGATCAGGCAGAAGACACATACTATGGGCTAGTTGTGGAACATGGGGCTGCAGACAGGATAGAAATATAACTGCCACAGCAGAATCTTCTGAGAAATTTTTGAGTATAGCACTAGCTGTGCTTCTTCAACAATTTCCAGTTCTTCCCTCTACTCAGGCTACGTCTAGACTACCCGCCGTATCGGTGGGTTAAAATCGATTGCTCGTGGATCGATATATTGCATCTCATCTAGACGCGATATATCGATCCCCGAGTGCGCTTATATCGATACCGGAACTCCACCAACCCCAACGGAGTTCCAGAATCGACAGGGGGAGCCACGGACATCGATCCCGTGCGGTGAGGACGGATGAGTAATCCGATCTTAAATATTCGACTTCAGCTACGTTATTCACGTAGCTGAAGTTGCATATCTAAGATCGATTTCCCCCCGTAGTGTAGACCAGCCCTCAGTGTTTCTCAGAAACTCCAATACCAGCAGTTCTGACTCGAGATTTTACAGACATCAACTCTAGAGAAATCTTGCACAGATTTATACCAATCCAGCCACAGGCTGAGCAATCTGTTCCTGCAATGTTCTGCTTTTACCTCAATGAGTTATTTAAAGGTACTGCAAGCTGTTCATTTCCATATTGGAAAAAATTAAACAATCTTGCTGACCTGAACTTGCAAGTTTATCTTTTGAATTCTTAAGATGCCCATCAACAAGTGCATGCTGTAAATGGATGGTTAGCAGAGCAGGAGATGATATAACAATATAGATTGCTGCCAGATAATACAGAGCATTTGTCATTTCTGACAGCAAACCATGCAAGACTGACATATACGTTGGACCGTAAATTTGCTGACAACACAGTGGCTAATGAATGGATAACTACAGTTTCAGAAGCATTTTCATGCTATCAAGAGGGTTGGTAGACAGATATACCAAGGCCTTCCTGCAATGGCATGTCTGGCTAACATGGTCTCTCCTCAGCTCCACAAGCAGAAAATTGGCAAAAAGATCTACGAAGAGATGTGTCCCAAGGGAGGATGGTCCAAACTGTCTTTCCATGATCCAAGGACCACTTGTGAGGATCTATAATGACACAAGAGATGTGGCCCAGTGCCTCTCTACTTACTAATGTAGAACATGATTGTCTGCTTGAAGCAGGACCACGTTTTGAAATAAAAGATCTAAAACCAGGTTGTTTTCTCCATTTTACAGATGAACAACCAAAGCAGAGATTACCTGATTTAAAGTCATACAGAAGTATGTACAGTGCCAAAAAAGGAACACAGATTTCCTAAATTCTAGTCCACTGCATTAGCCACAACACCTCTAGGCCAACGTACACAGTCTGTTGGGAAGTAACTTCTCACATCTTGTGACACCATCTTGGTTGTGCCCTGTAAAGTTATACTATATGATGCCAGGGACTAACTGTTCTTGCTCTCATAATCTTTGCTCTTTGATGACTGATTTTACCAAAGATTAATAAAGAATTAAATGATATAATATAATTATGGGTTTATGGAAAGTAAAGCCTATGAAACTAATTTGATATATATTGTTTACAGCTTTTTCAGCGCCCTAGGCGGCAGAAGGTCCCGCCCCCAAAATGCCACCCCCGACACAGGCAGCGGAAAGTCCCGCCCCTGAAATACTCCCCCAACAGTGCAACTACTGCTGGAATATTATGTCTAGTTCCGTAATTCAAGATGGATGTTGAAAAATTGGTGAGGGCTCAGAGAAGAGCCAAGAGAATGATTGATGCCTTACAGTACTAGATTCACGGAGCTCAATCTATTTAGCTTAACAAAGAGGAGGTTAAGAGGTGACTTGGTTCCAATCTATAAATATCTACACGGAGAACAAATATTTGATAATGGCTCTTCTATCTAGCAGAAAAAGGTATAACATGATCCAGTGGCCGGAAGTTGAAACTAGACAAATTTAGACTGGGAATAAGGTGTAAATTTTTAACAGTGAGGGTAACTAACCATTGGAAGAAGGATTGTGGTGGATTCTCCATCATTTACAATTTTTAAATTAAGACTGGATGTTTTCTAAAAAATATGCTAGAAATTATTCTGGAGAAGTTCTATGGCCCATGTTACGTGGACAGTCAGACTAGAGGATCCCAGTGGTCTTTTCTGGTCTTGGAATCTACGAATCTACTCTTCTCTCACCTAAAATTATGAAACCTGAGGATAGCAGCTCGGTTAGTCCCTTATGCAGGTACATTATATCATCCTGCCTTCACTCCTCTATGTCTGTGTTTCATAATCAACCTCTTAAACCAATAGTGATCTTTGCTGACAAACACCTGGGCGGTTTCTATGTAAAACCACATAGAAATAGTTGTTTTTCACTAAAATGCATTAAGATAACATCATTTACTAGTAAGGCTATGCTGGAAACCATAAACAATACCTCTGTTGCCAGACTTTCTCTCTTGAATATCTTGATTGGATTATTTCTGAATATTTAGTTTGGGGCATGTTATGATGAATGCTATAAAAGGTACTTACTTTGCAGGACAATATATAGCAGCTTTTCCATCGTTAAGAGGGAGACTGAATGGTCAATAGTCAGTGGTCAAATTTTACTTATGTTCCAGAATAGAAGGATGAGAAACAGGTAAGGCATACATATATATATATATATATATATATATATATCTCCAGGTTCTCTTGTCTCGTCCATGAATGGTTTGTTCTAGTAGCCCACTTATCGTCAGATTGTCCTGGTTCCTCAACATCTGGCGCGGACCTTGTTAATAAACCGGCAACGTCCGAGCCGGCATGACTCTCCAGTTTCGTGTCACTCTCATATTTGAGGTAGGCAGGTGAAGCGTTAGGGGTCTTCTACCCAAGAACCCTACTGGAAAGTTGGGTACCAACCGGGATTTGAACCCCAGTCCTCCTTGTATCAAAGGGCGGGCTCCTGTATCAAAGGCAGCGCTCTTAACCACTACGCTATCCAGTCACTATTTTTGCCCTGTTCTCCAAAGAACCATCCAAGGTGTACTCCCAACTGCACTGCAACAACACAAATAACAGCAGAGCCACCAGCAGCAGAAACTGAACAGTACTGGAAGAACATATGGAGAAAGAGAAGACTCATAATACCAGTGCAAAATGGCTGCAGGGCCTGAGAACAGAGCACAGCAATCTCCCAGAACAGAAACCAGTCACTATCACAGTAGAAGACATCCAGCAGCGGGTCAAGAACATGAAGAGCTGGACAGCACCTGGACCAGACATGATCCACACCTACTGGCTAAAGAAACTAACAGCGCTGCAATGAACGCCTAGCAGCACAGATGAATCAGCTGCTAGCAGCAGGCTCCCACCCAACTGGCTAACACAAGGAAGGACAGTGCTGATCATGAAAGACCCCTGCAAGGGGACAGAACTGTCCAACTACCGGCCAATAACACTGCTTCCCCACAACATGGAAAGTCCTATCAGGCATCATAGCTGCCAGCTACAGGACCACATGGGCCAGTACATGAGCACAGCTCAGAAGGGCATTGGGAACACACTAGAGGCTCAAAACACCAGTTGCTCATAGATAGAGCAGTCGCCCAAGACTCAAGGTCTAGACAGACAAATCTGAGGACAGCCTAGTTGATTCAGGAAAGCCACCACTCAATGCCGCACACATGGATCTGTGAATGTCTGGCGCTATACAAAGTCAACAGGACACTAAGGACCTTCCTCAAGAACTCAATCAGACTATGGAAGACAACACTGGAAGTCAGCTCAAGGCAGCTTGCACAAGTGGCCATCAAGTGCGGCATATACCAAGGTGATGCACTGTCCCCGCTGCTGTTCTGCATAGGCTTAAAACCCCCTCAGCCAGATAATCACAAGGACTGGATACGGGTACAGGTTCAGGAGTGGAACTACCATCAGCCACCTCCTCTACATGGATGACATCAAGCTGTATGCTAAGAATGAACGAGACATCGACTCGCTAAACCACCTGACGCGGATCTACAGTGAGGATATCGGGATGTCATTCGGACTGGAGAAGTGTGGCCGGATGGTAGTGAAGAGAGGGAAGGTAGTCAAGACTGATGGGGTTGAACTACCAGCGGGCCACATAGCAAGACATACAGACCAGCTACAAGTACCTTGGCGTCCCACAGTCACATGGAAACCACGATGAGGAGGCAAGGAAGACAGCAACACCAAGTGTCACCAAAGGATAAGACAGGTCCTGAAGAGCCAGCTCAGTGGAAGAACAAGATCCACACCATCAACGGATACACCCTGCCAGTCATCAGATACCCTGCCGGTATAGTGAGCTGGCCAAAGGAGGACATGGAGGCTGCCGATGTGAAAACCCGGAAGCTCCTCACAATGCACGGAGGTTTCCACCCAAGTCCAACACCCAGAGACTGTATACCAGCCGGAAAGAAGGCGGGCGGGGCTTGGTGAGCGTCAAAGCCACTGTCCTGGATGAAACCCGGAAATCCAGGAGAACATCAGTAAGATGCCCCCAAAGATGAGCTGCTGAGAGAATGCCTGAGGCAGCAGCAGACATGGGAGGAAGACCAAGCAGAAGAAGTGCCATGGCAAGACAAGACCCTGCATGGGATGTACCATCGACAGATAGCTGAGGTGGCTGACATTGGGAAATCCTACCAGTGGCTGGAAAGGGCTGGACTAAAAGACAGCACTGAGGCACTGATAATAGCAGCACAGGAACAGGCACTGAGCACCAGATCCATTGAAGCAGGGGTCTACCACACTAGAGAGGACCCAAGGTGCAGACTGTGCAGAGAGGCCTCAGAGACAGTCCAACACATAGTGGCAGGATGTAAGATGCAGGCAGGAACAGCAACACTGAACGGCACAACCAAGTGGCTGCATTGTGTACGAGGACATCTGCACAGCGTATGGGCTAGACCTCCCAAGACCAGATGGGAGATTCCACAGAAGGTTGTGGAGATAGCAGGGCTAAGATTCTGTGGGACTTCCAGATCCAGACGGACAGGCAGGTACTGGCCAATCAACCAGACATCATGGTAATAGACAAGGAGCAGAAGACAGCGGTGGTGATAGATATAGCAGTGCAAGTGACAGCAACATCAGGAAGAAAGGAATATGAGAAGCTGGAGAAGTACCAGGGCCTGAAAGAGGAACTAGAGAGGGATGTGGAAAGTGAAGGCCAAAGGGGTCCCAGTGGTGGTAGGAGCACTCGGGGCTGTGACTCCTAAGCTGGGTGAGTGGCTCCAACAGATCCCAAAGGAACAACATCAGAGCTCTGTGTCCAGAAGAGTGCAGTGCTAGGAACAGCTAAGATACTGCGCAGAACCCTCAAACTCCCAGGCCTCTGGTAGAGGACCCAAGGTTGAGTAAGACACATACCACCCATAGGGGTGAGAGGGGAATTTTATTTTTCATGATTTCTTTATTGTTTTCATAGTATGGTCTTCCTTTTATGCAGAAAAATATGTTTTAATGGAATCCTTATGAAATCAAACACAGATTTGGGGGGGGGGCAAAGTTTTCACAAAACTCAAATTCATTTTGTGAAATCCAAAATGTTTGGGGGAAAACTGTCAGGCTTATAAAACTTCAAGCTGCACTGGGCACCCTGTTCTGACTCTAAATGTTAGCTCTCTGAACATTTTCCCATAAGGAATATGAATAAACATAAGAGGCAAAACTTAGCCAAATAGAGCTTGGAGGAAGCAGGTGCATGTCTCATGATGCATCTAGCCTCAATTCAGTTGTGATCTAAGTGGTGGTGTATATACCAATGACCCGACTTCAATCTTATTGATACTAGATTAAATCAGGAGTAATTCCTGTGATGTTCTTAAATTATACTGATGTAAACCACAGCATGAGACACCAGAATTGGGGCCTGGATGCTGAGTGATAAAAAAAAATGTGTGAAAGTGTCAAAATAGTCTAATATGCATGGATATGATAATCAATGGATGTGTTAAAAAGGTGCAACTTATAGCCCCTGTGGGCAGAAAGAGTAGATGTAGCAAGACAAGTAATTAACGGGAGGCTGTAAAATAAAGCAGTTCTTCCCCTTTTAGCTTATGCCTGCACTATATCTCCAGAACTAAATCTTGGGAACTTCAGTGGGAGTCAGGAGAGCCGAATTGGACTCCACAGAATAAATACTGATACCTATAAATTATATATATACACATTAGATTATCTTTCAAATGCCTAGTCCCTAATCACTGCAAATTACATTACTTTTTCACTTTCATCATGGATGTGTTACTCATATCACCAGTCACATGAATGAGGCATTTGGCCCATAAGATGACATTGTTGAAAAAACAGGCCAAGTCTTCAACGGGTGTAAATTGGAATTGCTCCTCTGAAATCACTGGTTGAAGACTTACACAATAAACGTTTGTTTGCATAGCCTGAGAGCCTACTGCAAGATGCTGAGTGCTCTGAATGCCCGTTAAAGTAAAAAAGAATTGAGCACAACCAGAACGTCACAGCAGGTGCCCAACACCTTGCAAGATTGGGCCCCAACTATAAGCCAAATCCTTCACTCCTGTATAAAGCCTGCTATAGGGGCTTTAATTAGAGTTCTCTGAGGAGTCAGAATCCTCCCAGGGACCAAGATGCAGAGCAATCTCCAAGTTGAAAGCAGCAGCCTCAGCCCAGGAGCTCCCCCTCTCTGGGGGAGTTTGAGTGAATGGATCTGCTAAGTCATGGGCCATGGATTCACTAGTCATGCTCTCTTCGCTCCCACATCTTATCCCTGCACACCAAACCCCAGATATTTTCTCTTTTGCCATGAAAAGAGCTACCATGGAGTACTGCTGAATTCCCACATCAACCTCCCACAGCTTGTCTATTCCCCAGCACAGTGGAACCATGGCACTGCCTTTGTTTTTATGGGCCTGCTCTCTGATGGAGGACAGAACAAGATCTTGCTGTTTGCTTAGGTTTTTTTAAAAAAATACTCTCAGTGACAGGCTGGCGGATGTTTTATTTGAAAAATATCAGTCTGAAAAATCCTTGTACATATCTACACAAATCCTATTCACACAACAGGAAACAGAGCTGGAGGCGATGCACCATGTTACAGGATGACACTTGGTCTCTGCTCTCTGGTATCACGGAAATGTGCTCAGACTCCCCTGGTGGTGTATCCACACTGTGTTGTTTATGTTCCCTCCACAAACACCTTTGCAGTTTTGCGTAGCAATGCTATTGACAATGTTCCTTGTATCCTCAGCCCTTCTCCCAGAGCCCAAGAGGAGAAGAGATCTTCCCCGCTTGAGATTTCCCTGACTCAGCTAGGCCTGCTCCTCTCTCTTGCACTTCCTTTCTGTGCCTTTGTATGAATCCTCAGCTGATGGGCTAATTAATACTTTAGCTCACCCAGCCTGGTATCCTCATTAGCTAATTACATTTCATTTCCCAATCAGACCTCTCTGGGGAAGCTAATTAGTGTCAGAGTGATCAGAGTGTAGGCTCACCTGTTTACTCCCTGCACTCTGTCACGCACCTCCACAGCATATTGGTAAAAGAATACTTATTTATAATACAGAATTCCCTATAAAATTATAAACTCCAGTGTTTATCAGATTCTGGGACCTACATTTCTTGGCCATGTTTCCTTAACAGGTAAAACATGCAAACACATAAATCAGCTTATTGTAATCTGATAGTTATTAATGGATCATTCTAATGGAGTGGGGGATTTTAAAAGTATGTAAATATAAAACCAAGCAGACACTGGCTGTGATTGAGATCACAATGCACAATTCTTCCACTGGGAACTAGTATGGGTAATGGCATTAACAGATGTGCTTAGTTTAGTTTCCAAGTTTGGGAGCAGCAGAAAAGAAAGTTGCAGCTTGTAGCACAGTAACTCTAGGGAAGGTGCACTATTCCCACAAAGCCAGAATAACTGCTTTTTGTGAATCTGGCATTGAGGAGAACTGATTTTATCCACCCTTGTACCAATAATCAACATTTGTCTGAAATAATGGACATCAAGTAAGAACTGATGTCATGATCCTGTAAAACAAGGGATAAGTGGAAATCCTAGTAAACTCTGAGTACATTCATTTAGAACAATATCTAGGATTCTTCCCATCTGAGAGCATACCGTTCCATCAATTATGCATTTCTAATAGGATGGCTGCAATGCACAGAATAAAAACTGTGGCAACCCAAGGAGAAGTCTTAGATTTAAAAAAACAAAAGAATCTCCCATGCCCTGCAAAAAAGTCCTCTCTCTTTATAAAAATATAATGTTGTCAAATTAATGTCAGAGCTAAGCTAAATTAAGACTATGTGCTCTTAGCCTATGATTCAGAACTCCTGGCACAAAGTGATGAACTAGAAATACCCACTTCAAAGTAATCGATCTAAATTCAGTGCTTGCTGATGAAGCTTTTTCAAATCTCTCCCCCCCCGCCCAATTATACAGTTGTCAGGTGTCTGGTTTTCGACTGGAACGCCCAGTCTAAAAGGGACCCTGAAGGCTCTGGTCAGCACCGCTTACTGGGCCACTAAAAGTCCGGTCGGTGGTGCAGCAGGGCTAAGGAAGGCTCTCTGCTTGCCCTGGCTCCATGCGGCTCCCGGAAACAGCCGGCATGTCCATGCAGTCCCTAGGCACAGGTACATGAACCGCAACCAATGGGAGCTGTGGAGGCAGCACCTGTGAGTGCAGACAGTGTACACCACTCAGAGCCACCTGGCTGTCCCTGTGCCTAGGAGCCAGAAATGCCGGCTGCTTCGGGGAGCAGTACGGAGCCAGGGCAGGCAGGGAGGCTGTCTTAGCCCTGCTGTGCTGCGGACTGGGAGCCACGTGAGGTAAGCACCGCCCAGCTGGAGCCCACACCCCGAACATCCTCCTGCACCCCAACCTCCGTCCCAGGTCTGAACCCGCTCCTGAAGCCTGCACCCCTCACCCCCTCCTGCACCCCAACCCCAGCCCTGAGCCCCCTCCTGCACCCAAACTCCCTCACAGAGCCTGCACCCCATACCCCCATACATCCCTCAGCCCTCGCTGCTTCCAGCAGCTCCCATTGGCCTGGAGCAGCAAACCATGGCCAGTGGGAGCCGCAATTGGCTGGACCTGCGGATGCAGCAGGTACACAAACTGGCCTGGCCCGGCCCGCCAAGGGCTTTCTCTACCCAAGCCTCATCCCAAGTTTGGGAAACATTGCTCCAGAGTAACTTTTCTACAAATGAAGCTCTGAACAAAGGACTGAATGATCCATCCATGCTGTGGATGTGTTCAGGAGGGACTTTCAAGCCAGCAAACTCACCAATACTGCTAAGAATCTGATATATGGACTTTGAAGTTTTATACACCAAAAGATTGGCTGGCAGTATAGGTAAGATTCAAACGAATATTGGCCTAGTAATGTGCCTGGCCCTTTGGGGTCAGAAGAACATTTTGTATAGTGAACAGAGTTTTTTAAATAACTTCTCACTGTTCTGGACCTATGTGCTGATTAGGAGTCAGAGGACTGGAATGCAGTAAAGGGGACTGTGTGATTTCTTTGTTTTTTGTTTTTTTCCCTCGCTTCTTGACAACCACTGTAGGGGATTAGGAGAACAGTTTGTGACTTGCTGATGAGTCTAACTCAGTGTTAACCACCAGCCTCTGGGAGAATCTGCTCTCCTTTTTACAGCATTTTCAGTGAGGGCTGTCCCAGGCATACTGGGTCACATCCTCTCTTTAGATAGCAGAACTACAGGAACGTACTTTTTTTAAACAATGTTTTTTAATTGTATGTCTTTCTATAGCTACAATTACTTAATTCTTCCTTTTCCCTGCTGAAACATGAATTCTTCATTCACTAACATAAGAATTTGCACAACCCCAGAACACGGATTTAATATCGTTTGTCGAATAAAACAAACTGTAGCATTGGCTCCTAGTTAGAAAATAAGACAGATAAATCCCTTCACATTCAGCCTGTCTGTCTTCATTAGAGAGAAGTAAGGAAATGTAATTGACTCTCTCAGTCCATCCATTCACAGGTTAGTGGCATATTGCCTATGGCGAATAGGGCAAAAAATTAACAATGATTTTCACACACACGTTCCAGGCTAAAGGCACATTTAATCTCAGAATGCCTATAGCAATGCAGCTGAGTAACCACTGCTGGTAATTATTACTTGAGTTATCAGCAGTACCGTACAGATCATTGCATGGTCCTGAATGAGTAGACTGATGTATGTGACTAGTATTTCATTTGTATTGGGGAGTCCAGAAGTGTACAATCTCATTTATATTGCTGGATGTTTGCAGAAATGTATGATACACAAAACTAAAATGTTATTACTAAATGTGCTTCATAGAAGAAGAGATTTCTAGGTAAGTGTCTTATTCAAGAAACTGTCCCTACCATTGCAGGCTCTAATGGGAAATAATCGTGAAAATTCAATATGAGTTATGCATCCTTAGCTGAAAACAGGGATGCATAACAGCATCAAGGTCTATTATCTCCCACCAGAGTATGCAAAACTAGAGGACTATTATATTAGTACTCAATTTTTTTTAAGTTGGCAATAAGTTTTTTACTGGATTTTTAAAATCACATTTTAATGCTAATAGACTTAGTGGTGCCATTGGGTAATGCAATTTAGAAAAGAAATTGTAAGCAAATGGAGTGGTGAAACCATGTGGAGAGGATAGCTAATGTATTTGCGAATTTAATCAATGTTCTAATTCGGGTTTTTTTTTCTTGTTGCCGATTTTAAATGTTTTAAAGTACGTTTTGCATATGTTTTATCTTTAGGTACAACATTCTTATTTTGCTTTTAAATTCTGATCTCCCTTTATTGACTTAAATCAGGATCAACTCCACTAAGTCAATGGAGTTATACTGAGCTATCACTAAACTGAGATAAGAATCAAACCCCCTGACTTAATTTAGTGGGATTCACATACTTGTGTAGGTTTTGCTTTCTACCTTGACTTCAAGAGCAAACATCAAAGCTTTATATCCCTTTAAAATTCTTCCCATTTGCATATAGCATGTTTTTTCTTAAAGTGTGTGTTTTTTAAAACAAACACACCAACAAAAACTCTTGTTGTTCAGTTGAATTCATCTTTCCAGTATAGGACTGTAGGTTATCTGTAGCTCTGGCAAATGCCAAAGTCTTAACTAATGTGGAATGCATAGGGTGTGTACATAAAAGGGAAACTGGAAGGAAGATAAACAAATAAAACAAAGTGCACAGTTGAAAATGGCGTGTTCCTTCTTATGGACAGAACCACACCGCTGTCTGGAATGATTATAGACAACAGGTATATGATTTAAAGAGAAAGAAGATCTTTTCCTTCCTATTCAACAAAGGTGAGTCTGGACAACCTAAAAGGACTTATCAATAAATGTATACTGTGGACTAGGATAAGATTTTCTGTATCTGTCAGTGCTACCTTCTAATTATTGATATATTTATGTTTGCTTTAGAAGTGGCAGCTGTTGATATGAATTTACAGAGGGTGGAGATGTTGAAACACGTGTTCAGGAAAGTGAGTTGCCAACAATAGTCATGTAACTTTTTTGTTAAACGCAAGAAAAAGAATGTACAGGAATTGAGACTTTGAGATTTTGTATGAACCAATCCCACTAGAAGATTGGGGCCTTAAAGGATGCCACGTTAACGTGTTTATCAATGATCATCTAATACAATTTATTTTACCATGTAATTAGGGGAAAAAGTTTCTTTCGGATCTAGGTGAAAGGTTATTTCAAATCTCTAGAAAAGCTCCTACTTAAATGAAATATTCTATAACTATTTGAAAGCAGATCCTACAAACGAGTCTTAAGTTTAAACATTCCTTTTCTTGTACAGTATGTAATGAAAAAATACATACTAGCTGTCAAATACTCATTCTTCATTAACACCGGACACATACACCTCATCTCAGCATATGCTCTCCTTCAATTTATAGACCTCCCCATGGGTGCAGGAGGGGCCTGTCCCCATAAATTCTAGCAATAAATTCTGAAAAACCTCTAAAGGACTCAGAGTGAAATTCATCCCTATTTTAAGGTCTTCAATGGAACTTAAGTGGTGGTGGGTAGGTGTGGTGCTGACCCTCTATGCAGAATTTAATTTAACCCATAATCTCTGAAACGTCTCCCAGTACCAAAACAGTCAGAAAGTTCTTAATTAGGACATCACCTTTTTCAGTCATTTCTCCAGCTGAAGTTAAAGGACCAAAGTACTTAATAATGACTTTAGTTGGAGCCATTCATTTCTTTCTAACTGTCCATAGGTTGATGAAAATCTCTATTCATCTGCAAATTGAAGTATTAAAGAAGAAAAGTGGGCCCAATCTTGCAGGCTGCTGAGTTATTCCTGATATCCAGTTTATGGGTTTCAGACTTGCACTATACCCTGGATATTAAGTAGTATGACACAGACTGTTTAGAGTCTTTTATTCTTGTAATGAGATTGCTAGGGATCTCTGAGTTTCTCCAGCGATTCTCTACCATTAGACACAAGGTATTAATGCATGCCATCTGTCCCATAGACTTCAATGGGTCTGCACACATGACTAAGTGCGACTTGACATGAGAAAGAGTGGCAGAAATGGTCTCTGTTCAGTTACACGTGTAAAATTCAAAATGATAGAGCTTAAAACATAAGATCATGGTAAACAACCACTTTCTGCTTTACTTGATAAGACTTGAGCTCAAGAACCTGTGTTTTTCTTGCACCAGCTAAAGGAGCTGCATTGGCTGCTCCATTCCAGGTGTTATGATAGTGTCATCAATAATTGTGGCAGGAACCACAGAGCTCTGAAAGCAGGTCTTGACTTGTAACAAGCATTTTAGTTCGCCTTTAAATTAATAAAGCTTTTTAAATCCTGAACTAGTGAGAGGAAGGCTGGACTTAATGTTAAGTTGCTGGACTGGGATTCAAGAGATCTAGGTTTAGTTCCCATTTCTGCCACTGACTTCCTATGTGACTTTGGGCAAGACACAATCTCTCTGGGACAAATTTTCAAAAGTAATTAGGCACCTAAAGATGCAGATACACCTACAGATAAAGATATTACTGGGATTTACTACAGTGTCTTAGCAGATCAGACACCTAACCCCACTGATTTCAAAGAAAAACATTTTCAACTAAATAAGGTATCTGCGGGGAGGAGGGTGGCGGTGGTGGTGGTGAGATATGTAAAAGATACCTCCTTCCAAGGACATACCAGGAAGCCTGCAGAGTGAGATGTATTTAATATAAAAGCATAATTCTATGCGTTAGTGCCCAAGGTAGGTTCCTTGACTGATGTGAAAAGATGAATAATAGTCAGTTCTAGGCTTGAATATATATAGAGAATTTTAACAGCTTATAAAAAGAATTTGTTTTTAAATAAAATTGCCATTAGCCCCTTAAATCCTGATGAAAATGAAGAAGATTAATTACTGTAGTTATGTTGATTTTTTATTATACTTTATGTCAGACTTTTAAGTATTCATATTGGTTTAGGACTGTCACACTGATGTGAGCTAATGTGACATATCATACATGAAGAAAAAACCCATAACTAACACTGAATGTATTTATTACAGAAAGGGTAATTGGCTGTGACAACATAATCCTAAATTTTTCTTGGTTAACAAAATGCCAAGGATTTGCTAATAATAATGATAATAATTCTTCAGGCTCAAGTGTTTATCTGTAAACTCCCAGTCTATCCTTCTGTCCCTGCATTTTCTCTGCAGACATCAGCATATTCTTCAGAAACTTGCTGATTGCTCACATTAGCCTGGAGTATTCATCTCAAGTTGTAATCAGACATCATTTGTCTTTCCAAAGCTTCTTTTTCTTCCTTATTTTTATGTGCCTTACCTCTTTCCTCTGGCTTTTATCTAAAGGTATTCCTGTAACGCACTTTTCAACACATTCCACATCACATGGCTGTATAGCATGTTGGGTAAATTTCCCAAAGCTCTTTGCTGCTTTGTTGCACAAGCAAAAATGACTGAAGGGACTTCTGTTCCTGAAACAGGTGCTGACCCTCAGAAGGAACTATTTGATGAAGATCTCACAAAATAAATCAAAGAGTCAGCCATAATGAGGGACCTGAAATTAAAGCTAAATTTGCATTTTTTTTAATCAATGTTCAGTCATCTCAAGCTACAAAAATGACATACTCAAAAAATCAAAAGGCAAGAGGCAATATAAGTTGCTAAAGCTGTTCAAAAGATTCTGTCAGCTTCCAGTGAGTTAGAGCCTGACACATTGGGTCGGTATCCAAGGAAAAGGTGCTCCTAACCCATAGGATGTACCCCCTTCTGGATCCAATTCACTGTCAACCTGCATGCTGGGCAGTCATTTACATCAGTGAAAAGTGGGTATCAAATGGTACCATTCTGATCCGAGAGCCTTTTGCACCCACTTTGTGCTGGTGCAAATGACTGTACAAGTTGTAGGACAATAGTGAATTGTGTCCTCTGCCACAACCATACTGTTCCACAGGGTGGACACATAACAATGGAACTCTTACACATGTTGATTGGAGTATGGAATCTATACTCAACCACAGAAATTTTATTTTAAAGGAGCCATGATCCAAATTTATTAGCACTGATGTGCTGCCAATATATTAGCCAAAATTTCCCTTTACAATGTCCTCCTTAAACCAAATGTACTAAGCCCTCTGTATTCACAGAAAGGAGGGACAAATGAATCAGTAATTATTTATTTTCCTACTAAAACAAAAGCACTCTTTCACAACCATAACTGAGAGGGAGACAGAACCTGATCCAAAATACATTAGGTTAACTTTGCTGTAGATATTTATATTTTGTTTCTGAAAAAAATATACAGATTATACTAGAGTATAGCACAGGTTACAGTTTATGTAATCTGAAAAGGGAGAGAAGAATTTAGACGTTTTAGGGGAGTCTAAAATTTATCAATGTGAAATGTTTTGAAAGTGTCTGCCATTTTGTACAACCTGGTCTATTCCAAAGACAAGATTTGTTTTCATAAATACGAAATAAAACATTCCTGGTGAAATCCTGGCATTATTGAAGTACACGATATTACAGCTCTGCTCTTAAGAAGTAGATAATGAAGAAGCAAGACAACAGAGTGATGTGGGAAAATAGACAAATATTATTGCTTCAGTAGATTCATAGATTTTTAAGGCCAGAAGATTATGACCATCTAGTGTGACTTCCTGCATAATAGAGGCCATAGAATTTTACCAGTAATTTCTGCCTCAAGCCAGAACTTCTGGCATATCCTTTAGTGCATATCCTTTAGGATGAGATCCAGTCTTGTTTTAAAGACTTCAAATGACACAAAATCCACCACATCCAATAGGTAAGTGGTTCCAAAGATTAATTACCCTTCCTGTTCAAAATGTGTGCTGTATTTCTACTCTGTTTTTCTAGCTTCAGCTTCCAACCATTGGCTCTGATTTTGCCCTTTTCAGAAATCTCTTCCCTTGTAGGTACTAGTAGATTCTGACCAAGTCCCCTTTTAACCTTATCTTGGATAAACAAAGTACCGTATATACTCATTCATAAACCAATTTTTTTTAGTAAAAAAGGGACGCACCAGAGAAGGGGGTCGGCTTATGAACGGGTACAGAGAGGGAGAGGTGGCACACAGCCCTTCTTCCCAAAAGCGGGAGCAGGGAGAGGCAGCCCAGGCAGCAGAACCAGAAGGGAAGAGGCGGGGCCAGAGTCTCTCCACTTCTGGCCATGCTGCTGTTCCCCTAGCCTCTGAAGCAGCTGCAGCTCCAGGGCTGGCAGGCTGCAGCCGTGCCGCTCAGCCCTGTCCCCCCAGAGCAGGCTGTGGCTGTGCCGCCCGGCCCGCTGGAGCACGTTGCAGCCACGCCACCCGGCCCAGCCTACTGGAATATGCTGCGGCTGTACCACCCAACCCAGCCCGCTTGAACATGCTGCAGCTGCGCCACCTGGTCTGGCCCATCGGAGCAGGCTGCGGCTGCTCTGCCCAGCCTGCCAGAGCAGCTCCAGCCAGGCCGGAGGCATCCTCCCCAGATAAGGTGGGAAGGGATGGGAAGCGGAGAGTGTGCGGGTCCTGTACTAGGGATGGGGTCATGTGTGGGGTGGTCACAGGGGTTACTTCCCTGACCCCCAGCTTCTCCCCCCAAAATATTTCCCCACAAGTTGCTGTCCTGGCCCGTCAGGGTTAGCAGCTGGTGCGCCGAGACACTTTGTTTACTTAGGTTTACCTCCATGCCTCGTTCAATGTAAACAAACCATCTAGGCCAACCAGCATCTTATCCTGATGGCCCGGGAGCCAAAGTTTGCTGACCCCTGAATCATAGGGTCGGTTTATGAATGGGCCATAAAAATTGTCCATTTTTACTTATGCATCTGGGGTGGGGGGGGAGTGTCGGCTTATAAACGAACCAGCTTATGATCAAGTTTACACGGTAAACTGAAATTTTTAAATCTCATTATAAGACATATTTTCTAGACCTTGAATCATTATTATAGCTCTTTTCTGAATCCTTTCCAATTTTCCAACATCCTTTTCAAAGTTATGGCAGCCAGAACTGGACAAAATATTACACTAATGGTCTTACTAATGCTGCATTGAGGTAATACTAACTCCCTACCGCTACTGGATAATCCTTTGCATATATATTCAAGGAATGCATTCTCTCTTAGCTACAGCATCACATTGGGAGCTCACGTTCCATCAGTTATCTACAATTATCCTTAAATCCTTTTCACTGACACTGCATTCTAGGATACATTCCCCCACATGTTGCAAATGTGATCTACTTTCTGTGTATAACTTTGCATTTGACTGTATTAACACTCATGCTGTTCAAGTGTTCACTAAGTAATCCAGATCAGTCTGTATAATTGACTCATCCCATTCACTATTTACCACTCCACCAATTCATGTGTCATTTGCAAATTTTACCAGAAATGATTTTCTAGTTTCTTCCAGATGATTGATAGAATTGAATAGCATTAGACCAAAACTCATATCCCTGTGGGACTCTGCTATGAATGCATTTAACATTGGCACATCATCACAGTTACCTAATGTGGGAGGCCTACATATGGGACATATTGCTTTAGTTTGTTCATCTATAATTCTGATTCCTACCCATTAGCCCTAGATTCTCTCTCTTTCTCTCTCTGACACACACATGCATGCACACACTAGGGTGACTAGATATCAAGTGTGAAAAATCTGGACTACAGAGCTGGGTATAGCTGCATATATAAGAGAAAGCCCCTAATATTAGGACAGTCCTCATAATATTGGGACATCTGGTCACCCTAATATACACACACACACACACACACACCCCTTTCTGATACACCTCTACCCTGACATAACGCTGTCCTCTGGAGCCAAAAAATCTTACCGTACTATAGGTGTGACCACGTTATATCGAACTTGCTTTGGCCCCCCTGCTCCTTGTCCCCTAACCACCCCCTCCAGAGACTCCTGTCCCTAATCACCCCTAGGACTCCACCCGCTACTCAGCCCCCATGCTCCCTGTCCCCTGACTGCCCCAACCCCTATCCACTCACTCCTGCCCCCTGACAGGCACTCACTGGCAGTGGCGGGAAGCAGAGCAGCCCTGCCCAAGCCTGCCCCACTCTGCCAGTTCCCAGCCGCGGCGCTCTGCTTCTCGCCGCAGGTGAGTATAGGGGGCGTCCTTTCCACAACCTCCCCGCACTCACTGGCAGCGGGAAGCAGAGCGCCGCGGCTGGAAGCTGACACGCTGATCTGCCGTAGCGCTGCTTTACTACGTTTTATGCAAACCCATGTTATATCAGGTTGCCTTATATTGGTGTAGAGATGTGTTTTTAGCCACATGTGTTTAAAATTGAACATAAGAATGGCGCTACTGGACCAAGGTCCATCTAGCCCAGTATCCTGTCTTCTGACAGTGGCCAGTGCTAGGTGCCCAAGAGGGAATGAACAGAACAGTTAATCATCAAGTGATCTGTCCTGTCACTCAGTCCCAGCTTCTGGCAAACAGAGACTAGGGATACCATTCCTGCCCATCTTGGCTAACAGCCATTGATGGACCTATCCTCCATGAACTTATCTATCTAGTTCTTTTTTGAACCCTGTTATGGTCTTGATGGAAAATGAGTTTCCCAAAGCCATAGAATTTGTCACTGGTGATGATTTTCAACAGCAGGAGCAATAACTTTCACAATAAAGTAAAAACTCCAGTTTATAAATCTTTCATTATACCTTTCAAAATGCAGTTTTGCCACAAATGCACGACATCAGTAGTTACCCACTGCCGAGATTTCTCTTATTTAGCTGAAAGCGTTACAAGACTTTCTCAGCCAATAACAGAGACCACACAGTAACTGCCATAGCCAGGACCAGCACCAGTGTTTTTGGCGCCCTAGGCGCACTGCCATTTTGCCGCCCCGTGTGCTGCTCCCGCGGCTCCGGTGGACCTGCCGCAGGCATTCCTGCGGAGGGTCCTCTGGTCCTGCAGCTCCTGTAGAGCTGCCGCAGGCATGCCTGCGGGAGGTCCACCGGAGCCTCGGGACCAGCAAACCGTCCGCAGGAACGCCTGCGGCAGGTCCACCAGAGCCGCGGGACCAGTGGATCCTCCGCAGGCACGCCTGTGGCAGGTCAACCGAAGCTGCCTGCCGCCCCCTGGCAAAATGCTGCCCCCCAATAATCCTGGCGCTCTAGGCGATTGCCTGGGTCACCTAAATGGAAGCGCTGGCCCTGGCTGTAGCTACCTCGGATAAATATGAGAATTGCCCTCAATTGTTATAACTTGCTATTCACATTCACGTTGAAATTTTGCTTTTGATCAAAACTTTAAGTATACTTTCCACAACATCTGGGAGCATTTACAAATAATCACATTGCTTCTATTTTTACTCTAGTTCCTACTTATTAATTTATCATCTGAATTTTTATTAATAAGCCTAAAAAGTGGCAGTACATAAGCCTGAAACTGCAAACACTAACACACATGCTTAACTTGAAGTTGATGGAACTATTCATATGATTAAAGTCAAGCCATAATCATAAGCATTTGCAGACTCTGGGCCTAAGGCTGCATGCTGTTTGGGGAGGGAACCATTGTTTCTGTATGTGTGTGTATGACATCTAGCATAAGAAGTTTGTGATCCCTGACTGTGGCCTGCTTACCACAAGGCAGATGAATACATGGGAAAAGGAGCAAAAGGTTTTCTGCTGACGCTACAACATCATGTGACCTTGCCGCCGCAAAATGCTAGCCTGAACATTAAAGATCAGCTATGAGCATCAAATTATTTTAGCAATATGGAGATGTGTTTATACAGCACCTAATGTGATTCATAGCGAGGGCTCCTAGGCACTATAATAATGCAAACAATTAATAGTAAATAAATATAATAAACCAGTGTGGCAGCATTAAGGATGCAATATATATAGTAGCTCATGGAGTATATTTTATAGGTGACATTCATACACTCCGATCAATGCAGGGTGAATTAAGGCAGGATTCACAGATCTGCAGATGTGGGCTCCCAGTTGGAAGGGAACTGAGGGAATTAAAAAAGAACAAAAAAACCCAAATGTGAAAAGTTGTTTTTTGCCTTATTCAAAGCAGCTTACATGTAGCACATAACATGGCAAAAGCAAACCTACTTCTTTCTAGTCTTTGAAATATTTTGTATTTCTCTAAATCATGTAATAAAATACCTTTTGAAGAAAAAAGCACAAGAAACTCTGATGTTTTAGTTACTATATCAATAACTTGCCTTTACAAATGGTGACTATCACAATGTGTCTTCAACATTAACTCTCCTCCCAACATCCATCACTGACCAATTGTAACAATCCAATATTTTAACCTGTATTAATCTTAAATCTGAGAAGTTCAATGATCTTTTCAATCATTTGACAACAAATGCTGGGTTAATAACTTCTTCCTATTGAATGTATTCATAATTTAGACTTTTGGAAACAATCCCTGACAGTTTTTTTTTATATGATTTAGATTGCATGTGTGAGACAATGTTGATTTTAGAAAGCGAGGAAGTCAAAAGAGAAGCCTGTAAAAGTGTGTTAGCACTTATTAGGCAAATATGATCTCAGTTTATTATACTTCCTCCTGTGATAATCAGGGAGGTTATAAATCCCCTTTAACTGTAAAAAAAAGTCATTAAATTGTCATCTTGATATAAAGTCCCACTCTGAAGTATGTCTCTTGATTGCCATCTTCACCAAATGGAAGCTGTGTTATGAGTTCTCAAACTCAGATTAGAGACTTAATTCTGGATTGTTTTATTGATGTGAAGGCTTCTTTTCCAAATGTCTCAATTGTATCTTAAACATTAGATTATTGCCAGGTGGTTACTTTAATGCTTAAAGATAAAGCTGGATGTGCTATGACAATTTCAGGTTTTATATATTATTTTAGAATAGAATGCTCCTTTGTAGGAGCCACATTTGGGAGACGTATCATAATCACTTTATTTGTGGTGAAACCAAAAGCACCAATAGCATTATGCAGTGGAGAAAGGATAATGCTGTAAACGTTCTAATTCTCATTTATTTTAAATTGAGAAACACCAAATGCACATATAGATCAAATAGTTTAAGATGTTTACTCACCATTTTGATAACTTACAATTTACTCCAGAGATAACTGCAATTTACTTACCCTTGTTAGATTTTCTTTCATAAGAATAACTAGATTAATTTTGAAGTACATTTTTTCCAATCTATTATTCAGCAGAATAGCCTGGTTTCTTATATTTTTGGGATTCAATGAAACTATCATTCATGCTGCAGTTTTCATTCCTCATAAAATGGATGACTTTACCCACTTAGTTTAAGCAATAATCTACTCCAAACAGTGCATTTAGTTCTGTGGGATTTACTGCATTCTGAAGTGCATGTGAAGCAGAAAGTCAAAGGCCAAATTACCTCAGCCACCCAACCTGTGCGCACATAAGACCCCTAGGAATCCAAAGCTCACTGAAGTCAATTGGAATCCTTCCACTGATTTGGTTGAATTTTGGATGACATCCTAACTGCAGAAGCTATCTCATGACCAAAATGCAATGGGAATTATAAAACAACATTGAGGAAAATCTGTTGAAGTTATTTGGTTTATTATGGATTACTCAAAGGAGCATGATGTTACAGACAGTCACAAAGCTCTTCTTTGTTTCTTGAGTTTTACAGCCATTGGCTATACAAACTACAAAGGACCCATTTTCACATCAGCTCCATCATGAATGCAATACCCAGCAAGTCCAACTGTATATACACACATGTCCGAAGACAGCATACTGCTGTAAATGTTTTTTTAACATACAAGATAAAATTAACTTGCTATCATGAAAGGTAAAATGCAAAAACAATGACAGATGCAGTATATGGGAAATATATGCTATATAAAGTAACACACAAGGCTGTCCTGTTTTATCAGCACAGTAAAGTTAAAAAAATTCTACAAATTTGGTACAGAATAAAAAAATTAACAAGGGACCAACACCATGAAGTTCAATGTAAAAAGCACAACAATTCGTCTGGGGTGGAAGAAATTTTTTCCCCTGCCTCAAATAGTGTCGCAAGACAATACAAGGTATGGAAAGCCCCAAAACTGTACCACTATTTTCACCTGCACATGTCTAATGCCTTATAGACAGAGTTGCTGGCATGTGGGTTCACTCTGGGAGAACAGATTCCAAATTGCAGAGTAGAGTTGAGGCACTGGGACACTGGTGAAGTAAAAACTGCCTATGCTGGTGTGGTGGCTGAAGATGACCACTTCTGGTATGGACCCAGGGAACGTTATTTTAATTGGCCTACATTCTGTATCAAACCTACATTTCCTGTAGTGATAAATGGAAGGATTTTTGTGTGTTGTAGAATTAAACTAAAAGCAAAGTTTAAATTACTGAAGGATGCTTTGATGTGGGATTACACCCTGATGGATTCTACCAGAAGAGGTGAGCTTGCACCTGCTGGTTCGTACGTATTAATGGTGGTTCAACTGTTCAGCTACTGTGGTCTTAGGTATGTGTTACTAGTTGGTAAACTTGAGAAAGAGCACAACGTTTGGAATAGGATACAAATGAAATGAACACTAATATAAAAAATAAGAACATAAAAGGAACGGCAATGTAGACCTAGCTTAACATAAGTAACTTGTCTCATTTCTTAGTGGGCACGACTGAGAAGGTGAATGGGAGGTTAAGTTGTAAACAGGCTTAACAAGCAGTATATGCTGGCATCAGGATGCTTGTGTTAGTGATGATAAGCAGGAACACTCTGATGCTAGGGGGCAATGGACAAGATAAACTTTGAATGTAAAAACCAGATTCTACATGAATGTAGACAGAGCATGCTGCACAGGAATTGGTTCCTGAAAAGTAACCAAGCCAATCATGACACATATGAGGCACTGTATAGCTAAGAATGGATGTGTTACTAAAAATATATATAAGGTAAAGTCTTGTGCAACTTTGGATGTGTGGTACACACTATTACCCACTCCCTAAGCTTGAGTCTGATCAACTCAGTGTAGCTTTGCTGTATTCCAAATAAAGGAACCTGAGTGGCAAAGACTGGAGTTGAACTGAGTTCTTGGGGAAATCAATGGAAGAGGTCTTGGGAGAACCCCAATACATATATCCTTTAAAATGTGTCACCTAGAGTACTGCTAGGGGAGATTCTTGCATATTCTCTGAATTGAGAAATATCAGTGCATTTGATCACTAAGGTAGTATAGTCATCTGTTCCAAATGCCTACCAGCTCCTGCAAGAATCATCCCTGACTTTGACACAATGAAAGCAGAATGGAAAAGATCCTTCAGAAGACCTAAAACATGATGGCTGGAGGGCGTTAACAGACACCTCTCCCACAGGTACCCTGCCTTATAATGCAACAGATTTGGTTCAGGACAGAACACCATGGAGAAGTGTAACACATCTGGTGGCCCATATGCTGTCTAAGCGAAAGCATGAAAACTAACCTTTAGCCACCATAGAAATGGATGTACATTGTATGGACTGCCCAGCAGCTATTATTAATCAAGTATGTTTTTAAAGGAGATCTTTAAAACTCAGTTTAACACCCCCATGAGCTATCCCAATACTATTAACTTCAATGTGAGGTGTAAGTGCTCAGGCTCCCTGAAAACCAGCCCATTTACTTAGGTGCCCAACTTTCCAAGTCTAAAAAGGGCAGGAAAGTAAAATGTCTATGACCAATCCTTTATTACTACCACCCTATATATGTTACTAAAGCTTGGACTATTTAAAATTTATACAGTTGCTTGGAGAAATTATGACTCTCCTAAATCACAGTACAGAGGCAGTAAAAGAAAATAAAGTAGTAGATTAATAAGATCCTTTTACCAGGGTAACAATAAAATGCAGTGTAAATATGTTCAGAGAAGGTTTTAAAGTTCTGCCTAAATTAAACCTTTTAGACCATTTCTTCAGAGTTCTACAATGGCTCTATGAGGCTGAGATGAGGAGGAGACATTCCCTGTCTATTTAGCAAAGGGTTAGGCCCAATTGCTTAGGACTGCTGAGAGAAAGGCACTTAGGCCTGGGCTACACTAGCAGGGTGGTTCAAACGAAGATATGCAACTTTAGCTATGCTATTCGCGTAGCTGAAGTTGAAATATCTTTGTTTGACTTACCTGGCCGTCCTCACGGCGGCAAGTCAACTGCCGTGGCTCCCCCGTCATCTCCGCTTACTCCTCCTGCCGAGGTGGAGTACGGGCATCAATTTGGGGATCGATTTATCACATCCAGACAACATGCGATAAATCGATCCTCGATACATCGAACACTAGCCGCCAATCTGGCGGGTAGCATAGACGTACCCTTAGCTGTAGCAGTCACTACATCTGTTGCACAATTGTAGCTAGCACTCACCTGGTGCTTCACTGCAGTGGTGGTCCTGTGGGCTGGCGTGGGGTGTACAGAAGACAGGGACCATGTGTGCACTTTCACTCAATGTCTACAGGCAACCTCAAGAACCTGGCACTGTTGCCCAGCACTCTGAATTAAATTACACATGCCTCCTGCAGGGGATGGGGTTCCTGCCCCCAAGGTAGCACATTTACTTGGAGAGACCACAGTTTAACCATTAGGCCCCATTCCTGCAATGAGCTGTGCGTGGGTGTGCCCCTGCACCCAGGCGAGCCCCATTTGTGACACTGGGGCTGCATGCCAGGGCAGAAGTCCACTCACATAGTGTTGCTTGCAGGATGGAGCCCTTAGTATTTAAGGGTTAACTATGCCAACTGTAGTAACAGAGATAATGAGCCTAAGAAGTGGAATTGTTATTAAATTTATTCTTCCGAACTTGGAGGGTTTTATGTTTTCTTAGAGGCGTTTTGCAACTCTGTTCCTGCCAATTACTTTGGAAGTCACCAGATGCTCGGACTGGATGACAGGATGGATCACTCAATAAATTGCCCTGTTCTGTTCATTCCTGTGAAGCATCTGGCACCAGCCATTGTCAGAAGACAGGATACTGGAGTAGATGGACCATTAGTCTGGCCCAGAATGGTCGTTATTATGTTCTTACATGAAGGACATATTTTTGTAGCAGTCAGAGAAATGAAAAGCGTTTTCTACTAATAATGGGAAAATTACAAACCCTACCTGGAGAAACAAGTAATTTTTCCCTTTGTCAAGGGTTTGGCTACACTTGCAGCTGTAAGCGCTGGGAGTTAAAGCTGTCTTCGTACAGCTCTGTAGGGAAAGCGCTGCAGTGTGGCCACACTGACAGCTACCAGTGCTGCAGTATGGTCACATTTGCAGTGGTATTGGGAGAGGTGCATTATGGGCAGCTATCCCAGCATTCAAGTGGCTGCAACGAGCTTTTCAAAAGAGGGGGGTGGGGTGGAGTGTGACAGAGAGCGTGGGGGAGAGAGAGAGAGAGAGTGGATTTTTGGAGCTGACACTTTGTCAGCTCCCTGCCTTGCAAATTTCGACCACTTCCCCCACCCCTCTCTCATTCACTCTTAAATGCAAATAGCCTTCAGACCAGATAAGTAGCTGCTCCGACGGACTCCCTTCCCCGCCCCCGCCAGCCGTGCTGTTTCTCTCCTCAAGCAAACACTAGCTGTGGACATTCCCTGCCTGCCTCTGCTCGAGCAAACAGTAGCTGTGTTTATTTTTTAGATAAGCAGCTCCAAGAGCCCCGAGTTCACAACAAAACAAAGAGAGTTCTTTAGTTAAAAGCATTATGGGAAAATTCCGGAGGTCAGTTACAGCGTAGTAAGATTAATCACTGTTTACACTGGCACTCCAGCGCTGCAGCTCCAGCACTGTTCTCTTTATTCCTCTCGTCCATGTGGAGTACAACCAGTGCTGTAGCCAGGGAGATACAGCGCTGTATGTGCCTTGCCAGTGTGGACGGAGAGTAAGTTACAGCGCTGTAAAGCCACCACCAGCGCTGTAGCTCTCAAGTGTAGCCAAGCCCCAAGTAGATGTCATTACAATCAGTGGGAGATGTGAAGGGGAAGGGCGTGTTTTGTTTGTTCTCTCCAATAGTTGCAACAGGGGTCCTGGTACAAGAGATTTCAGGACACAAATCAAATCCCACAAGTATAAAAAATGGCAGCATAGAATCTTATCAGTACATGTACTTAACAATGGCTATAAACACCAGAAAGTCTCTTCCTAACAAAGTGAAGATTAAACAAGCCTACATTATCAATCTGTCAAGAGGGACTTAGTGTGTCAGAATGAAGCCTTGCAGGGTCACAGCATGAGACAGCGATAATGTGCATAGACAGCGCAGACATTATTATTCCAAAAAAGCAACTGGATAATTGCTTCATCTCATGTCCAACATGCAGTGATCAAGAACTTTTCGAGTAATTACACCCAGAAACACAAGTCACTTCATATTGCTCTTATGCCTAGGACTATCCGAGAAGGATAGCCTTGTGGTTAAAGGCACGGGACTGGGGCTCAGGAGAGCGGCGTTCAGTTTCCTTCTCTTCCTCTGTCTATTTCCCTCTTCACTTCATTTCTGTAAAATGGGAACAAAAATACTTTCTCTCATCCTATTTGTCTCTTATATTTCAATTCTTTGCTCCTTAGGGTAGGGACTACCTCACACACTGTGTTTGCACAGTGCCTAGAACAACAAGGTCTCCAACCTTGGTTGGGTGTCTATGTGCTGATATGATACAAATTAGAAATAACAGAATTAACATCTAGGTCTAAAAATCTATACACTCGCAGTCACTGTAACATGATTTGTTGATTTATGGATATGGAGCTATTTTCAAATAGCAGCTCCTTTTCCAGCTTGCAAAACCCCATTTCATAATAGCAGAGAAAAAGATACTTTTAACAAAAAAAACAAAACTGCGTAACTGCAGCTCATCTAAACTCTACCTTTTATTATGAACCATACATTTTCAAACTCTCCCAATTTAAACATCATCTGGATAACAAATCATACACTATTTTATTAGCATATTGCATTTCTAAACCTTTCAAAATATGGGAAACACATTTTTGAACCACAGATTTTAAAAGGAGGATGGTTTTGAGATTTAAAATGAACAGATAGGAAATTGTAGGGAAATATTTTTTTCTGGCAGCTCATACATTCCATATGGAGAGAGTAGCTTAAAGACGGTGCTACCTCAAGACTCATTAGCTAGTGACCTCACCATCAGACAGAGAAACAGAAGAGAAAATAAGGAGAGGAATCTTTTTTAATATTTTATTAACTCTCCTATTAAATTATTATGTGAATGTGCCTCAGGAAGGATTTGGCTGTGGATTTTTTAGACTGTTGTTTTAAGAAAAGGATAACAGATCAATTTTAACATTTATAACATTGTGTTTCAGTTTCAATAACTCTTATTTTTTCTTAAGTGAGTACTATCAGAAATAAGTAACTGTTCCCAGTTCATTAAAACTGTCTCTAAGGATTTGAACAAAAGCTCTCAAAAAGTTATGTTTCTGTCTGAGCATCTTTAGGAATTACTGCTTTGGTTTCCATCTTTTAGTCAACAGAAATCTTCCCACAATGTCACATGAGGTGTAATGTCATCCGAAACTTAGAGCAATTTTCTTTTGTCCACACTGGAGCATGCACACATCATGCCTCATTGTTTCTTTCAAAACAGTCCTGTTTTCCTCCAAATTCTCACAAATTCTTAATTATTCTTCTGTATTTCTTGGCAATTGGAAAAGGAAGAGCAAGCCTTTTCTCCTTAATAGTTAATTGAATCATTTTTATTTTTCCTCAAATAGATCTCGACAACATCAAGAGGTCCAAGACAGTACAGACATCCTCATTAAAACCATCCAGCATAGTCAATTGTAATCTCTGTTTTCTTACTACAATGTTATACTAAGAAATTTTTTTTCTTTGACAACCTAGTATTTAAAGGGGAAAAACAGCAGCCCGTTTTAATTTCTTGTCATTAAAATAATTAGAGACAAAACAGCTCCCCAATGTCATTAAGAATAATAATAAACCTAATGAAACATGCCATATTCTTTTGGACATTAATCAACATAGTTTCTAATAAAGGTAGAGTACAATTTTCAAAGGGCCTCAATACCAGATTTACAAAGGTATTTACACACCTAAAGATGCAGATACATACCCAGTGAGAATTTCAAAGGCACCTAGGCACCTGATTAACTTTGAAATCAATCAGTTAGACCCCTAGATGCTTCTGAAAAATCCCATTAAGTGGCAATTAGCATCTTTACACACTTAAATACATTCAAAAACCTGGCTCTAAGTGACTTAGGCCAGGTCTACACTGCGACTTTAAATCGGTTTAATGGCCGATATACCGATTTAACGCTGTATCCGTTCACACGACGTCGTCATTAATATCGAGTTAAACGGCTCCTTAAATCGATTTCGGAACTCCTCCCAAACGAGAGGAGTAGCGCTAAATTCGATAGTGATAACTCGGATTAGGGTTCATGTGGACGGAAATCGACGTTATTGGCCTCCGGGCGGCATCCCAGAGTGCAGCACTGACCGCTCTGGACAGCAATCTGAACTCGGATGCAGCGGGCAGGTAAACAGGAAAAGCCCCGCGAACTTTTGAATTACATTTCCTGCTTGTCCAGCGTGGAGCTCTGATCAGCACGGCTGGCGATGCAGTTTGAAATCGAAAAAGAGCTCCAGCATAGACCGTACGGGAGATACTAGGTCTGATCGCTGTATGGGGAGACAAATCTGTTGTATCCAGCTCCGTTACAGAACACGAAATGCCAAAGCGTTTGAATAAAAAACTCCAGGATACACAGCGCTGCGTGACAAGCGTAACGGGAAGCCAGAGACTCAAATGGACGCTCATGAAGGGAGGGAGGGGGTACTGAGGACTCCAGCTATCCCACAGTCCACAGCAGTCTCTGAAAATTATTTGCATTCTTGGCTGAGCTCCCAATGTCTGTAGGTTCAAACACAGTGTCTGGCGTGGTTCAGGGAACAGCTCCTCAGTTTATTTCCCCCCACCACCACGTGAAAAAAAAAAGGGAAAGATTGCTGTGCTATGGCGTTTGCTCAATGCACTCCGCGAAAAAGGCGCCAAAGGGTTGTCTGCTGCCTTCACAAAGGGAGGGGTGAGGCTGTACCCAGCACCACCCGGGGCAGTGTTTTCTGCCCCATCAGGCACTGTGCTCTCAACACGGAAGTGGGAACTATGGGATAGCTGAGGAACAGCTACCCACAGTGCACCGCTCCTGAAATCGATGGTAGCTTTGGACCATGGACGCAAACAATCGATTTCGGGATCCCACTGTGGACGCGCTAAACCGATTTTATTAGATCTGTTTTGTAATATCGGTTTAAGCTAATTCGAAATAATCGTGCAGTGTAGACGTACCCTTAGGACCTAACTCCCATTTTCAAAAGTGACTTCGGCATTTAGGGGCCTAAGTCTCATTCAGAGTCAATGGGAATTAGGCATCTAAGTCAATTAGGAAGTTTTGACAATGTTATCTCTAATGTCTGCTTTGGGAAATATTTCATTAAAATAAATTATAAAATATGATTGATAGATGAAATACACAATTATTTATGAATTAAAAAAAGATACTGTATTGTTAAAGTTCTGTGAACATGTTCAGTCAAGGAACTTGACTTGAGCATTTGGGCTGTGTATATTTAAGACTGAACTAGTCCAGTGTTGCCAACGGTTGTGACTTTATCAAGCACCTGTCAGGGATAGTCTAGATAATACTTAGTCCTGCCATGAGTACAGGGGAGTGGACTAGATGACCTCTCAAGGTCCCTTCCCATCCTATGATTCTGTCTTATAATGTTTGGTGCTTTTTCTACTCTCCCAGTTCCTGGAGTCATGTGACTATACACGAATTTCAGATTTATTTATTTTAACAAAAAGTGCTTTTCTAGCCCTCATGATTGGGAAGAAAAGCTTGAAAATGTGAACTCTTGAAAGCTCAAAATGCAGAAAGCAAATAGCCACTCTCCCTCAAATTTATCATTTATTTTAAATCCTCTGAATTATAAGCAATCTTGTGATTTTTGGGGGCCTGACTGATTATTTTCAGAATGCCTGGAGTTGCCAATACAGTATTCTGTAAAACATCTAGAACTTGGACTGAACTCAGATATAAAGTTTCATATGCACAGAAGAAAGGAAAGGATGGTTACTTTTCAGTGTTCAACTTTGCTTTTAAAAAGTAATTAATTTACAGTGACATGTTACATCTTTCCTACTGTAAGATGTCACGAAGTGCAAGTTCCAATGAAAATGAAGTGTTCATTCAGAGCTAGCTATCTAATTAAACATGAGTATAAATTGCTATATAAGCAACAGGGAAAATTAAAGTACACAAGTTAAAATCAATGCATAAACTGCTATGGTTGAACCCTGATCCCAGTGAAATTTGTTGACGTCAGTAAGATCAAGATTTAAGCACCTATCCAGCTATGATAGTGTGGATGAACAAATCATTGTTCCTCACAAGTAAGCAATTAAAATCCAGCACCAGGCAGCCAATATCCTTATAGCTGCAACTAACAACAACAGTTAATAACATTCTCCCAAGGAACTCCATACACCTGATCATTCCGTCAATCACACATGCACAAATCCCACTGAAACCAGCATGAGATTTTGATTATGTCGAACAACAACAAAAACACATTTGGAAAACAAGCCCCTTTTGCATTTGGATCTAACCCAGAATCAAAATGATTGCAATGGGTTTATCTCTGGAGCTCCAGTTGGACTCTATTATTAATGGTTCATTAAATAACTGGTAATATTTATAGAGATATTAGAAGAGATGCACAAATGTAAATTGGGACTCACCAGTTCAGGATCCTGTTTTTTGGCTCTATCACAGACTTCATGCGTAGCATGAAGGGGTGACATTTTTAGATCAAATCTTTATTCAGCTAAAAATGCAGATTCAGCAACAGAAACATCTGATGACTTTGTGTCAATTTTGCCAAATTGTTTGGGTTGGAAAAAAAACTTTCAAAAATAAAAACTGAGAAAAAAGTTTCATTTTAGCATTTCTGAAATGAAACACATTGATTATTCACTATGAATTTTCCTTTTGAAATTTCCTTTAATTTATTTGAAAATATTTAAAATATTAAATGCTTGACATCAAAATGAAATGTTTTGGCTGTTATTCAACCTGAAACTTTTTTTTTTGTTTACTTTTCAAAATTGCAATCAAACTGAAAAATCTGCATTTGCTCAGCCCTGTGTGTGTGATATTTTGGAAAACTTATTTCTAACTCTTAGTTGATCGTATTTCCCCTCTGTAACATGGAGGTAATAGTACTAACTGTACCTCATGGGGATGTTATGAGGTTAGTAGATTAATATTTGTAAAGGGATTTCGAGATCCACAGAATGAAGGTAATAAGTGTAAAATGGAAAGGCAGCCTGATCATAATTATCAAATGCTGGCTAAGAGGAATAATTATGTCCAAAGTAAAACACTCTGTATCATAAACAGTCAAGGCAGTATTTATTTGCTATTTGTTCACAGTCATTTTAATGAAAAAATAAAGGAAGTAACTTGTGACTTAACTTTGGCTGTTTCGGACACAGGAGAGGATTTTTTGTTCCATATGACTGAGGAAGACAAATTTTATTGTTTTTAATACCAATATAAGTAAATATATATAGCAGGAAAGTTAAATATATGGTCAAGTACTCTCTCTCTCTCCTCCTCTCTCTAGGTATATATGAGAAATATAACAGACATTTCCATGAAATTATTTTCAACCTAACTATTTTACTGCCGCTAACCACATGTTTATTAAAGGTTCAATGAGCTAAGACAAACTAATCTTTAACTACTGTTGACGAATGATTTCTCAGGGACTACTGCTCATTTAATAAAATGAATTTGCACTGCCCACATTTCTCTTCACAATCATACCATAAAATATTTTCATGGCATCTTCCTTGCAATGCATCACAAGGCACATTACATTATAGGACTAATCAGCAGCTAAAACACCACTGGAGCTTATAACATAAAATTCAATATCTAGTACAATTTAAATAAAAAAGATACGTTTTCACAATAGAGTTAAACGAACTAAGAGAAACATGCCCTCCCTGCACTTGAGGCAAGAGAGAGAGGTCCAAAGATATGGAGTGTAGTAGTTCAAAGCTATTGTTTGATAAAGCTTGTAGGTGAACCTTAAACTAGAGCAAAGTTTACCAGAGATCTAAAAAGAATGGTCTACAACACAGGGAATGAAAATGTCAGACACTAAGCCCACAAAACACCTTTCATAGTCTAAGAAAGAACAGCAGTTTTTCAATGCACATTCTCATCTGACCAAAAGTCAATTAATCACTTTCAAAATCACCTAATGTTTGATCCCATAACCTCCATTTTAGAAGGAAACAAGCAGCTGCATCTAACATCACAGAAGTTCTCGTATCCTGTTAGTGGACATGCCATTGGGAGAGCAAAGTTTTTGGTGGGAAAGCTAATTTGATGAGAAACAAAATGAATCAATATTCACTATATTCTGTAAATCACAACAGCATCTGACATTCTAATTTTGAAAGGTTTCTCAAGAAACAAAGCAGAATCAAAGATATCCATCACAACCATCGCCACCTTTATTAGTACTATAGTCCGAATATTGCATTTACCATCCTGGGCATCAGTAGACAGTGAAAAAGAAGACAAGCTGATGATTAAGATCAAGGAACAACATTTCAGTTTTATCACAAAGATATGTGAAAACATTCAGTGAGAGGTAATATAGGACACCCAATTAGACATAATGATGGCACCAAAATTTACAGTCACTATATTAAACACACCCACACATCTGAGTGTTGCCCCTTTCACAGTGATCATCCAGATTGTAACAGCTAAGGCAGGGGTCGGCAACCTTTCGGAAGTGCTGTGCCAAGTCTTCATTTATTCACTGGCGTGCCAGTAATTTTAATGTTTTTAGAAGATCTCTTTCTAGAAGTCTATAATATATAAGTAAACTATTGTTGTATGTAAAGTAAATAAGGTTTTTTAAATGTTTAAGAAGCTTCAGTTCAAATGCAGAGCCTGCTGGACCGGTGGCCAGGACCCGGGTAGCGTGAGTGCCACTGAAAATCAGCACACATGCCGCCTTTGGCATAGGTTGCCTACCCCTGGGCTAAGGCCTCAATCTTGCACGTCAGTCCCACATGATGTCCCAAAGTGAGTGTGGAGTAGGGATTTGTACTTGTGGAACCTTTTCCATAGGCTGGGTAGAAAATATTAGTTAAGAAGACAACCTAAATACATGCCACTCAATAGTCTGTTTGGGTTGTGGGGTGGAGACCAGGTGTTGAGAGGAGTGAACTAACTCCCCCTTTTTGTCCCATGACTGCAGAGATGCTAACTAGCCACTTCACCTTGAATGGTTTCTTATAGTATTTGTTAACTGCTTATGCTAAATAGTTTGTTCCATCTTGTATTTTGCAGTGACACTCTGGCCTGGTCTATTCTGGGGAGATCAGAGGGAGTGGGGGGGTCGATGTAAGCTACACAACTTCAGCTATGGGAATAGTGTAACTGAAGTTGACATATCTTATTTCGACTTACCTCCCGTCCTCACGGTGCAGGATCGATGGCTGTGGCTCCCCCATTGACTCCGCTTCCGCCCCTTGCCCTGGTGGAGTTCCGGAGTCGATGTGAGCACGTTTGGGGATCGATTTATCACATCTAGACGAGACGTGATATATCAATCCCCAATAAATCGATCGCGGGTACTGTGGATGTACCCTCCGAGTACTTTTCCCAGACCTGAAGAAGAGCTCTATGTAGCTCAAAAGCTTGTTTCTTTCATCAGTAGAAGTTGGTCCAGTAAAGGATATTATCTGACTTGCCTTGTTTCTTTGAACTATATGAAATGTTGAGACACACAATGGAAACAGACATACTATTGCTTACAAAAATAAAACTAAAAGCAGCTGGTCTCTGGTAGTAGTAAATTCATTACTGACCCGTCACTTAGCTAATATCACAAGGTTCCTGATGAGATATTTATTTATTTATAAGCATTATCATAGCACTTATTACCATAATATATGAACACTCTAGATGTCACACAAAACCAGCCTTAAAAAAGATTTCACATAAAGCATTGCCTGGAAATATTTTAACCTTCAAATTCTCATCAGAAGACTTTCCCCAACCAATAATCAAATCTATACAATATCTCTTTTGTAGCTAATGAGGGCAGAAGGATCTCCTATCCCAGGAATGCTTCTGGAACCTGTAATTATGAACATAAATCTCTTGAGGTCTAAAAATAATTCTGTATGTTATAGTAGGATTTGCATGTTAACAATAAGCACATTTCCAGCTGTCTGCTTTGACAGCAAAAAGATAGCCTAACATCCCTATAATTATATTCTTCTAAATCCAACTTTCATATTACTAGAAACCAGTTAAGTCCCATCTGCAGTCAAACATTTTTCATTGCTGAAGTCACCATAGTACTTGGCTTTCATGAAAATCCAACCTACACACCCCTCTGCCTGCACCGCACAGAAGAGAACACACTGTGATACAGCGATGGAGAAATGTATCTTCTTTTTTTATACAGCAGATATATAACGGTGTATGAAAGTACATGGTAAATTCTATTTGTACATTTAGCTGTAGAATTAGAATACATATAGTTGGTGAGCATCTCATTAGTTCCTGGCTGGCACTCTAAATATAGTATACTGTTGGTGATACCATACGCTACACATAAGCATCCCAGGCCATCATGTTTCATTTAGTACTAAAATAAGAGTCTTGCTTTAATAATGCTGAACCAAATAACTCTCTTTTCAGTCTAGACGTCAACTTGGGATTTTCAGAAGTGTTCAATGTTGGCCAATGCAGGCAATGACTTGAGCAGGACCAAAGTTAGGCCAAAACTGAGCTCTGTTGAAAAAAATCCAACCTCAAAGTCTAAGCAGCCTAGTAGTCTGAATTTAATTCCTTACTACTGTTATTATATTAATGATATTATGTGTCTTGTGGAAGCTTGCAATAGTGTTTGTTTATACAGCACCTGTAACAACAAGGCCCTAGTCCGGAACCAGCCAAGATCAGAACCGCACTGTGGTAGGCACTGCACAAACAAATAGTGACATGATCCCTCCTTCATGGAGTTTACAATCCAAGTGCATAATCCTAAACCCATTGACAAGAGTCTTCCCATTAACTTCAATGGGCTTTGGGTCAGGCCAGAACTGAAGACAAGATGCAACATGTGAGTGTGAAACAACAGGAGGGAAGAGTGGGGGAGGGAAGAGGCGGGTTGACGCTGGCAAACCAGGTGCCAGCTCATGTGCAGGCGCTTAGGCTGAGTGATAGTGAACACTGACAAATGCATTGCTGGAAGCCAGTCTCTCTCCCTTGTGTAAGTATGGTTAAACTAGGTACTGGGGTTACACCAACGTGTATAATGTTTAGATTTTATGAAATGCTTGTGAATTGCTGCATGCATTAATCTCACTTATAGCTGCTGTATCCTATGCTATAAGGTACTATTTATATGTTTATTCTATAACTCTAAAATGTTGATTCTGAAACTATGTAACTCACCAAACTGGATAAAACTTCACCTAATGCAAAATGCTTGATTCCTACACAAGGTGTTATCTCCTGCCCATCAGAAAGGACTAATGAATCCAAAGGGCCATTGTAGAACAAAATCTTTGTTGATCGCCTCCCCTACAGCCCTGAAAAAGGTACGTGTCCAAGCCCTCATCCCATCCCAGCTTGAACACTGGGGAAAGGGAATATAAATGTCTTTTAAGGAGAATTTATGACTCCTATGATGCTTGGGTTCTGAGAGACAAGGCTTTCTAAGCACAAGCAAAGAATCCTCAACAGTTTAGTGTGGGTTAGTCCTAAAAGACATATAAAGGTAGCTTATTATAGAAGTTTTGTCATCATTTGGAGTTTAAGACTAACCCATGTGTGTGTGTGTATGTTACCTGCTTTGCCCTTGTAAATAACTCTCTTAATTTACTATAGGATTGGCTACAAGCATTCTCTTTGGTGTGAGATCTCAGGTGCAAATTGATCTGTGGTAAGTGACTGGTCCTTTGAGACCAGGAGTAACCTGAATATTTTGTGATCTTTGGCTTAAAGTGACCAACTATCACAGAGTGAAGCTTGCCTGGGTGGCAAGATAAGCAGGAATGCCCCAGGGGACGGTCTGTGATTCCCTGGTGAGACTGTTATAGTGCTTTAGGAGTTCACCCTTGTTTCTGGGTTGGTGAAATTTAAGTATAGAATATACAAGCAGTTCGAGGTTTTGGCCCTGCTGTTTGACAGTCTGCCCTGAGGCTGGCACTCCTCATGGGCCACTCCAGACAGCATGACTTGGTAACAGTAACCAGGCTGTGTGGTTACCTGGGCCAGTCATATGTACGTGACAGAGCGCAATCATTTAAAAAGGAGTGTTTGTTTACTTTTAAACAGACCTGAGATCATGATATGGAGAGGTCAGAGAGCGCGTGGCTCAAGCGGGAGGCTGTGTGGGAGTCAGAGCAATACGCTAGAATCACTTAATGTCAGAGTTGGAAGGGACCTGAGGAAGTTATCTAGTCCAACCCCCTGATCAAAGGAGGACCCATCCCCAGACAGATTTTTGCCCCAGATTCCTAAATGGCCCCCTCAAGGGCTGAACTTACAAGCCTGGGTTTAGCAGGCCAATGCCCAAACCACTGAGCTATCTCTCCCCTCTAGAGGCAGCAGCATGGGAACTGGCTGCAGAGAGAACATTGGGCAGGTTGGGAGCTGGAACTCAAAGGCTGAGAGCCAGGCTGGGATCCCCCAGCAAGCAGGCCAGTGGTAGCTGCAACAGGAGGATACTCAGGAGCAGCTTGCAAAGAGGAGGACGAAAGGACTGAAGTCTGGCTGGAGGATCTGCCCCATCGTGGTAATTCTGCACTGGCCTTCCCAAAGGGGCTGAATTGGGAACTGTTGGTTCGTCTTTTATTCGTAAGTCAGAGCCATTGTGCCTAGGGTAATTGCACTGTTTACTACTGCAATTCTATAACAGCAGTTATTCATCAGACTCTGAGTGCTTATGGGAACCCACAGAGAACTAGAGCCTGAAGGGCCAAGAGCACGGACACAGAGCATTTGCCTCCATGTTGGTGGTACACCCAGCATGCTGCAGTCATCTAGGGGACTGGTCTATCACAGCCACTTCCTGTAGTTGGGTCAGTTACAGTCTAATAATGCCCGTATAACAGTCTGCCTGGCTGGTACATATGCCTTCTCCGGTAGGGAGGTGATAACAGAACAACAAGTGGCTTTATTGCAGGCCCAATAGTGGAATGATGAAAGAGAGAAAGATGAACACTCACTGCTTAAGGTTCTGTTACGAGAGTTCTGTGTTGATCAGGCTTGACAAAAGTCTCAGAGTTCACTTCTTGCAAAACTGCACTCAGAAATGTAAAACAAAAAGTACAAACCCTACATGCAGAGCAAGTAAACCATATCGGGGTGGAAGGAGGGGGAAGAGTTATGTGCTCCAGATCTGGTCCAAGAAGGACATAGAGACTATAACTTAGAAGTAGCAGTAACCTTATTTATGATTGAATGACCTTACAAGGTCTGACTGTGTTATCCGTAGCATTGTATATGGCCTTGAAAGGGAGACAACCTGCCAACCTGAAACGTATTCTCACCAGCAACTGCACACAGCACCATAGTAGCTCTAGCTCAGGAACCAATCCATGCAACAAACCCCGATGCCAACTCTGCCCACATATCTACACCTGCGACACCATCACAGGACCTAACCAGATCAGCCATACCATCACCGGTTCATTCACCTGCACGTCCACCAATGTAATATACGCCATCATATGCCAGCAATGCCCCTCTGCTATGTACATCGGCCAAACTGGACAGTCTCTACAGAAAAGGATAAATGGACACAAATCAGATATTAGGAATGGCAATATACAAAAACCTGTAGGAGAGCACTTCAACCTCCCTGGCCACACTACAGCAGACCTTAAGGTGGCCATCCTGCAACAAAAAAACTTCAGGACCAGACTTCAAAGAGAAACTGCTGAGCTTCAATTCATCTGCAAATTTGACACCATCAGCTCAAGGTTGAACAAAGACTGTGAATGGCTTGCCAACTACAGAACCAGTTTCTCCTCCCTTGGTTTTCACACCTCAACTGCTAGAACAGGGCCTCATCGTCCCTGATTGAACTAACCTCGTTATCTCTAGCTTGCTTGCTAGCATATATATACCTGCCCCTGGAAATTTCCACTACATTCATCTGACGAAGTGGGTATTCACCCACGAAAGCTCATGATCCAAAACGTCTGTTAGTCTATAAGGTGCCACAGGATTCTCTGCTGCTTTTATCAAGATCTTTGTATGGCTTTGTCTGATGTCATAACTGTAGGGGAAACCATCTGAGATGGAAACGGACACAGGAGCTGCAGTATCACTTGGAACAGATGCAGCACATCATAGCTAACTCAGACAACTTCCCCTGCAAACAGCCAAAATAGGGCTGTGGATAATTACAGGGGAACAAGTAACCATTTTAGGGGCCGTGGAGAGCAAGATGAACACCATTAACAAAGAACTGGATTGCAAGTCTTTGTGATAAAGAGTGATTGACTATCCCTGCTGAGCTAAATGTGATTTGAAAAGATGTGGCTGAATTGATGAGAAATGTACAAGATGCTGAAAGGTGAAATAAGTTTAAACTGAAGAATTGCAAAAATATGTTTCCATTTTCATGGGAAAAATTGAAAGCTATCACAGTATAGTCAGATGAAAAGCGAGGTAGGTAGCTCGGGTGTTGCAAAGTGGCAATACTATATGTCATTAGACCACGACTGAACTGGATTTGTAACATCTAATAAATGAAGTTTGGTCACGTGTCACACATAAGAAGTAAGGGCCATTATCACATACAGTGAACACACTCAGTGGTTTTACATGACAGAAACAAGATGATCAGCTTTTAGCATGTTCACTGATTGGAACACCCACACATCACTGGATGAACAAAAAGACCAATTTCAGATCTGGACCTTGACAATTGAGACATTTTCAGAATTCTTCCCCTACAGAGCCCTCTCTAAAATCAGTGTCAGAGTAGAACACAAAACCAAGTGTACATTGTATTGTAAGTATAGCATGCAGGTTAACACAGAGCTGTGTAGAATAACAAGGCTATATTGCCACTGCTCTGTCTCCTTTACCCTGGAAATCAGCAAAGCAGGGCCATAGTTGCAGTAGGAGTTCTGAGCTTTTTAAAACCAATTCAGCAGCAGCAGCCATCTTAAGTAACTTTTTTAAAATAAGAAAGAAGGAATTTGTTGCTGACATGCAGCTGTTTGTCTTTTGTTAGCTCAGAGTCTATTCATGTTCCCTGCCTAATAACTAATTTATGGTATTTAACTGTACTAAGTAACTGGTAGTGGAATGTGGTCGTTTACCTCACTTGTGAGCAAAGCTCAACAGTAAGAACACAGCAGAAAACAAGATATGTCTAAAGACCAAACATCTGGCAAAAAAATTCAGTTAAGTGCTGACAATACAGTATTGATGGAACCTTACACTACAGTGAGTAGAGGGTGCCAAAAAACCAGCAGATGGCACTATCATCTCCCTATCAGCAGCTCTGAAATGATGGGTATTATACTAGGAGATTACAAGTTCAAATGCAGTAAGTCATAAAACGTAGGAGCAGTGAATAAAGAAGAGGTTCTTTGGTAACATTTCTCAATAAGAAAACAATTTATCTATCTGCATTTCATTATGACTTACCCAGCTAACTACCTTTTTTTAAAAAATCAAGAAGTGTTGGGCCAGTGACACAGAATGAGGGAAAATCATTATCTGGAAGTATACTGCTAAATGGGAGGTGATGGTTGAGAGATATATGCACAGTTAAAATGGTGAGCTGTGGTTATTCACCCAACTGAGCCATCAACATTAGCTCCAAAAGTAGTCAAAACAACAGTGCAACAATGGAAGCACTATGCTCATGTAGAAAAGACCTTTATCTACTCAGCCTGACAAACTGATTCAGTCTCACAGTTGGGAATAGACTTTTGTAAACAGTATCAATTTAGGGAAATGAAACTCAAAACAGCATTAACTTTAAATCTCGTATTTAATATATGTAATGCAGGAGTTTCCTTGGGCTTCTTAGATTTCATCGCTATCAGGCATTCAAAAACTCCCTTTAATGTCCCTTCCAACTTCACCCTGGTTCCAAGGGTTTTAAGTGAATCAAACTCAAAGCAGAAGATGAAAAATGGAGCCTCAATCTAAAGTCAATACAGGAGCATTCAACGGTTGCAGAAAACCATGTCCTCTGCAGAAAATGGTTATTCACTCTTGCAGAACTGCAAAACTTTTGACAGAGAGAAAAACATCTTTCCCAATATGGACAGACCTTTTGCAATCAAACATAAAATTACTCTGGTGTGATAAAGACACAAACTCCAGCTGGAACAGTATATAGTAGAAAGTGTAGGACCGGAATTGTATCCATTACACTGGAGTAAAATCAAGAGTAACTAAACTGACATCACTGATGTAAATGAGGTCAGTACCTCACCCATGCAGTCTCGAAATACAGCATGAGAAAGTCTCCTCTGATCATATTTTCAAGAAAGGAGAAGAGTTTGTACACGTGAAAGACGGAGAAAAAAAAGTTGTAAATATATATATAGAGAGAAAATAAATCATTCTTAATGAAAGAGAAATACAGACAATTAAAACAATCATTTATAAGAAGAATTAGAAAAACAAAGCAGAGATATACACATAACAAATGAAGAGTTCAGTGTAATATTAGCCACCTCTCAGCCTGGACTATCAGCCACTAAGCAAGAGGAATCAGCCTTCAAAATATAACATAGTTATTTTTATTTCTCCATCTTCTCTCAGCCATGATCTTCCTCAGAAAGGTTAATTACCCTTGTCTAACACTGAAAGCATATATCAAAGCCCTTAACTATGGTGCTGCAACAGTGACCGCATACTACAGAAAATCAAAACAAATCTAAACAAAATTTAGACTTGATTAAACATTTCAGTTTACAGCCATCGTAATAATATTTTAAAAATATTGCAGGCAGGAGCTAGGCATAATTCTGTTTCAAAAATACCCCCACCTTTGTCCAAACAAGAGATGAAAATCCATAGGCTGGCAAAAATTCTGGCCTCAACAACTTAATTCTTCTGTGCCCTTTAGCTGCATTTTCCAGCAATAAAAATAATCTCGTTTCCAGACTTTAAGCATGACATAATGGATAGAATGGTCTGTTCCTTATAAGAAGTTAGATTTAGCTAACTATCTCATATATGCAACATTAGGCAAAATATAGAAAAACATAATTTGGTTTTAGCAAAGTTCATAACTCTTCTGGTTTCAGATGCTCCCAAGGAGAACTGACTGAAGAAAATTAAACGAAAATGCCTCCTCGTATAGATGTTTGGGGTCATATCTTATAAAGCAAATTTAACTCCTTTTATGACATGCAGCATATAACAAAAGGTTTATATGCAAGCCCTCTTCAGAAAATTCATGCCATACACCCAAAAACCTGCCAGGGGCTATGAAAAAAAAAATCTTCAAAAATATATAATGCTTTCAAGAATAAGCTCCTTCTATATAGCTCTTAATACAGGAAAACATACGTTGAAAGGGGATTTCTGAGCTTTCCTTAAAAAGACTAGGCAAATTATGATTTTATACTGCTTTCTGCCATGGTTACTTCATAAGAATTCATCACTGTTTGCCTTGGGTGCCTTGGGGAAGAGTAACTGTGATTATATAGTGCAAAATAAGCAGCATTAGCCTTGAGGTTGGAGGCAACACCTAAAGAATTCTGAATACTTTCAAGGTTATGAAAATGCACATTGACTTTTTTTTAATAGGATGAGTAAGTTATGCCTAAGGCCAGTAGAAATCAGAGTAGCTTAGCTAAGGAGTCTTAGCGCTAGTGTGATTACTCAGTTTCTTCTCCTAAAAGACCATTTCTAGTTTCTATGTATTCCTAAAGTATCCCCTAAACACAAATAATATCTTCGCCTTTTAATCAACCTGTGCTTATGCAAAAGGAAACTTCACGCAAGTGTAAATTATAGCACTGCAGACTATTCAAAAGGATTTGGCTAAATTATGGAGAAAATAATCCCAACACTTAATATACTACATTATCTCCTATCACAGTCTATATGTTCTAATGAACGTATAGTGAAGTGCAACCTTTGGGCTTTTAATTCTCCCTCCATTTCCCACTTCATGAATTTAAAACAAAAAACAAAAGAACCCACAAAGTATTTGTAATTGTTAATGTAAAACTTCAAGATGGGTCTGTTTTTCTGTCTAACAGCCTTGATAGTGGTTTTTGTTTGTTTGTTTTTTAATAAAAATATGAAAAGCTTATATTGCAACTTATTTGATTTGGACTTATAAGTTTATAAATAACAATACTATAAACAAGTGGCAGAAGTTGGTCAAAATATTATTCGGTGATGGGGTTCATGTGTTTGTGATTTATAATTGTGCATGTTGATTTATATAAGTGTTTGTAGCAAACATTCAGATTGTTATTTGAAGAAACAATACCATCTCCTCCTCCTCCTTTCAATCTGAGAGTTAGTATATCATCACAATGAATATTTGCACATTGAAAAGCCCTCATCCCTATTGATTACACTGTCAGAAAGGGTAGTTTCAGTGGCAAGAAAGTTTATGATGTTATCTTGCACAATCCTTATACAAACTTAGGGATGCATACATGATGAGAACAATATACATTTGAAAATTGCCAACAGTTGTTTTCAACAACAGCTGGTGTCTAATAATGTGGATGACTCTCTGCCTGTGTTACATTAGAGTAGCACCAAATCAAATACCTAGGAACATCCTAAGCTAATTCTGTACATAAAATAATATCTATCCTTTGAAAAATGCACTATTTTAGAACTTAAGTTAAACAAGTTCTTGTTTCAGTTAAATTACACTACTTTTCCTAGTAAAAAACCCTAGTCCCCAACAGAACAAAAATGAATACTAACGTTTGTAAGGCAATTAATTAAACATGATCCATTGCAACTGAAGGAAATGTCTTTTCAATAAACAAAGAACATGCTTTATTATATCAGTTCTGAAAAATTCACAAGCAAATAATGAAACGGAAACATAGAGAACGAAAGGTGTGGCCACTACTACTACCCACAACCAGGAGTCTCCGTGCTTTTTTAATGAGTTTTGAAAAGTGGGCAAGGCATGTAAATCTCAAAAGCATTTAACCAAATTGCAAAAAAAATATGCTATATATTCAAGGTCAGTACCATCAGTACCTATCTCAACCTTTATAGCTTGGTTGAATCCAAACAGAATACACCTTGACAGCATTCTAACCAGGTGTGCATTTTTTAGCTCAAGGTTCCACTAAACTGTTTCTAACAAGCTGAATTGTAGGCTACAGCTTTCCAAGCAGGGCCTCTAGGTGAAAGCAGATCTTGCCTTTTACTACATTCAAGTCGAACTTCAATAATGAAACTAGAGTGGAATAAGAACAAAAGCTCCGCTCATTTAATCATCTTTAAGTCACACTTTCTGGTACAAAGTCAAGACGAATTTCACAAACATAGGCCCAGATTCTGTGGTTGGCTGAGTTGCGCTCACCAAGGACAAGAAAATGGGTGGAGTAAAAATGAGTTTGCATGTAAAAGGCATTATCCTTGTTTAATTTGTCTTTCCTTATATCTGATTGGCTGTCTCCTTGTGGTGTGAGGTACAATGTCTGAAGGACACAGTAGAGCCCATCTAAAGTTTAATGGCTGTGGATAACTGTAGACACATAGGACTCCTGTCAGTCTAGACAAATTAACCACCAGTTTTCAAGGCACAAATCCGCCTTTGAAATAGTCTCAAACGTGAATACACAATTCTCCATGTTATTAACAAACCCTCCAAAATGATACAGGATCTCCCTAAGGTGAGACATTAATCTTAAATTCTCAAGCAGAACAGCTTGAAAGCCTGCCAGTTTTCATAAATATCTTGTAATTTGGTAAAATTCAATTGCAACTCTCATGAGGAGACATGCCCCATTGAATAAACCTGAATAATTTCCTCTCACCTGCATGAGGGTACCTACACACACCCTGCCATTCCTGGCATTGGCATTTTACGCTATATGTTCTATACCTTGGTAGTCTGCGAAGGGGTCGGGCTGCAGTGTTAATAGTATCACACACACAAAAACTAGGTGGAAAGGTGATGAAGTCAAGCCTCCAAAAGTTAGGAAATGAAAGAATTAAGGTTGCCTACAACAGTGGTCCTCAAACTTGGGCTGCCACTTGTTCAGGGAAAGCACCTGCTAGGCCAGGTAGGTTTGTTTACCTCTCGTGTCCGCAGGTTCAGCCAATCGCGGCTCCCACTGGCCGCAGTTCACTGCTCCAGGACAATGGGGGCTGCAGGAAGAGTGGTAAGCACGTCCTTCAGCCTGCGCCACTTCCTGCAGCCCCCATTGCCTGCAGCGGTGAACTGCGGCCCGTGGGAGCCACGATCGGCCGAATCTGTGGACGCAGCAGGTAAACAAACCGGCCCGGTCCACCAGGGCTTTCCCTGAACAAGCGGCGTCCCAAGTTTGAGAACCACTGGCCTACAACCTTTAATGACATGATCCCTTACTATCCACAGAACCCCTGCCTCTATCCGTGCTTGGAATGGACAGTGCTCATAACAGTCAGGAAGAAAAGGGCTCAGTGCACTGTAGAAATGGGGCTGATAGACTATGGAAACTCAAGGCTTGGTTCACATGGGCTTTTCTATTGCACTCGTCACTACGGTATCTGATTGCTTCACAAACACTCATGAATTTATCTTTATAACACCGATGTGGTATTATCTCCATTTTACACATGGGAAACTGAGGGACAGAGAGATTAAGGTTAAAAGTACTCAGTTGTTTTGGGTGTCCAATTTTAGACACCTAGGAAGTGGTTTTTCAGAGTACTTAGCACTACGTAGCACTTTATGTGGTTAAAGCACAACTCCCATTGACTTCATTTGCAGCTGTCAGTGTCAGCAAACCAGATCCCAAGGCTCATGTCAGGCACACAATAAAATAAGGATAGGGGCCACCTGTGAAAAGTGTAACTTTAGTGATATGCCCAACACTGCATATGAATTCTGTGGCAGATGCAGCAATAGCATCCAATTTTCCAGGGCATTTTTTTTACTGCTTTAACCACAAGACTGTACTGTCTCCTTCTGCAAACTCATACTTCCTTCACCTTCTGATTTCCGCAACATATGAGGCTATCATCCTTCAGACAACAAACTCCTTCAGTACTCTGCCCTGATTCATTCCCAGAGCAGGTCCATCTTGGGTAGTGAATGGGGAATGGGACCTATGGAAAAAAAGTACGTTATCAAATGGTTAAAGTTTGGCAAACTATACGCAACTGGAAAACACTATCTTGTAATGGAAAGTATTGGACAACTACCAGCTCAGCCTGTAACAGAGGCCTTAGTAACTACAGATACACCCCTTTCTCACGTCATCGTAGTATGTATATGTATTCTCTCATTGTGCATGTCTATAAGTATAATGCCTATCCTAATGGTATGTCTACAGTTGGAGCTGAAGGTGTAATTCAGCTTGTGGAGACATACTCATGTTAGCTCTGATCATGCCAGCGCGCTCACATCGGTAGCATGAGTGGCAGGAGAGGCTAGCCACCCCAAGTACATAACCATCAGAGACATGTGGCACAAACTAAGGGCAGCTAGCCCCTCCTACTGCTCCAGTCACCATGGTAACATGCTATTTTTAGCATGCTAGGCATGTGTACCCTCGAGCTGCAATTTTCACCTCCCCTGGGTACATCTGCAAGGACAAATCCTTCTTCCTTCTCTGCAAGAGTGGAGGGGGTCTCCTGCTGTGCTCAGCCTCACACAGGGGGCAGAACAGGATATGGGGAGACTGCACAAAGGATGCGGACCCCCTGCACAAGAGAAATGGATCAACTGGAGACAAGTTTATAGAGAGCATACAGGCTTAGTTTAATAATTAATATTATTATTGGGTGTGTCAGATCTTGTTCAATTTTGTTTAGTTAAAAATAGAAAAGATAAAGTGAAAGTATTCAGACTGACAGCCCTGGAAACTGAGGCCCTATTCATCCATTAACTCTTACATGGGCATTCACAGTGCAAGCTTACTGCCCAGTACTCTGCCAATGTGCCTCTCTACGATGACCAGAAGGGACAACCAGTCTCTAATGTATGTCCAGTCCTGTGAGACTGCCAGCAAGGATACTAATTACTGCCAACTGTGAGAACTGTTTTTGTGTTGTGAAGCGGATAACTGTCTGCTATCCTCTGGGCTCAGATTTCACTTAGGCCAAAAACTGGCAAATAGAAATGACTTTTGGTCACTACAGGCAGGACCTCTATGTTCATCTCTGCTGTACCATAGGGAAAAGCTGGTAATTATGGAAAAAGTCACGGAGATACCACATGGAGAGAAAAGCAGGGATGTAAGATGTCACTCCTTTCCCCCACATAGCTATTATGCATTCCCTCAGGGGTAATCCACCCAGCCAATGAGAGCTGTTGGAAAAAGGAATTATGGCCAGGGAGCTAGAGGAAGAGCTGCTCTAAGTAGCATTTGTTTTCCTCATTCACTGCAGGTTATGGTTAGTGCTGCTAGCATTAATCACTCCTGCATGTCCTGTGACTCTCAATGGACGAGCTGGGAAGTGGGGGTTCTGAAAGGAACATGGGAACAAGAGACTCTCCATGTCTGCTATGGTTGGGGTTCCTTGGAGATCCCCAGCTTCCATTCATTTTCCTGGTCTAATCCATGCCATGTCTGTTTTCACCAGTCCTGTAATCCAGATGGGAAGTGAAAGAATGGGGTCCCAAAAGTGAGCCACAAGGGCTTGATGGCTAACTTTGTTCCCCTCAACACGTTTTTATCTGGGAGTGGAACATACGAGTTATAGGGTGGGTTGAAGCAGGCGACATTAAGGTGTCCTCTTACTAGTGCCTGAAGCCACTCAGCCCTCCTTCATCTTGTTTAATTATTTTTCAAATGAAAGAATAGTTTAAATGAAATTTTTAAAATGTTATTTTAGACACCCACACAAAAAGCTTTTATGAGAAAAGGTCATCGTCATTAATGCTGTTAATGTGTACCCAAATCCTTGATGTTTTGCCATATCTTTGCAGTAACATTTTTGTACTAAAGAATCAGTGTTATTTCAAATACTAGTGTGAATTCTCGTCCGTTTTACAAAAGAGCATTATTCCACATTATTATGCAAGACCATTTATTTAAAATATTTTCTTCAAAAATTATTAATTTTTAGCAAAACGAAGCAAGCAAACAAAACACCTCCATTTTATTCCTGAAGGAGGTGGTTACGGAATGACACATAAGGCAACTACAGTCTTTATTAGCAGATTTACACATTGTCCTTAGGAGCATTCTTTATTATGCTTCCGTTTTCACTTATCTATCCTCTCGGATCTCTTGAGAATTGTAAAAGGAAATTTGCATGTGTTATCCTTTCAATTCAGTACATCTGTGAAGCAGGTTAGTTATAACTTACGTGAAGATGCTTAAAGGTGGAATGTTGCATTGTTTGTAAAAAGAATGGTCAAGATACCATCTGTAAATATAATCTGATCACAGATCCTGTTGCAACCTGTGCACTCTTTTCTTAGATCTGCAATCTACGTATTTCTTAACTGAGGAGCATGCAATCACCAGCAATTTACCAGTTCTGTCTGTGATGCAGAGGCCTGAGATATTCACTACATCCAACACACTGCTGTCATAATCTGTATCTAAAAGATATCATGAACAATATCACCGGAAAACTAATCGTTCACTGATCATTAATATTCGTGCATGATGTATGTACAGTGTGTGTATAGAGAGTTATCAATATGTGCTAGAATTACGTTCTTCAAAGGTGTTTGGCAAGCAGTGCATAAGACCAATCTGCCTAGGGTGACCAGATGTCCCAATTTTATAGCGACAGTCCTGATATTCAGGGCTTTGTCTTATATAGGTCCCTATTATGCCCCGCCCTCTGTCCCTATTTTTCACACTTGCTATCTGGCCACCCTAAATCTGCCCTAGACAAAGGAATGTGTACTACTTTGTCAGGCAGAGATAATGAAGGTCTATTTACATATAAGGTCAACAAAACTATCAAGCACGGGAAAAGACAGCATGGCATCTACACCTCTATAGGTGAGAGAAACTTATCTGGGCTATAAGGATGGGGGATGGTAGTCTGAACCTCAAATGATAAAACAATAAAATGAACTGATTGCATATAATATTATTGTATTATAAAAGTGCATCAAGTAAAGTCTTTTCTCAAAGCTAAGAAAACACTTTAATGTAACTGAAATGTATGTATTAACACTATACAAGGAAATATGGATACTTATTATGCATTACAGTTTGTAATCAAACACAGAGATAAACAGGCTTTCCCCCAAACAGCAGAGAAAGAGGGATCTATCTACCTGTCTCCAATGAAATTAAGCAAGGTGTGACCAAAACCATGGAGGCCCCATTTACATGAGATTCAGCAGGGGGATGGGAATTCCACAGGAAGGGAAGACCAGCATGAGGTCATCCTGAGTCTAGGGACAAAAGAGTGAGTTTGGGAAGATAATATAAGGAAAGACAAGAAGCCATCTTGGCATCCATCAATACAGAGACACGAGGGATCAGAGCTCTTGCAAGCTGGGAATGATGGGTCTTTCAGTGCAGGGGGTTGAAGTCTCTTGGAACGAAAGATTGGTAAGAAATCTACTTTTAACCAAATCTGTAGCTTGCTTAGTCTTAGCCATTAGAAAGCACATTTTTACTTTTGTTTCTTTGTAACTCTTTCTAACTATTTCTTTTACTTGGCATCACTTAACCTATATCCTTTTCTTAATAAACTAGTTTTACTTCTAACGTAACCAACTCATCATGCTTGAAGGGAAGGGTGTATTTACCCTGGTAAAGTTAATAAACTGGAATGTGCTTTTGTCTCTTTAAAGAAGCAAATGATCCTTATTATTTCTCTGAGTGGTCCAGAACACGGCTTGACATGTCAGGGCAGATGATTTTGGGGAAATTGGGGTAGTTGTTTGGGGTCACCCCTGCATAACTGAGTGACAGAGACTGGAGTGGCGCTGTTGTGTTGCTGGTAAATTGTTGGGGTCAGAACACTGAACCAGGGCTGCATAGCACACAGACACTCATGATACTGCATGCTTGTCTGTTGGCTGCAGCAGAAGAGCAGTTAAGGCACGCAGGGCTACAAGGCAGGTGATGACACAATCTCTCCCTGGTCTAGATTACACCCCAGAACATGCCACAATCATACATCTGTTGGTACAGCAACTCCAGTTGGATGGGTAAGATGCTTGAGAGCCTAGTTCCATAGACACTATGTCAGATGCACAATAAATCATAACAAAAGTAGGATAAAGCATATAAAATATAGTTCAGTGTGCAGAAGGAGGTACAATAGAATTAAAAAGGAGCAGCCTCATTCATATTCCTTCACAGGGGAAGATACAACCTTTTTTCATCATTTTAAATTTCTCTACATATTCTGCAGTCTGTAACACGATATGACCTACAGGCACTTGCTGTCAAATGTCTATTGATGTTACACTACATTGAACTGCCTAGAAGGATAGCAACTAAAATGTGCTAACAATTCTTAAATGTTAAGTTAAATGAAACTGGAGGTTTGGGGCTGTATTGTAATATACTTACTGAGAATCTTTACTGTTACGATTAAAGTGATAGCAACTGACAGTATAATTATCTTTCAAGAACTGCACTGGTCTAGCACATATTATTGCAGCATGTCACACGCTGTTGATAATAAACTGGGACATGAGAAACCATCTGGAAAAAATCTGAGCATAAGGAAGTTTAGGAGATCTAATCCAAGTCCAGGTTTTGGCTGATTTAGTTCAGTTCATTCAAATCTCATTTAATAACAAGAAAAAACATGCACAAAAAAGGAAAGCAAAAATGCTGTCCTTGGTTGCAGCTGTAATTAAATAGAATCATATGCATGGAATCCTGTTTGAGCTCTTTCTTTTTCCTTGATCAGTCTGGTAGCATAAACATTGTGGTGCACACAACTTTTAAACAACTTCTTTCTAAATATTTGTATTAAGATACTGTTCAAGTCCAGTGCATTTCTTATTTTTAAATGTTAGAGAACACCAAAATATACCCACTTATCTCTTTGATCAGTTTCCTGGTTCCTCTGTTCTACTTATGTTACTGATAAAATGGGGAAGAGGGAACAAAGAAATTTTGATTTTCTTTATCATTCAGACAACATTATTTGCTGTCTCTAAAACAGAGTCCATTCCTCAGGGGATTTAATACTGTCAAATTTTACAAGTGTTTTTGTAAGGTTGCTTGTATCACATAGGTTCCTTCACTCTGTATGCAGCACTCCATGACTCCATACACCACAAATACTGGGTGAAATGTGGAAAGTCCTCATTCAGAAATACTATTAGATAATTTGAACGGATCTCTTCCAAAACAGTAGCTCTGCAGCATGCATATGATATAGACATATGGGATATAACATATGTATTTCTATAAGGCTGTATAGATACTCCAGTGATGGATATTATATAAATGCTTATAATAATAAATATCAACAATAATAGTAATAGATACCTCTTTACCATTTCCACTTTAACTGATAAAAGCCTAATACCAAAGTTTTCAAAACTGGGTGCCTAAAGTTTGTCTCCTAAACCCAGAGTGAGGCATTTAAGCAAAACTGCCTGATTTTCAGAAGTGACTATCACCACTGAAGTCAAGGAGAGCTGCAGGGGCTCAGCACCTTTGAAAATCAAACCCTGTTTATTTAGGTGCTTAAAATATGAGAGCCTAGCATTAGGCACTCAGGTTGGAAAATATTGGCCTAAATGAACATCTTACTCATCCTAATATTTAAAGCCTAGTCCTACAAACAATTATGCACATGGATAACTCAGTGGAACTTCTTACACCAGAAGAGATTCACACATACACAAGTGTTAGCAGGATCAGGCTGTGAGAATACAATACAGGACTAATTCAGGATAAAGAATGTGAATTACCTTACTCTGTTATCAATGTCAATAGAAATATTTTAACATATCAGGAAAACATTTTAAAGCAAATTTGTGCTTCATGTCACTATTAAAAGTGGCAGATATGGGCTATGTTCTGCCATCCTCACTCATGCACACAGAACTTCACTGCTGAAGTAGTGCCACTGAAATCAATGGGATTTATTATGGCACAAGCAACTACTCATAATCAGGTTGCCAACTTTCCAGGATTGTTCTGGTGTCTCCAGGAATTAAATATGAATCTTTAATTAAAGATAATGGCATGTGATGAAACCTCCAGAAATTCATCCAACTAAAGTTGGCAACCCTAACTCATAAGGATGTTGGAATCTGATCCTAAATGAGGCATTTAAGGATTGCTCTGAGAAAAGAGATGTGTGAAGAGCTTCTGCAGACTGGATAGGAGAATAGCTCTGACCAAAACAGAATTGGGAGCTAGGCCTGGAAGGAGAATGTTCATTTAAGTACGTGAGGACACGGCCTCACTGGAAGATAAACGAAGAGTGTAACTGCCTCCATGGTTCCTAAACCCAGCAGAACCTTTGGGAGGGTTGCTGGAAGACAGGTCAGGGAAACTGAAACTGAACTCTGAGCCAAAGCCATAGAAGTATTCTCTCTGTCCCCCATAGGTAGAGGATCTGGAAGAAGAATTGGAACGGGAAATGTTGCTGGCAAGCCCCAGAAGGGTTTGCTTAAGGAGAGAACAGCACCCCCAGGTGCTTAACTGGATTTCCCTGGAATGTGGACCTGAGGAAGAGGTAGGGTGGATTGGCAAAAACCTCACTTAAACTATGGGTTTGATCTTGCTGATGCAGAGATAGGTGGCTAAGTTACTAAACTAGTCCATGCTGACAGTTACCAACTAGGAGCAGCTGGAGGCAGATGCTAAGTGATTGAGCTAGATGAGAACTATCATTACATGAAAAGGAAGTTTTGGCCATTGCTGGGAAGCAAAGTCTGGATGGAGGATCCCAGACAGCACTAAACTATAATGGCAGCATAGAGCTTTCACCAGATGCAGGAGGGGGGCTCTGTGGTCTCACTACCTAGGAGATGGCTGCCCAGGTAACATGGTGCAAGTTCTGTTGGCGCCACAGAGGAAGACAGTCAGGTCCCAACAGTAGAAGAAAGTAAATGACATACAAAAGCAGAGAATCATGAAGTCAATGCTATCACTGAAGGTTTCCACACTAGCTCATATAAGGCTTCAAGGAAGAAAATTCTTATAAGCCTCCATAGCTGAAAGAGGATATGACAGCCCCGTACCTGGTCTGGATTGACACAGGGACAATGAAAATGAAAAATTAACTTCTTTAAACAAGTTTATTATACTGAGTTCAGTTCATAGGCCAGAAGTGCACAATCCTTTCCGGTGACATTTGATATCAGTGCTATAAGAAATCCGAAGTATTTCGATACATAAAACAGTGACAGTGCAGAAAGAGCCATGTAAGGGTAATTTTATCTGTATAATGTATTCAACTGTATTGCTCCACCACCAAGCTTCTACACTCTATCACTAATGCTAGCATTCAACACCAATTTGTCAGCTTCTCCCACAAGCACTACCACACTCCTTCTTCCTAGCAGAGAATACATCCACATATTGACATGTTTCAAATCCCTCCTCAAGACTCCTTGCTGCTGTGAAGACTACAAGAAATCAGTCAACCCATTATGGCTAAGACGGGCAGCAGCTGGGCATAGTAGAGAAAAATAAGTTTTTTGCAATCAATCAAGTCATGCAACAAATAACGTAACGTAACTATGTAATCTTATTTTTGTAAACCATCATCTCTTTCCATTCCCTTCATCTGCCGCACTCATTCTTCAGATTGGACTGTAAACTCGTCAGGGCAAGGACTACACAGAATAATGGGCCCAGATCCTGACTGGGGCCTTTCAGAGCTACGCTAATAAAATAATATATAACAATAATAAATGTTTAGGGAGCAAAATGGCTTCTTGTTTAACACAAGGATGTCAAGCAGAGATGATGCAATAGCTAGGATAACACAGCGGTTTTATTTGGTTCTTATTTTAAATCCCTCAGCATCCCTCTGGGTTCATATGGCTATAAAGGAAAAAACAGCTTGAAGCCACTGTACATGCCTGTCTAATGTTAATTACTGCTAAATAATTTACCATAAAACAACAAAGGCTAAAGACGTTATCTAGAAATTCCACTGCAGCATTCTGTGCACTTTCTCCAACTTCAGTACAGAATGATATTGTTTGATTTTTATCCAGAGGCTAAAGGAAAAACTTTGTCACTGCAGACTAGAAGCAAAAAGTGCTGATTTCAGAAAAGAAAGCAATCGTGGAGATGACAGCATTTAGCTTTGGTCTACTGGTGGCAGATATGTCACTTTTATGCGGCTTCATATAGAATACACTAATAAAAGATGATAAAAGTCTGCTTTACTTTCAGAGAAACACAGCTGAATAACCAGTAATGAAAGTTAATTTTAAAACAGTCAAAGTTGTAATTTTGCTGGCAATTTATTATTTTGCAACCATAAAATACATGTATTTGCAAAAAGTGTTTGAGGATTATTTTATATTCTATGCTACAATTTGGTTTTCAATGATAAAAATATTAAAATAATTTACTGTCAAGTTCACTGCAGTGCACCTGAACATTGTCAAATATGTCACTAAGAAATTTTTCAGTATCACTGCCATTTTTTTGAATTGTAACATATATAGAAATATAATTTTTCAGGAGAAATGTAATTTATTGTATAGTAACCGCAATCTAATGTTAGTTTGCAGCTACATTATGGTTAACAATGGACAAATATAGAAAGATTCAGGTTTCATACAGAGATAATAGACAAAAGTTTGAAAGTTCATTCATCCTTCTAAAGTGCACAAAACTAGGCTGGGATTCTCATAAAAATAGCGTTTCTTACGTTAATTTCCTTCTCTTGTTTCCAATACCATTGTGATGGCATGTATGTATCTCACATGGACCAGCTAGGATTGACCATACGCTGTGGGCTGAAGAGGCCATGTCCCCTCACCCCTATTGGGAGTACACCGACTGGAGACAGGATATAAATGGGAGCAGCTCAGCTCTTTTGGGGCTGGCTCAGGAGGAGGGCAGATGCACATGGCAGGCTCTTCACAGAGAGTTGCTGGAATTCCAAACTGCAGAGGCTCAACTGGCTAAATCAACAGTGGAGCGTCAGCCGACCATGGAGGATGAGAGAGCGGATGGCCATTACCCCTGGGGTACTGATAGAACAGGAAAGAAGGGTAGGAAGTGGCCCAGGAAATGTGACTTGAATTTGGAACCCAAGCTTGAGCCAAGGACTACATGTTCCTAAGGACTCTGAGTTGGGACCCAGTGGAGTAGGGTGAGCCTGGGTCCCCCTACCCTGCACCTACCACTGGATGTGGGCCCTGCTCAGGGGCAGCTCTGAGGACTCTGGCTGTTAGGTCACATTATCCTGAAGGCCAGGATAGCTTTAAGCACCCTGGCCGCTAGGCCATGCTACTCCTGAAAGCAAGGATAACCTTAAGTACTCCGGCCACTAGGCCATGTTACCCTGAAGACTAGGGTAGCAGGAATGACTCTAGACAATAGGTCTTGTTACTTTAAAGACAGGAAACAGCCCTAGTGGCTTTTGCTACTTGAGCCATAGCTTTTTATTTTTTTGTCTTCCTCGAGCTTCCTCAATGCAGTGTACCTACCCTGCAACAACCAGCAAAAACATAAGAACATAAGCATGGCCATACTGACTCCAACAAATGGTCCACGTAGACCAGTGTCCTGTTTTCCAGTAGTTGCCAGTGCTAGATGCTTCAGAGGGAATGAACAGAACAGGGCAAATATTGAGAGATCCAAATCCTGCCATCTAGGCCCAGCTTTCGGCAGTCAGAGGTTTAGGGACATCCAGAGTATTGGGGTGCATTCCTGACCATCTTGACTAATAGCTAATGGAGCTATCCTTCATGAACTTTTCTAATTTTTCCTGAATTCAGTTATACTTTTGGCTTTCACAACATCCTGACAATGAGTTCCATAGATTGATAGGTGAGTTGCGTGAAGAGGTCTTCCTTATGTTTGTTTTAAAGTGATGCCTATTAATTTCATTGTGTGATCCCTGGGTCGTGGGTTATGTGAGGAGGTAAATAACACTCATCTATTCACTTTCATCACACCAATCATGATTTTACAGATCTCTATCTCATTCTCCCCCTTCTTAGTTATCTCTTTTCTAAATGGCATAGTCCCAGTCTTTTTAAGATCTCCTCATATGGAAGAGTTTTCATATTCCTAATGATTTTTGTTATCCTTCTTTGTATCTTTTTCCAATTCTACTATATCTTTTTTGAGATGGGACAACCAGAACTGAACACAATATTCAGGATGGATACCATGGATTTATATAGTGGCATTATGATATTTTCTGTCTTATTATCTATCCTTTTCCTAATGGTTCCTAATATTCTATTAGCTTTTTTGATTGCTGTTGCACATTGAGCAGATGTTTTCAGAGAACTACCCATGATGACACCAAGATCTCTAATTTAAACCACATCATTTTCTATATCTAGTCGGAATTATGTTTTCCAATGTACATTACATTGCACTGATCAATACTGAATTTAGTTTGCTATTTTGTTGCCCAATCACCCAGTTTTGAGAGATCCCTTTGTAACCCTCCGCAGTCAGCTTTGGACTTAACTATCTTGAATAATTTTGTATTGTCTACAGACTTTGCCACCTCATTGTTTACCCCAAGAACACTATATCAACTGGATGACCCTTGTCCACATGCTTGTTGACACCTACAAAGAATTCTAGTAGATTGGGGAGGCATGATTTCCGTATATAAAAGCCAACTTGACTCTTTTCCAACATATCATGTTCATTTATGTGCCTGATAATTCTGTTCCTAACAATCATTTCAACCAATTTGCCTGACACTGAAGTTAGGCTCACTAGCCCTCTAACTTCCAGGATCACCTCTGGAGCCTTTTTTTAAAATGTCCAGAGACTTGAAATGAAGAGCTGCAAAATAATGACAGACATCAACACCAAAGTTAACTGAAATTTTTCCTATATCTAGGAAATGAAATGAAAACTAGGTGGTAATGTCTTGAAGTCTTTGAACAATAATCACACAATACTCTGGCCAGCAGAACACTGGAGATCAACTGTCGAGCATGTACAAGAAACCCTATATACATATTTACCTTTTGCACTCAAACAACAGCTGAACTAAATGAAGCATGGTGTTCTGCCAGCTTTCTTCATTTCAGTCATGATTGTGGAAGAAAATGGAATGTTAGGTATTTTCTTTCATTTTTATATAGTAAATACTTTTTTTGCCACAGCTGCTGAGAAAACTTTTCATGAACATTTGGACAAATGCTTACAACAAATGGGATGGCTTGCCAGGCAGAGCCTTAAGACCACCACTAATGTCAAATCCTGTCCTGGAAATGGGTAAGAGACAAAGACAAACTGCAAGTTTCTTGGTACTGAATAAACATTTGTGACTCCAGCCAATACAGTACTTGACATCGTTTGTTCATTTTTTTAGATCCGATGGAATTTCTTAGAAGGTTTTTCCTTCTATGTCTCTCCCTCAAATCCAAACTCTAGCATATTCAGAATCTTTGAACATCTATTAAAAATCGCTGACTCCTGCAAATATCAGAGTTGAAGCAAGGGAATTTGGACCATATGTCTGATAGAACAGGCTACAGTGAATCATTTCTCATAGACTGGTTTGCATTTTTACCACTTTCAGACTTCAGCTTATGTTCTTTACCGCATCTGTATACATGGTTTTCCTTCTCTGGCTGTATGCAAATCCTGTTTATAACTCTAAAGAATTCTCTCTGCCTTACCTCTCACTGTAAAGTAGCTTGTGATACTTTGGTAGGTGAAATACAAAAAATAAATGGTATGGTAAATATGTTTAGAAGATTATATGAAAACAGATTAACCAACAGAAAGATCTACATAGCTCCTGTTGCCCAAAGACAAACAGTGTAGTAGTAAAGTGACATATCATCATCTTTGGTTCATTGGGTTGTGGAAATGTACCCTTCCTGTAGAATATATTCATCATAGTAATAGCATTTATAAAAATATACCACCATAATAAAATAATGTTTCACTTTATTATAGAATGTCAAAATTTAGAACAGACTGCATTTCCAGCAACAATCAAGATTATTTCATACACAGCTACTGGGTATGACTTCAGCTCTTAGGGCTAGCTGTGACGGTATAAAAACGAATTAATGTCTGAAGACTTAAGTTAGATATAGATACCAAATTCAGCAAAGTACTTCAGGAGCTTCTTAAGTGTATCACCTATTCAGCAAACTACTTAAGAATGTGTTTAAGTGCTTTGCGGAGTTGGAATGAATTACAGAGGTCACCATAAAGGATTTAGCATTTACACCAGTTACCATGCAATGCTATCTGAGACACTGTACAGCTCTGTCTCATCTTCCACGCATTTAACATGCACAAATTCAGCTTTGCGCGGTCGCCAAAACCAAAGAAAAAAAGAAAAAAAAGAAAAAAATTTTAATACTGTACCTATAGTATGGGCGATTCTGCCTACCGTTATACTCAATGGGATTTTGACTATATACAGTTTTCGCTTTACGCACTGACTGCAGAACGTAACCCCAGCGTAAGCTGCGACAGACCTGTAGTTATTTTCCAATTATAAGTACAGGAAATAACTGCACTAGCTCAGAAAATGCTGAGGCATAAAGGTTGGGAAATGATGGGACTCTGATGGCAACCAGTGTCTCGGGTGTGGGGGAGGGAAGGTGCACATGCATCCAATGCGTGAGTATAGGTAGGAAGATTCTGTCCATTCTAGGTTGTATGGGGATTCTGTGTACTAGCATCTCAATGAATGTTGCTGTAACAGTATGATACATACCAACAACATATGCTTCTTGGATGATGAAAGTCTGACAAACAATGAATGGGAGTCATTCTTTTTCATTCAGAAATTGAAGATTTATCTCTCACACACATACAAGGTATGTGATGTACACACCTGCACAACTGGTTGATACACACATATACAAAACACTGACCAAGGCACAAATGCAGAAGTACCTTTCCTGCTTTTCCCGCTGGTTTCTCCTTTTCTCTCCCTTTTTTACAGTTTAACAATTGAAGGAAAAGAGTATAACAAAGTAATTTTCTTACAGTATAAAGTATACTCTAAACAGGTTAGTGTGTGTGTGTGTAGATATAATTTGATATAATTTAACATGTGAATGTGTGTGTGTAGATTATATATACACACACATATATATATCTACACACACACATACATTCACATGTTAAATTATATCAAAAGAAACAAATTCAGAAACACTAAAGCTAAATTTTAACTAGCTCTCCAGAAGTTAAAAATCACTACTACATTGTGCTATATATTTTATTATACTCAAGATCACTGAGGGGGAAACCTATAGCCATAAATAATGTACTACATTTAGTTGAAACCTATAAAAGAGTAGTACATCAAAATCTGCTATTTACTTGACACAATTTGCACAGTGAGCTCATTTTTGTTGTAAGTAAATCACCTCAATATAAACAAGAACTTTGGAAAAAATTAGTGAGAATTCAGAGCATTACTCAAGAGAGTCGTAAATCTTAAGTTTTCAAATGAAAAAGAATGACACAATGACTTTTCTTATGTCAGATTTTTAGCATCCAAGAAATATATCTTATTAGTATGTATCATATCATTTACAGCACTATTCATTGAGATGCCAGAACACAGAATCCTCAAACAGCCTAACATGGACAGATGGGTAAAGCTTTTTATGATGTTCCCTGAATGGCTGTTTTCATGACATGCCTCAAAGAAAACACAGATGTATATGACCCTTTTTAATTTTTCTCCACCAAGTCAGTAGAATTGGAAAATATATAGAGAAGAGCAACAAAAACAATTAGGGGTAAGGAACATATTCCATATGAGGAGAGATTAAGATGACTGGAACTGTTCATCTTAGAAAAGAGCTAAGAGGGGATATGATAGAGGTCTCTAAAATCATTAATGCTGTGGAGGAATTATATAAGGAAGTGTTACTTACCCCTTCACATAACACAAGAACCAGGGTTCAAACAATGAAATTAATAGGCAGCGAGTTTAAACCAAAGATAAGCAAGTACTTCTTCAAACAACTCACAGACAACTTGTGGAACTCATTGCCAGAGGATGTTATGAAGGCCAAAAAGCATAACTGGGTTCAAAAAAGAATTGGATAAGTTCATGGAGGGTAGCTCCATCAACAGCTACTAGCCAAGATGGTTAGTGACACAACCCCATGCTCTGAGAGTCTCTAAACTTCTGACTGCTAGAAGCTGGGACTGGATCACAGGGGATGGATCACTCAATAAAGTGTCTTCTTCTGTTCATTCCTTCTGAAGCATCTGTTACCAACATTGTTGGAAGAAAGGATACCGGGCTAGGTGGACCATTGGTCTGACTCAGTACAGTCATTCTTATGACTTATGAGCCTAACTAACTCTGCAAATTATGAATAGCAAATGTAAACAATGAATAATGTGCAGGCCAAGAATGAGTCACTGGAGATATTCCACATAATTTTTCATAATAAATGCAGTTGATAATTTCACAATCAGAAAAAGTTGAAATTCGTCCCATAAATTATTTGATGGAAGTTATTCACTGAATCTATACCTGACCATGTTGACCATTATAATGCAAAATAAGCAAATGGCAGAAGTTTTCATGAAGCTTTGTGACAGGATGCCTAAACCCTACCTGCTTTTGGGCATGTAGGGAGTTAACTCCCTGCTCACATAGGTGTGTCAAGGGAAATCAGTGAAGTAGGTTTAAGATGGAAGACCTAGTTCAGGTGTCGGAAGGAATTCAGGATCTCTTTAAGAACAGCTACTCACTTAGCAGAAGGAGAGCTCTACACATTGGGATTATTATTTGTTTTTTATTTATGCCATATCATGTCATTACTTTGTTTCTCTCCTTGTCACCAATACACCCTAAAGAACAAAATCTTTAAGAATAAAACTGTTGACAGAAGGACTGTTCTTTCATTGCAGTACCAGCTGCTCTGTGCCACCACTATACTCTTTGATATAAACCAAAAGTCTGAAATTCAGAGGTGAGGTGGTAGTAATTTTAACAAATACTGTGTACCACAATAAAATCAATCAAATAAAAATCACAAATTGCCTCATTATATCACTATTCCTGTAGAACAAACATTTGTGTGATAGCTCAGTAGTTTGAGTATTTGCCTGCTAAACCCAGGGTTGTGAGTTCAATCCTTGATGGGGCCATTTAGGGAACTGGGGCAAAAATCTGTCTGGGGATCGTCCTGCTTTGAGCAGGGGGTTGGACTAGATGACCTCCTGAGGTTCCTTCCAACCCTGATATTCTTTGATTCATAGATGTTGTGATGATAAGGTCAATTATAATAAGATAAGGTGCTAGATTGTGATTCCCCACCCACTTATTCAGACTGGGTGTAGATACACATACAAGTAGTCCCAAGGATGTCAGAGGAACTACTTGCTGTGAAACTGGACAATTAAAGTAAAGCAGTCATAATTAGACCCTTAAAAAGTCAGCATTTACCAACCATCACTAGACAATGGTATCTTAAGACCAAACTATATGTTCATATAATTGGAATCAGCACCATGTAGAGTATCTTTGGTATCGCAATTCAGACTGGCTATGTCTATCCTGCGCATGTTACAATGGCATGGCTGTGCCCCGGCAGCCCCACCATTGTAGGGTGTGTTGTGTAGCCACTCTTTATTGCTGGGAGAGAGTTCTCCTGGTGAAAAAATAAAACCACCTCCAATGAGGAGCGGTAGCTTAATCGCTGGGAGCGCAGCTCCCGCCAACAAAGCACTGTCTACAGCAGCACTTTTCGTCATTTCAATGTTTGTTGTTCGTGGTGTAGGGAGGTGTTTTTTCCCCACACCTCTGAGTGACAAAAGTTTGAACGACGGAAGTGCCAGTGTAGACAAAGCCATAGTGTTTGTTTCATGGCCTTCATTTAAGTTCAGAGCTAACATTCTACAGCTTTGACTCGATTGCTCTGGAATGCAACCAAATAAATACTTAACGCTGTATGTAAGTCATAAGAAACAGCAGCAGCAGAGCAATTGCGGATTAGCAGTGAAGAAATCCGTTGAATTCAGTGGGACTTTGGCGTGCATAAGCAATGCAGAATCAGACCACAGTGTAAAGGAAAGTTTTTAATTATACTAATGTCATTTAACAGGATATATTGTCATCTAGCACAACCCAAACAAATCTGTTACTCCATATTGTCAATCCGAAGCATTACATAATCATGAGCCAGGACCTCCAAAATCATGAGATTGTTTAGAATCTCATGATATTTAAGCCAACAATACATTTGGGATTCTTTTTATTTGCTTCCTGGTTTTTGAGCCTTTACAGTCATGTCTTCCAGCTTGTCTCTGCAACCACAAGGATGGGAATTTTTGTTTAAAGGACAGCTGAGATTCTCATCTAATCACATGACTCTAGGAACTGGGGCTTTAAAAAAATATTGAAAGACCCATAATAAAACTGTAATAACTGGCAACACTGATTATCAAAAGCAAAATGTATCTAGTTTTTCACCTGGCAATCAAGGTTATTTGATGTATATTTTCTCTGTAATCACAGTGAGTGAAATTCATTCTGTGCAGAGACACACCACAGGGCCTTTGTGACAGTTCAGTCTCATTTAAGACCTCAAATTAGAACTTAAGTGGTGCATACGCCTTGTGTTGGCCCTTTGCACAAGGGTGAATTTCATCCACAACGGATATCGATCTTGTGACAACTGGTGCTACTTTTACATAAGGTGTAAATTCATGCATAATGCATACTTTAGATAACAAGATGAGTGTACAGCTGCCAGGCATTAACAATTCTCTTGCTGAATAAACCACAAGAAAATTGCATAGAAAATTAATCCAATTTTTCAAACCCATCCTCATCCAGAGACTATAGTATTATATACTGTATTAGCTATCTGATGTAATAGCTTAAAAATACCTCACTACCCCCACCACATGCCAAGATGATCAATACAGCATTAGAATTTATTAAAATGATAAGTCATTTTTAGTCAATCTGCCAATAACAACTGAATATTTGTTTCATAATAAAAAGATTTAGGTGCAGCAGCTAATCACGATGTGCTTATTATTAAGGGTAGTTGGGAAAAAATAAAAAACTTAGAATCTTCACATGCTAGTCAGTAGTAAATCATGTCAAGTACTGATTTTAAGTGGAAGTCACCTTATGCATAAAGGGATAGAGAAGCACTGATTACGTTCAAGTGGTTCTCAATGGATTTTTTTCCACGGCATTTGTGACTTTAAAACATTAAAGTGTGTTTCCCAAGCACTTTCTCTTTCCAATGTGAGGCATACAGTTGAAGGGATCATATATATATATATTCTATACACCATCCATTGAAGCAGGGGTCTACCACACTAAAGAGGACCCAAGATGCAGACTGTGCAGAGAGGCCTCAGAGACAGTCCAACACATAGTGTCAGGATGTAAGATGCAGGCAGGAACAGCATACACTGAACGGCACAACCAAGTGGCTGGCATTGTGTACAGGAACATCTGCACAGCGTATGGGCTAGACCCTCCCAAGACCAGATGGGAGATTCCACA
>NC_133771.1:204719976-204773772 GCF_003597395.2 Chelonoidis abingdonii
ATATATATATATATATATATATATATATATATATATATATCAGGATTTTTTAAAAAACCCACAACACACAGGCTGCAATATATTGAGAATTTAAAGGTTGTCATTGAAGTATATGGCAGTCAAGAAAGCAAATGGGAGATAGTGACATGTTAACTGTGTGATATATACCTAAGTAAATTCTAAGCAGCAAATATAGTGCCCGAGGAGAATGGCAAAGAGCCAGATGCTGCCCCTGGCAAAATGTCCAGGAATCTTTCCACTGTCATCCCATAAGAAGAGGGTAGCATGACAGAATGTGATGAATGTAAGATGCACTTCCTCTCCCTCCCCATGCCTAATTAATCTTGCAGTAATCAGACTCAGATTTAACAAAAGAAATGCTGATGTCTGGGCAAAAAGTATAGACAGAGAAAGTCATGTGAGGTGAAACTTGACTTGGCTACAGAACTAGCACAATTCTAGTGCATGGTATCAGCAGTTACAGATTCCACCCCATGCCCTCCCCATAAAAGACATTGTCAGGAAGGGAGCAGCGGCCGGTCATGGCCAGGGGTCCCACATTATGTAGATCCAGCAGCTATCAAACTTACATGCCTGTTACAATAGAGGGGGTCTGGTGTTTGCAGAGATATTGCAGCAGTATTCCATGGCTTGTCATGCATTACTGAAACATAACTACTCTGGTTCTTTGAAGCAGAACATGATGGCAGAGGGCTCATCTTCTCAGAGGAAGTTGATGATGAAAAGTTTCTTGACCACTGAATGGAGCATGAGGTTTGGGGTATTACCAGCAGAACTCATGTTTCTCTGAGGTATCTAGTCATAATTACCTCTATATGGTTATTTTCTTACTGGGTACAGGATGCTGTTTTCACTGTTCGTATTTTCTTGTTTATAAAGGGAATGTGGGAAGATGGAGCTGGTGATGGCTCTGTTCAGTTGAAGGGAAGAGGCATTGGTGTGCCAGATTCCTAAGATGCAGCATAGCTGTTTGACTTTCCCGGCCACTGTGGTGGAACTGAGCTATCGGAAAGGATGGGTTGATGGAGATTTTCTCCACATATCATAATCTAGGGTGGGAAATGAGTGGAATACGTTTAGTTTATTTTGAAATTAAATGAGGACATTTTTAAAAGTCTTTATGCCCGAGCTGGTGGTCTTGGGGTCTTTTGTGTCCAGTAACCTGTTTGACTCATTCGTAGTCTGGGGAATAATGGGGACAGGAAGAGTTGTAGGTTCTTTACCTCTATGACAAGGTAATATCATGGAGATAAGTCTCTTGAGCAGTAGGAGCTGCCTTAATGGAGACAGGCCTGGGGGGATGTAAGGAGGAAACGGATGCTATTTAATTGCAACTCTTTATATCATGTCTTTAAAATATCTGTCAGAGCAGAGGCTGTAGAAGGGGAAGAAATTCAGTTCTGGTGGAAAGTCATGGAAGCAGAGGTTCCTAGACCACACTTCCAGAGTAAAAATTCATTCCTGGTGAAATCAATGCAGCTGATCTTTCTGGCAACAGGGCTTAATTTGGCCCATGATCTCTGAAGGCTGAGAGGGCTAAAAAAGGAGGAAAGTGATACCAAAATGTAGCATTTATAATGAGAAGTGCTCAATGGATAGAAGAAAAACAGATTAGTGTTAATAGAAACATCTTTCTATGAACATAGGAATCCATCTGTCTTGAACAGCTTGTCCAACACAAAGTCAAGAGCAGCAAGTCATCTAATGAAGGGAGACAGATCACCCCCTGAAAAAGATCAAGGACTGGAGAGGAGGATGAAGATTAGAATATATAGTCTAATGTAAGAACCTATATCATCATACTTTATAGATTATCATTTATTGAATTGCTGTGGATGTTGCTGGATTAGGGTATATTCAATTACAAGATAATAGAAGGCATCAGGAATAGTAATATCTTCAAAGTGCAAAGGACAATTAGTGCATTGAGCTAGTGACAACATACGGCTTAGACATGATCCTTCGTCAAGAAAAGAAAAAAAAGCTTGCCATCGTGGACAGATTGTTAGAAAAAAAAATTAATGGAGATGAGCGTGTTATTCGATAAGAACAGCTAGTACTGTAACATTTATAGTGCTCTGAGAGTTTCTGTAGCATTTATTTATCTCTGTGGATGGTCTCCATCTGTCTAGTTCTATTGAGAATGCTTAGGCTGTGGAAATTTCTTCAGCACAACAATAGCTGAAAATATAACTTTTCTCCCTCTACTTTGTGCACCTACATTTCTGAGCTAATGTGAAAAAAATGGAGACTCAGCTATTGAGTCTGAATCTTTATGAATGTGACAACAAAATCAAGCAGACCCTCATTTTAGTGCCAAATCCACAGAAATTATCAGCATGAAAGTGTAGATAATATATGAAAGCAAGATATTCCAAATATTTGACAGACAACTTTGGCACTTCTCTCCATTTCTGCTGTGTCACAAGGTCATAAATACACCACTACTTGATATAACGCCACTCGCTATAACATGAATTTGGATATAATGCGGTAAAGCAGTACTCCAGGGGGGTGGAGCTGCGCACTCCCGTGTATCAAAGCAAGTTCAATATAACATGGTTTCACCTATAACGCAGTAAGGGTTTTTGGCTCCCAAGGACAGCGCTATATCGAGGTAGAGGTGTACTGTCACCCATCAGTTTTGTTAGCCCTGTGTAGCCAGTATAAAGCCGATTGCTAAATTATGAGGTTTTCCCTGAGTGGACCATTTCACATTTTTCAGCATTTTAGGGAAATAAGATATTAATAAATGTAGACAGTAATTTTTCTTTCCAGATGGCTTGTTCTGAGCTTAGAGGAACATCATCAAGTGATTAATTTAATGTACAAAGAGAAATTAGGAAATTAAGAGTGAACAGGGGTAAAAGTCTAGCACTGTTTGCCTGAAACATCCTACCCTCTTACAAGGAGTTGATCCAGCACTGAAATAGTTGTGACTTCTTGAGGCAAGTGACTTATTAACCAACCTGGATATAAGGGTGAGGAGAGAGTATCTTGGGTATGGGCTGAGCATTCATAAGGGAGGAATCCTAGGAGCTGATTTTTATGTTATATTTTATTAAAGCACCAAGGAGGGGGCGAGTTTGGACAACAGGCTGGAAAAGGCACCTACACCTAGGAATTAAATAGTTTACCAAGGTTATCATCATTTGAAAAAGAGGGGTTTCATGCCACTGATTTATAGCTTAAAATGTAAAGACACATACATATTAAATGGATTGTGAACACTACATGCTATTCTTTCATCTTTAAATATTCTTCTTACACCTTAGCCAAAAGTCCTAATTTTCCAGCATCCTGGATGCCAGCACAGCCAAACAATGTATATTTTCTCAATGAAAAGAACATCATTTAATTGGATTTTTCCTTAAGCTCCAGACTCCCTAATAATAAATATACTAATTGAAATTCTTCCTGCTTGGGAAAAAAAAGGACAAATTAAATAAATCCCCACAGTGTAAGGATCTATACATGAGAACTCTTATTTCTATGCAGAACTCCATCAACTTCAGTGGGGATATATATGAGAATAATACACACTTGCAGATTCCTTTGCAATTTAAGGGGGTACGGGCGTGAGAAATCAAGAAAGGAATCTTGGAATATCCATAGTGTAAAGTTAGTAAAATTCAACAGATCAAAAAGCGTATTAGCTCTCAAATACTTTGCACATGAATAGATTATTAAGATCAGTAATTCAGCCACAGGTTATGGGTCTATTAGAAGGACTGAGTGGGTGAGGTTCTGTGGCCTGTGATGTGCATGAGGTCAGACTAGATAAGTCTAGGCTGTTTCATAGAAAAGGATTGTTGGATTTAGCTTTGCAGCCTGTCCTGCTTGCTCAATCTTTTAAACAATTTATATTGTGTTGGGACTCCATTCACATTTGCTTTTCATGCAAGAAACCACACAAAATGCTTCTTCTGGGGTCTTTAAATTAAAAAAAAATAGATTAAATTTAAATGGATTACTTAACAAGCAGAATGAATCACTCAAGTACAGGTCTGGGTTGTGGTGAAACTGAAACCATAAGGCATAAGGGGAAGGGGGCTGAACTGGCACGATTAATTAAAGTCTGTTCAATCTAGTTACAACAACCAAGGATCTTTGGAATTCAGCAGCAGTCCTGCCATGCCTTCACTCCCAAGCATGTCCCCAACATTCCGACTACCCCACAGAAGGCAGTCAAAGGAAGGTAATATAGACCTGTCCCCATGTCACCCAGGGATTCCACCAAACTAGGGGAATACACATCTGCCATGTAAAGTCAGCTTTACAACCACTTTCAGCTGCCAGATCAACACAAATGGGCCATACCGGGGCTACGATTTAACCCTGTAAATTTTTAACTTAGCAAAATTGAGATAGTATCGAACATTGTCTGTTAGCTCTAGCAATCTTTGGAAAAGCATCTGCTAAAACCACATTTACATCGATGTGGGACAAAACCCATAAAAATCATAATGATGTCATTGTTAGAGCCCAATAGCTGATGACCTGCAAAAAACTAGTAAAGCTTTTTTTATACCAATGCAAAAAGCAGTGAACATTGACATGCATTTCTGGCCCTGATGGTTTCTGAAATATCAGCTCTTAAATGTCATTCATCCCTCAATCTAGTAGTGGATTTTCTAACACTGGTTCGGGATTGTATGTGCACGTACCAGGCCTTGAAACAGTTTCATTTTCATTGCCAGAAATGTCATTTTGAAGAGCTCCTCTACCAGAAAGATGTCCAATGACCTTCTGTAATAATAGCTCTGTCATTCTGCTTTAAGAAATATGGATTTTCTCCTCCTAGGGACTGGTTCTGCAAAGCTGCCCTAGTCTCTGCAGTGACACCATGATATGAGGATGTTGGTGGCAGGAACTTCTGGGCTAGAAGTGGCAGCAGGTACATTAGAACAATTCGCCTGAGGAACAGATCTGGCAGTCTAATGATACCACATTTGCATTTCTGTAAAAGCAGCAAAGAATCCCGTGGCACCTTATAGACTAACAGACGTTTTGTAGCATGAGCTTTCGTGGGTGAATACCTACTTCATCAGATGCATGTACAAAACGTCTGTTAGTCTATAAGGTGCCACGGGATTCTTTGTTGCTTTTACAGATTCAGACTAACACGGCTACCCCTCTGATACTTGCATTTCTATGTTAGCGATGTGAGTCTGAGATGAAGGTGAAATATTCAGATGTACCTACGTGAGTTAGGAGCTTCAGTCCTATTTTCAAAAGTGATTTAGGAACCTAATTCTCATTGCAAGTTAATAAGAATTAGGCTCCTAAGCACCTAAATTACTTCTGAAAATGGGATTTAGGCTTCTGAGTCAATTACTGAGATTTTGAAAGATATTTAGTCACTTAGTGGAATTTTCAAAAACATCTATTGGATGTTAGGTGCCTAAATCCTACAAGGTGCCTAAATATCTTTTAAAAAATCTGGCCCTTCGGCACTATTAAAGACTTTATCCCTGATTTCAGGGTAAATTTTTTGAAAGCACCTAGGAGCCTAGTTTAGGAGCCTAATTTCCATTGATTCCAATAGCATTACCTAAGGTGCTCCCTCACACCAGGGTAATGTGTCAACAGTATCTCTAACTTTTAAAAGCATCTGAACCAATGGTTCCTAGGTCACTTAGATGCATTTGAAAATTTGATCTTTGTTCCCTTGCATCCAGGATGACGACTGATGTTAAAGGTGTTGTGGAAGCATCACAGTGTCTACTGCCAATGTCAGGGTGCACTTGAGGTAAATGCTCTTGCAGACAGTTTGGGAACAGCATTGACTCCAGAAGGAGCCTCATTTAGCTCTTCTTTATGTGGAAGATGTTCAGGACAACATGGGACATTCACAGTGAGGATGTGTAAAAATACAAACAAGGTAGGAATCTGGAAAAGGAAGAAAAATTATGCTGTGTAAAAGCACTTTTTCCTGTCAACCAAAATCATCCAGCTCCTTAATTGTAAACAGGGTCATTGGAGCCTTCCCAAAAGTGGGACGGCTAGGGACCCCGCACCGTCCACAAGGCCCTGCCCTGACTCTCCTCTTCCCGCCAAGGCCCCGCCCACAGCCAAGCCAGAAACCAGAGCGAGTCCAAGGACTCCGCCCCATCTCCCTGCCCAGGTGGGGGTGAAAGCGGCCTCCTGACCATGTCCCTGTCCCCCAGGTCCTCCACCCAAGGCAGGTGGAAGGTCCGTGGCTCCTCACCGCTGCCCAGACAGCTCTTACCATGGCTGGACTGTGGCTCTGAGACACCCCCTGGGCTGGGGAAAGCTGTGCAGGCAGCTGTGGGGAGCCAGCGTGGAGTCACAGACCATAGCTCACCTCCACCTGCCCTGGACAGGAAGCCCAAGGGGGGGGGACATGGACTGGGGCCTCCTCTCCACCCCCCCTCATGGGCTGGTGGAGGGTCCGTGCGGCTCCAATAATTGCCCGGATTCCCCGGCTGGGCTCCACACTGGCCTGGATGGGGGGCTGGACCTCAAAGGGAAGAGGAGGAAAAGGGACATGGTCAGTACTGTAGAAAAGTGGACAGGACAGGCCCATCCATTTTCAAAAAGTGGGAGAGCCCTGGGCCCCTGCACTCCTGGTTCTGGCACCACTGCTTATAAACAGTGATGCAGGGAGGATCCAAATTGACATAATTTGTATAAATTACCCTAGAATGACCTGCATACTTATCTTAAACTGTACCATTGAAAGGGTGTTTGTTGATGCCTATAGTTTTTAGGTCTTTACAGTTGACTAGTCCTGCAAAATATCTTTCGCGCAATAACTCAGTATCATTCAATGAAATTTTCCCTGCAGAGCAGGGAATGTGCAGTAAAATAGGTAGAAATTAAACCCTTTACATCAGTTTATTTGAAATGTAAACTGAAATAAAATATGTCGACAGCTACATCCTGCTCAGTCACTGGTAGCCATCTCTGCTGCTGCTTTGTTTGAATAGTGCAGAAAAGGTTAGTGTAGTAAGAAAAGGAGCTATGTATACATATGTATAATACAGATGAGTATAGCAGTAAGAAAACTTTGGGTTAGGATTTCTCAACTGATGAAAATCACTGTAGCTACACTGACTTCAATTAAATGATGTCAATTTGCATCAGCTAAGAATCTGGCCCTATGCTTTCAGAATGTCACATCTACACTTGATTCATGTTAAAAACAAAGAAAAGACAAAGTTTATGGTTAACAACAATAATGAATTATGGTCTTGTATCTGTAGGACTTCCAGCATAGAAAAATATATTTTTTTAAAAAAGAAAATGAAATCACGTTATCCTCTACCCCTTATAATTCAGCTGTAAATTCTGTATCCGTTGCTAAGATAGAGTTATAAGCCATGTCATCCTGAGCACCTGAAAACTAAAGTAGCTTCCTATGGGATTCAGTGGTTGTTTTAATAGTCCTAAGGAAAGGATACAAATAGTATAGTGCACTTGTAGGCGAAAAGAATAATTCACCAATAGCTCCCCTTTATCCTCTATTTTATGGACCTTCTGTTATGCTGCGATGATATAAGCACGAACAGGGAGAAAACACTTTCAAGGCAATGTCCTCCTTAGCATTAGTCTAGTAGCATAAAAGGTCTTCTGTGCCTTGCCTGGAAGCAATAAAGACTTCCTATGATACAGAAATAATAGTCACAGTACAAGTAAAGTTGGCAAAGCTGCTAGTACTAAATCCAGTTTCAAGTGCTGGTCTCTCAAAATGGTTCATTCTTCTGCCCCTGAAAAATTATATGTTTCCAGCAAAAAGGATGGGCTAAGGTCGATAAATCTGCACAGTTTGTAAACTCATTTGGCTGTTTACTAGTTTAAAATGGAAACTATGTTATTTTTTGAAATTTAACCTTTTGATTAGGAAAACTCACTAGAGGGGGCAAAATATAAATCACAATAAAGTTATAAACCTCAAGGGCCTCTATCTAAAGAAGTCCCTTGTAAATAAAATGTAACATTTTAGGAAACTTCTAAAAATATTTAAAATGCTGACAAAAGTCAAGCACTCCTACAACACCTAGGACGAACTGTTAAGTCATCTGTGCCTAAAATTAGGTAACCAGATCCAGAAAAATCAAGAAAAAAAGTAGAAAAACCCAAGCACATAATCACTCATTTAATAAGGGCACCTTTATTACAATATCAAACATGATCAAACATTAAATGGCCCTAGTCCTATAGTGGGATGCATGAGTGTGAACTACTGCACCAGAATTTGGCATAACTGCTGTCAGATTCCAGTGCAGGATGACACCCTATGACTATACAAGTGGTTAAATGTTGCATTAGGGTCAGATCCTCAACGAGAGTAAATTGTCATAGCTAACAGCTTCAATGGTGCTTTGACTCTTAACAAAAGCTAAGGATCTGCCCTTTTTGCTGCAAAATTCAATTAGAGTCTGAGAGCATTAGACCCCTTTTTTCATTTGTATGTTTTCAACATACAACGAAATTCCTGCGGCTTGCTTATATATATTTTGGTCTTTCCACAGCTGAACTGTGAGCCCGCACTACTTCTTCCTTACTTTAAATCTTTGTTTTCTTACAACCAGCGGGTAGGGTATCTTAAGATTTTAAGATTTATATGGCTGTGCCTTACTACTAAAGTACCTCTAGAGAGGTTTGATATTACTGCAGAAGATGTAGGCATTCTGTTGTTAAGTATGTTGGTAAGTATGGTTTTAAACTGCAAAACATATTTTTAAATGTCACCTTTAAAAGAATCATTATATGGATTAAAATGTAAAAAAAGGTAATACAAGTAATTATCAGTTATTTTTGTGGGGTAAAAAGTTTGCATCTTCTCCATAACAATAACTAGTAGTCAGGAAGTATGATAATTCAGAGGACTACTGTTCCAGGAAGGAGGACTGCTAGGCGGAGATGGACTCCACCTGTCAAGGAAGGGGAAGAGCATTTTTGGACGTCGACTTGCTAACCTAGTGAGGAGGGCTTTAAACTAGGTTCGATGGGGGAGGGTGACCAAAGCCCAAAGGTAAGTCTCAAAGAGGGAAACCTGGAGGAAGGGATGGAACTTGGAGAATGCGGGGTTTGTAATGGCAGGGAGAAAGGAGAAAGTAATTGGAACTGGAAGGTGGGGGAATCAAATCATTGCCTTAAGTGTCCTAATGAAGCCCTTATATCTGAGGTGTGTAGGAAAAGAGAACACCAGGAGACAATTCAAGGAGGAGGATGCAACAGGGGAAATAAGCAGCAGAAGAAAGTAGGGCAGTTGGCTGAATTTTTAAAGTGCCTGTACACAAATGGCGAGGAGCTGGAAACAGAAGGAAGATTAGTAGTACTGGCACGGACAGGATACGATGTTATTGCATAACTGAGGACAGGTGCGATTAGCTCGATACCTGGAGCACTGCATGGATGGGTATAAGCTGTCAGGGATAGGCCAGGGCGAAGAGGGGAGGGAGTAGCGCTGTATGTAAACGAGCTGTGAATGCTCAAGAGCTCCACTACGAACCTGGAAATGAGCCAGTTGAAGTTTTGGGTTAAATTTAGAGGGCATGTCAAAGGGGATAGTGTATGATGGGTGTCTCCTACAGACACAGCACAGAAAGAAGAGGTGGATGAGGCTTTTTACAGACAACTAGCAGAAGTCTGGTAGATCACAGGCCTGGTTCTCATGGAGACTTCAAAATATCTGATATCTGCTGGAGAGAAATACAGCAGTGCACAGGCAATCCAGGAAGTTTTGGGAGATCGCTGCAGGACAACTTCCTGGTACAAATGCTGGGGAACCAACGAGCGGCTTGCGCCTCTCGACATCCTGCTCAAAACAGGAGAAGAGTGATCGGGGAAGTAGCTGTGAACGCAACCTGGGCAGCAGTGATCATAGACATGGTCGAGAGTTCAGAACCTGGATCAACGAGGAAGAGGAGAGGAAGCCAGAACGCAAAACTGGATTTCAGAAAAGGCGGATTTGAGCTCCCTTAGAGAAATGATGGGCAGGCATTCCCTGGGAAGCTGACTGAAGGGATGGGTGTCCAGGAGATCGCTGGCAGTTTTTTAAAGAAACCATGCTAAGAGCACAGGAAAATACCATACCGATGTGCAGAAAGAACAGCAAGCGTAGAAAGTGCCCAAGCATGGCTTAACAGGGAACTAAGTGGTGAGCTGAAGCAAAAGAAGGAAGCTTACAAAAAAAATGGAGCTTGGACAGGATGACTGGGGAGGCATATAAGATTATTGCTCGGGCCTGCAGGATTAGAATCAGAAAGGCACAAGGGCAATTTGAGTTGAAACTAGCAAGGGATGTGAAGGATAATAGGAAGGTTTTTACAAGTATGTATGTAGCAACAAGAAGAGGATAGGAGATGGTACGTAGTCCCTTACTCCAATGAGGCAGGTATCCTAGTTGGTGGAAGATATGGAAAAGGCTGAAGTACTCACAATTCCTCTTCACTTCAGTCTTTACGGGCAGGATCGACTCCCAGACTACGTTACATGGGAACGCAGACAGGAGAGGAGGAGAGCAGCCCACTGTGATAGAGGATCAGAGTTAGGGACTACTTAAAGACGTTAGACATGCACAAGTCTATGGGACTGCATCCGAGAGTGCTGAGGGAGTTAGCTGATGTGATTGCAGAGCCGTTGACCATTATCTTTGAAAATTCATGGCGAACAGGAGAGTCCCAGAGGACTGGAAGAAAGCAAATATAGTACCTATCTTTAAGAAAGGGAAAAAGGAAGATCAGGGAACTACAGACCAATCAGTCTCACCCTCAGTCCCTGGAAAAATCATGGAGCAGTGCTGAAGGATCCATCCTGAAAACTTAGAGGAAACAAGGTGATTCAGAGCAGTCAGCATGGATTCACCAAGGGTAATCATTGCGCTGACCAACCTGATTGCTTTCTATGATGAGATGACTGGACTTGTGGATGGGGGCAAAGCTGTTGATGTTGTATACCTTGACTTTAGTAAGGCTTTTGACACAGTTCCCACAGCATTCTTCATCACAACCTAAGGAAGTAATGGTTGGAGGAATGGACTGTGAGTGGATAGAAAATTGGTTGAATCAACGGGCTCAGCGGTAGGTATCAATGTAGCACACTCTCTAGTTGGCACCAGTAACAAGTGGTGTGCCCCAGGGGTGTCTTAGGCCCGTTCTATTCAATGTCTTTCATTAATGATCTGGATGATGGGGATAGCTTGCACATTAAGTAAATTTGCAGATAACAACCAAGTTGGGGGGGCAGTGGTGGACACGCTGGAGGCAGGGATAGGATTCAGGGAGACTTTAGACAAATTGAGAAGTGGGCCACAAGAAACCTCATGAAGTTCAACAAGGACAAGTGCAAATGTCCTGCACTTAGGACAGAAAAACCCATCGCACTGCTACAGGCTGGGGACTGTTTGGCTTAGTAGCAGTGCTGAAGAAAGGATCTTGGGGTTACGGTAGATGGAAGTTGAACATGAGCCTACAGTGTGCTCTTGTAGCCAAAAAGGCTATAGCATACTGGGCTGTATTAGTAGGAGTGTTTGCCAGCAGATCAAGGGATGTGATTATTCCCCTCTATTCGGCACTGGTGAGGCCGCATCTGGAAGTATTGTGTCCAGTTTTGGGCGCCACACTACAAAAGGATGTGGAACAATTGGAGAGAGTCCAGCGGGAGAGCAACAAAATGATTGGAGGACTGGAGCACATGACTTATGAAAAGAGCGACTGAAGGAACTGGGCTTATTTAGCCTGCAGAAAAGAGAAGACTAAGGGGGATTTGATAGCAACCTTCAAACTACTTGAAGGGATGGCTCCAAGAGAGGAGGGAGCTAGCTGTTCTCAGTGGTGACGGAGGACAGAACAGGAGCAATGGTTTGAAGTTGCAGCTGCGGAAGTCGAGGCTGGATATTAGAAAAACTTTTCTGAACTAGGAGAGTGGTGAAGTATTGGAATGGGTTACCTAGGGAGGTGGTAGAATCTCCATCTTTAGAGCTATTTAAAGTCTGGCTAGACCGCATCCTGGCTGGGATTATTTAGGGAAAATGGTCCTGCCTTTAGCAGGGGGTTGGACTAGATGACCTCGTGAGGTCCCTTCCAACCTTTTGATTCTATGATTCTATGAACTTCATTTAGAATCTCCTCACATGGGAGCTTGCATTCAATTCCTTTGCATCTACTCCATTTGGTAAAGTTTTCATTACCCAAACACTCCTGTTGCTTCTGTAAAATGCTGAAGATATCTAGTTAAATGAGAAAAAGAAGTTACAAATGGTAACACTGAAGACTTCAAATTCTGTTTTCCTTGCAAACATATATTGAAGTACAGATAGAAGAATATCATCTACTTAGACAAAAACATTCTCAGGAAAATTATAATTTTCTGAAAATAAGCAAAAACAGACAATCTCCTTTCACTCTCTCCTCCCTCAAAAGCATGGAAATCTAAGTTACAGTTCCACTTTACAAAAAGTCCCTAATAATCAAAAGTATGCAAGTTCACAGTCAAGTTGACTTAATCAACCTTGACACTGCCCCATAGTATCATTCTGAGGACCCTTGGTAAAACTGGGACAAGCCTGTCACACAGTATCATTTTATTAGTCACCAGAAGAATGTTAATCCATTACTCATAAGGAAACTGTGTGATATTTGCATTAAGTTGTCTCAGAGTTTTTGGCTGATTTGCGTATGACACTACAAAGGTACAACTAAGTTTGTTTGAGTCACCTCGACTGCAAACTTGTACACTTTCTGATATTTGGAATTTTGGAACCTTAGCTAGGAAATTCCAAGCTACCATTTGTGGGTTTTAAGGAAGGTATATTTTCTATGTTTTGCCTGAAATCAGTGAATAAGTCATTCAACCTTCATCGGGTTTTAATTAATTATTTTGCTTGGGAGTTTCCATGGGATTTAATCAGGGGTGGTTCCAGGCCCCAGCACGCCAAGTGCATGCTTGGGACGGCATGCCGCGGAGGGTGCTCTGCCGGTCGCCGGGAGGGTGGCAGGCAGGTTGCCTTCGGCAGCATGCCTGCGGAGGGTCTGCTGGTCCCGCGGCTTCGATGGAGCCACGGGACAGCAGACCCTCCGCAGACACACCTGTGGGAGGTCCACCGGAGCTGTGGGACCGGTGAACAGCAGAGCGCCCCCCGCGGCATGACGCCGTGCTTGGGGCAGCGAAATATCTAGAGCTGCCCCTGGATTTGATCAATGTTTAAACATTGCTCACGGACAATCAGGAGCTTCTGAAAGCCTAGGAAGTTGAGTTCAGACTCCAACTGGGCTTATTAGCTTGACAAGGACTTTGGAGGAACTCATATGCATACTTGGACAGGCCCCATTCCTTTCCAAATACTTATGGCTTCCTTCCTCCCATCCCCATATGGCTTTCCTTCTTCCACTTATTTCAGCCAAGACCTCCCTGCCCCCATACGTGATTCAATACCATCATAATTCTCTGTGTCTAAGTTACATGCTGAGACACAGAAAGTCTACAAAGCACCAAGGATACTTCTAAAAAAATGTAAAATAGATACATGCTAATTAAGTGTGAATGTTATGCATGCATCGAAAACGTGTTTATAATAGATGTGTACATTAAAGTATATCATTGTCAATGTGTTATATTTACATGAAACACCTTTCAAATAGGACTGGTGGGAAAACAACAATTCTGAAACATTTAGAGGTTTCAAAATTTGTTTCCTTTCCACCATGGGACCTTTTACAATCTTTCATGAAATGGAGGACAGAAACTCACAACTGGCCTGGGATGTGGGATACCTTGGTTCAAGTTCCTCCTGTGCCTGATTTGGACTGATCTGGAATGAAAACCACTACTCTGTATCAAGAAGAACAGGGACTTAGACCGGATTCTCCCACATACCAGGGCATTGCCCTAACAGTGGGACACTCTCCTGGACCTGAGAAAATTTCATTGATACTGACAATGTCAGTGGACTGGACTGGCTTCTTTATTCATTTGAATTTTGTAGAAATGCTGTAAATTATTTTCTGCACCTGAACAGCCTTTTATGAAACTAAACTAACAAAATCCTAAACTTAATTATAAACCTGGACTCTCAAACCTTCAGAGGTACACAGGAATTTTCAGGGAGAACAATGCTGAATTTGAAGTCATTGCTTCAAAAAGCAGAGGATCTTGTTGTTAGCATGGAATATAAATAGTTAAGTATCAGAGAGGTAGCCGTGTTAGTCTGGATCTGTAAAAGCAACAGAGAATACTGTGGCACCTTATAGACTAACCGAGGTTTTGGAGCATGAGCTTTCGTGGGTGAATACCCACTTCGTCAGATGCATGTAGTGGAAATTTATATATATATCTGCCCCTGGAAATTTCCACTACATGCATCTGACCAAGTGGGTATTCACTCATGAAAGCTCATGCTCCAAAATGTCTGTTAGTCTATAAGGTGCCACAGGATTCTCTGCTGCTTTTATAAATAGTTAAACGCCTGTTTATGAAATAAATTAAAAATTTTATTCCAAATTCAAATGAATTCTTTTGATGAGCATGCCCCTTTACTTAGTGATCTGACATATGTTACCTAATCACTATTAATAATGAGCAATTTTCAGCAAGCCAAAATGGTCATTACATTCTCCATAATCTCCTGATCCTGCAAGCCAAAGATAGCAGCATAATTAATATCCATGATAAATGGCTGAGAACTGCTGCTTTGTTTCCTTTTCGGTATTAAAAAAAAAAAAACTAGTGACGAGAATCTATGGAGCCCTTTAATACATAACCCCCTTCTTCTTTCTTAAACACTCTCACTGAAGCCCAGCCTCTCAAGCACTGGAAATAATTGACTCTTTTCATTGTTTCACAGAATGAGAAATGAGTGCCCAGTCTTGCAGTGTTTTCATTGTACAGAGAAGATAATCCATGCCCAAGAGATAAAACATTCCCAGTTCACTACCATGCAGATGAAGAATAAAACCATAGAGTGATACATCTTTATCAACAACTGCCAGTCACTAACTGTTTTGCCTTATGCAAATACGTTAGTGTGCATTTACTGAATTGTTCATCAATGCATAAGCCTCCTGGAAACATAACTGCTGACAAGCAGAAAGAGCTGTCACAGGGCACTTTGGCAAACCTTCATTAAACTTGGTGCCTATTGTGGTTTTATTGTTCTTATAATTGCAATAATAAATAATGTTTCATGACCTTCAGTGTTCATTGTTAGGATTCAAATTACCTCTGCAAACTGAATTCCAAAGAATAGTTTTGATCTTGTTTTCTGGATCCTTTTTTCTTAACATTAAAGTGTTTGTCATATGCCTTTCCAAGGATACCACTGAAGAAATTACTATAAATTTATTAATTCTATTTCTTTAGATTTAAATATATAAGCTCTAGGTACCCTGATGATGATAAATTTACAATCACAAAAATATCACCCAGTAGTTTAATAGAATAAGAAAAACAAACACGTCAGTCAGTGGACAGCACATCTCAAAGCCGCGTATGCTCATCCCATGCTATCCTAGAGCTCTCATGCCTTCAGTCCTCCCCAGATTCCTACTACATTTTATCAGACATTCTTCAGGGTCATCCCATCTGTAGTGCTTCTATTGAGACACATGTTTTCATCCGCAAAACTGGTAAAATTACAATAAAAGAAACGTATTTATGAAGTGCTAAATAAACAATGTCCATCAAAGATGCAAATGATGTAGCCAGCAGACAAGAGAGTGCCTGAGAGATACTTTTGTTTTTAAAAGAAATCAACCTTCTATATTTTTCATTTTCATTTTGCAATAGCCACACAAGCAGATGTATACTAAAGCCCTTCCACATGCTTCTAAACTATTCAGCTAATCAGCTAGCCCTGGATGACTGAATTTTACTGCCCTGGGGACAGAATATAATCTGTAAGATTTACTGACAAATACTCTAGAGTCATCAGTCTCCTGCATGACTAGTACAATGTGCTATACCCTACTCACAGGGAAGAGTATTATATTATTCCTGTAAACTGGCTCAAGTTGAGTCCAAAACAATATAATTAAAGTCATTGCGGAGATCAATCTTATTATCTTTTGGGAATCTATAAATCACTAAAGGGCTAATTTAAACCAACAGGTGCACATGGCAACTGTTTCAATCTTTGTAAAGTTGAGCGTAAAGGCCTTTGTGTAATGTTCATTTTGGTATATCTAAGTCACCCAAACAGCCACAATCACACAATCACTCATAAAAGTTTACCAGAATGATTTTCAAAGGAATTTTACTTCCCCCAAATTTTTTCCTGTCTGAAATTAGCATGACTTACTCATATTCCTATTCCCACATGATGCTCCTTTTGCCAGGCTGAGTCAACAGCTGAATGAGCTCACAGATGCCGGAAAGGGAGATAAAATATACTTAACAATGTGTCTGCCGTTTAAACTATAATATACTGGACTCAAAATCATTCTGGAAAGTGTTTTGGTGTTCTAACAAGAAACCAAAAACATCTTAATATTGTGCTCTGTGTTGGGGATTTGTTTTAATCTGTTCCCCTGAATAACACCACTACATATATTTATAGAGTTTCTTAGATTTGTTGTTCTTTTAAAAAAAATCATTCATATATTCCATGAACACAAATTTAGATTAATAGGGATTAAAGTGTGACATTCCCCACCCCACATTCACACACACCTAAAAGAAAGGAAATATCAAGCTATGGAACATCTCAGGGCCATACCTTAATGCCCACATAGCAATTTTCAGTAATAGCTACAAAAATCTGTCTCATCACAAGGAATTTCCTTCTTCTTCCAAGTGACAATGAAACACTCTACACACAACACATCTATTTCCTTCTCAGTGCAACACAAAACCTTAATTACTATCTCCGACACATCACATATACCATACACTTAACATATGTTAACCCGGAATACTTGCTAGTGTTGCTGAGATTCTAAAACACTTGCTTTTTAGAGTTTGTGTTGGGAAGGATGTCACCCTTAGCCAACCTCAAGCGTTTATACACAAAAATGTGTTTAAGGAATTTTCTGGGTTTTCAACACAGCAAATGTAATGGGGGTTGGGACATGAAATGACCCCCAACTTCTCTTACGATGTGTGGACATATGGAAGGAGTAAGGAAGGGAAGGCATAACAGAAGGGTGTCACAAGTTGAGGGGGTGAATTCTTAGTACAGAGGATCTGGTGAATCTGTCTTTACCCTCCCTAACTTCTACACAACAGTGCCTCCCTTTCTGGTGAAGGTGGAGCATGTCAAGTACTGCATCTGCTCTGCCAGGCCAGCCCCAGCTCTTCAGAACCTCTGTCAAACTGAAGAGCTTCCACAGAAGCCGGACAGGCCCCACCACTGGAGCTAAAAGCTTCTCTCCATCAGAAACCCTGGCCACATATCCCCTACTGAGCCTAGATTTGTACCCTAGACTACTGCCATGCAGATTCCATACTACAGAGCATCTAGGGTGGTCATCTTCCCTGAGAGTCAACTGTGGTTTTATTCCTAACAGAAAACAAAAGAGCCATATTTACCAGGAGCAGACTCACTTTCATTTATCAAGTGTGCCATATTTCAGATGAACCAAACTCCTAATTCTGGGGAGTAGGGAGAAGAAGACATCCCATACAAATGCCCTTTACTGTAGGGAAAGTGTACAGAGTTGGTAGTCAGGAGACCATGAATAAAACCCTATGCATTTTCACTTCACAGCCATTCTTATTGGGCAATGCCTCATGATGCAGCCTTAGAATGCTGTCAACCATTTTACAAAGAAGTTAACTGAGATGCTGCACACAGTCAAATCTAGCAGAAGTAGAAATAGAACTTAGGTGGACCATAGTCTCTCCCAAACTACCTCTCAGAATGAATCTGCCAAATATAGAAGCTATCTATTCTAGACAACATGCAAAAATGTCAGTTCAGGGCAACTGCACCTGTATTCACCCTCCGTGGTCCCTTGAGGGCACCCTCTCTAGGCTCCTAGCTCCTCAGTCATCACCTCTCTTGCTATATCTCTCTCCCTCTGACTGGTGATTTTCCAGGACACACTATTCCCTACCTACACTGTGATACCCCAGCAACACAGATTGTCTAGAAATACCAGTGTCTGCACTTCTTTCCTAAGGCTGTGAACAGTGTAATTGCCACAGGTTACCACACAGCAAACACATCCATTCTTAAGGTAAATGAATTATACATGCTACAAACTACAAAAAAAAACTTTAGTCAAAGCTTACCAGAGGTCAGCCCAGCTCCAACCTCAGGTTCTGGTAGGTGTCAGTTCTTCAAAACCAACAAGAGGTTCTACCTGTGGTTACAAGTTCATAACTATCTCAGGGTACATCTACACTGCACGATTATTTCGAATTAGCTTAAACCGATATTACAAAACAGATCTAATAAAATCGGTTTAGCGCATCCACAGTGGGATCCCGAAATCGATTGTTTGCGTCCATGGTCCAAAGCTACCATCGATTTCAGGAGCGGTGCACTGTGGGTAGCTGTTCCTCAGCTATCCCATAGTTCCCACTTCCGTGTTGAGAGCACAGTGCCTGATGGGGCAGAAAACATTGCCCCGGGTGGTGCTGGGTACAGCCTCACCCCTCCCTTTGTGAAGGCAGCAGACAACCCTTTGGCGCCTTTTTCGCGGAGTGCATTGAGCAAACGCCATAGCACAGCAATCTTTCTCTTTTTTTTTTCACGTGGTGGTGGGGGGAAATAAACTGAGGAGCTGTTCCCTGAACCACGCCAGACACTGTGTTTGAACCTACAGACATTGGGAGCTCAGCCAAGAATGCAAATAATTTTCAGAGACTGCTGTGGACTGTGGGATAGCTGGAGTCCTCAGTACCCCCTCCCTCCCTTCATGAGCGTCCATTTGAGTCTCTGGCTTCCCGTTACGCTTGTCACACAGCGCTGTGTATCCTGGAGTTTTTTATTCAAACGCTTTGGCATTTCGTGTTCTGTAACGGAGCTGGATACAACAGATTTGTCTCCCCATACAGCGATCAGACCTAGTATCTCCCGTACGGTCTATGCTGGAGCTCTTTTTCGATTTCAGACTGCATCGCCAGCCGTGCTGATCAGAGCTCCACGCTGGGCAAGCAGGAAATGTAACTCAAAAGTTCGCGGGGCTTTTCCTGTTTACCTGCCCGCTGCATCCGAGTTCAGATTGCTGTCCAGAGCGGTCAGTGCTGCACTCTGGGATGCCGCCCGGAGGCCAATAACGTCGATTTCCGTCCACATGAACCCTAATCCGAGTTATCACTATCGAATTTAGCGCTACTCCTCTCGTTTGGGAGGAGTTCCGAAATCGATTTAAGGAGCCGTTTAACTCGATATTAATGATGACGTCGTGTGAACGGATACAGCGTTAAATCGGTATATCAGCCATTAAACCGATTTAAAGTCGCAGTGTAGACCTGGCCTCAGACTGAGAACCAGAATGACCATGAATAGTTCAGACTTTCCTTTATACAGCTTAGGCTTTTGTTCATGTAACAGTGGATCAGTAGACAATGAACCGCTCCTCAGGGTGTAGCGTCAGGAGTCTGGGTTTTTGCATAATCAGAGGTGTGAAATTTGCATTCACCTTCCCTTAAATATTCCCCAGGAAGTTCACTTAACTCTTTTTGTTCCAAAAGTCCACTCTTGTCAGGCACATTGGTAACCACAAGGTTTCACATCTCCTCTCTTGAGAAGTTACGTACAATGCCAGCCCACAATACATAATATTAACTTAATACAATAGACCCCCAAAGATTCTTAAACTTAATTCAATACACTCTTCTAAGGATATGGCAGTGCTGTATCTACCACATAAACCTATGGGAAAACGTATCTTTGTCCACATATAGGATAATAGTTTCTCCTGTAGCCCAAATGGGCTGGGATCTGAAGATCTTTACACATTTAAAAGCCAAATTTGGAAGAGGTATGAGGGAGGGAGTATTCCAAGTGAGGATTGGGGATTTTAAAAAAATTATTTTATGATTTAAAAGTTATCACTATGGTTATGGCTTATTTAAGATTTTATTATTTTAAACCAGATTTTTATTGAATAAAATAATGGGTAAAGTAAACGTGAGACTAGATTTGAGTATTAATGGAAACAGTCACATTTTGATATCTGTTTCACATGTGTTACATTCATGTTGCATCCACTTTTGAGGGTTAAATGAAATATCCTAAAGACATTGTCTTAAACCCAAGTTTATTTGACTTGAAGGAAAATGACAGGAATTAGAGCCAGCCAAGACACCAAGCTAGACAATCAATTTCTTACATGCCACTTCCTGCACAGCATTGGTTTTAACTGATATGTGACCTGCTAGTCAACTAGCAGTCAAGTGTTGAATGTCATCACATCTCTCTGAAGTGACAAATGCTTAACAAGGACGGCTTCTGCAATGATCCTTCTTGTTGTGAAAACACATGAAAATCTCCCCTCAAGGTATATTAGTTAGTTTGGATTGACTGATTTAGCAGGACAATAGAACAGCAAGTCATGAAGGATAAAATAATTATCTTAATAGTGTCCATTAGAGTGATAAACCATAACAGGCTGTGCATGAGTAGGCTGTTTATGTACACTTTGATTGGATTAAGGCTGTGTAAATTCAGCCACTCAGGAGTCACCAACAGCACACACTATACTGTGGTGTATGCCAGCCAACATTTCATTTAAAAACAAATCTTATAAAACAAATTTTATGGGAATTTATGTAATGATACCTCCACCAGGAAAAGTAGTTCACAGTGGAAGGATGGCAGAAATGGAGGGGAAATGGTGTACAATCTTTTGTCTAACATTTTGATCATATTTATCACAAAGATTTTGTCTTCTGAACTAATGGGGACCCTTCTCAGAAGTCCCTGACTAAGCTTTTTTCAGTCAGTGCCCAGCTCCTGTTGCTACTGCACTTTGTCACAAAGGCTCAATAACTATATCTTCGCTCTTATTGCCACAACAAAAAGAAAAGGAAAAAAAATCTGTAAGAATGTAGGGCAGCTCGGTTCATGGCCTGGGGGAGGGGAAAGAGGCAGTTAAAAATGTCACTCCCCCCTTCTATATAGTTCTTTTCTCCCTCTCCAATCTATTGCGTCCATCTAAACTTGGTCTCCTAGGCCAAAAACCTGAATAAGGAAACGCAGCGGTGAGGCATTAACAGTGAAAAGCACTTAAAGCAGACCAACCATTTTTCTAGTGCTGCTGAGGACAAGCTGCAAGGAAAACAGTGGTTTCCTTTTGAAGTCATGCCGCATCAAGAGCAGTAACAGTGTAACTTCAGGGGGAAACAACCATTTCCTCTCTCCTCCCAGCTGCAGCGCTAGAAAAGCAGACGATGTAGCAAGGGATGCCTTAAGCTACCTAGGTCCATAGCTTGACCTTAGGGCCCAAGCTGCAGGAGGAGCGAGAAGGACACAGGGGTAGGAAAGGAGATTACAAATTTTGGTTGGCTTTGCAGATAAAACCTAAAATACTTTAAATTAGAAAATCAGTGAATCCATTATGGAAATTAGATTAAAGGGTGTTGGAAAAGATACTAAAATCATCCTTATTTTAAAAGTCTTTAACACAACATGTATAGGTATTTTCCTTTTTTCATTTATTCATCCCAGTTGTGGGAAATTGGTGCACAACCATGATGTAATCAAAAAGGACCAACCTGCCAGTCACAGCCTGGGTATGGTCAATAAGGACAGGATTCTGCTGTCATCTGCATCATTGTAAATCTGTACTAACTCTACAGACTTTCCGATTTCCAGTGGTGGAAATGATAGCACAATCTGTGCGACAATGTCAATATCCATACTCTAATATACTACATTCCACGTATCGCACAAAGAAAAACAGTGACTGTTGCACCATTTTGTGCTTGCATCTATTTAAAGTACCTTTGTCATATCATATTTGTACATATTTTACATATAATCAGATACATTTGCAGTAAAACTAAATACTTGATTTAGTGACTTTTTTGAGCTGTGCCTACGCTCCAAAGTTGGATGCAGCGTTTGAGTATGTTCTGATCCAGAGTATTAGTTTGGCCTATGAGGATGGGCATCAGCTACAATGTTGAGATATGGATCTGGGTTTAAATATTATAATGGTGGTCGGCCATCCAGTGACAGAGGTAAACATAAAATTCAGACCCTACTAGCACCCTGCCTATGTTTAATCATACAAACATCATTTGGGGAAAACTCCTCACACCTTCATTTTTTAAATCCTCCTCACACAAAAGGGGCTCTGTTGAGTTAAAAAAAAGTAGTTTAATTCCCATAATTTTAGTGTGAAATAAAACAAAACTAAGCGGGCCAAAAATTTTCATGAAACAACAGTCACACATTTTGCCCAGACCTAATCTTGTGAGCATCAGAGATTAGTTGCTTCGAATAAGTGGTTTCAAGGATCTGATCTTGAAAGCTGCTCCACTTGCCCAGCCAGAGCCCCAGTGAGGTCACTAGTGCTTCGATCAGGGGCAGCAATCTGTCCACAAGCAGCAGCTTGCAGTTTTGTTACACTGGGAATCTGAAGTACACTTTTAAGTGGTCACTTAGGACAGGTTATCTGTTGGTACTCCATGTTGTCACAGTAAAACATTGTGTCTTCTTGTTATATCCTGGAAAGCTGATCACTGTTAGTGATAGTCTCTCTATATCTATTGAGGTATTTAAATCACACTTATTAATGTGAGATCCTCATGTCTGCGCCACAGCCATAGCATTTGTATTGCCTTGACACTGTAAAAATGAATTGATACATTTTGTTTAAAATAAACAAATAGACCTGCTATGTCACATGATTTTATGATAACTTCCACTTCCATTTTCATTTAAATTCAGTTAAAACCCTTTGGTTTTAAACAACCCTTGAGAAATCTTTAAGATAAAAACATTTAAAATAATGGATAATCTGTTTTGGTTCACACTGACATATAATATATGCCATCTTTGCTTGTTTTGGAAAGAGTGTAACACAAAATCCATTACCTCCCAGCCTTTTTGTTAATCATCACTAATCAGCTGTTGCTTCACAAATCAAATTTCCAGTCCTTGTAGGCATGCAGTGTAATGCTAATATATGGTAACAGAATGTTGATAACAGACCATTGGGTACCACTAGCTGTCCCATTAGTGATATCCAGCTGTCTAGATTCATGCATGAGCAAGAAAAGTTTAAGAAGTTAAGATGAAAAGCAGTTAGATGCCTGTGATTCAAACAAGGACAATACACAGATAATTAGTGTGCGGCAAACTGTCTTTTCTAAACAGAATTACTTTTGAAGTAAAATAACTTGTATTTCATTCAGCCCCATTTGTGCTGTATATTTTTCAACTCTGATATTCTGATGCCATAAGAGAAGGCAGGTTACTATATTTTCCATCTCCATAAGGATAAAAGTGAGATTAAATTACTTCAAAGAAAATACAAACCGCATATGTCTAGTTCATGGAAATGGAGTCCATGATGGATTATTATAATTGGATTATTACAGAAGCTAGTTAACAACTAACAAAATAATTGGTTTTCTCTGCTATGAAGGATGACATATTTTCTTGTCCTAAATGGCACATAGTGACTGTAATAAGTATTGTGACTCAGCTAATCAATCCGGCTTCTATAATCCAAATATTGAACCCAACCATCAACCACAGCACCAAAGGGAGAATGATCCAGTGGTTACAGAGTTAGCTGAGCAATCAGGAGACCCAAGTTCAATTCCCTGCTCTGTCACAGACTTCCTGTGTGACTTTGGGCAAGTTACTTAGTCTCTCTGTGCCTCAGTTCCCCATCTATACAATGGAGATAACAGCACTTCCTTACCTCATAGGGGTGTTGTGAGGATATATATGTTAAAGACTGGGAGATGCTGTGGTAATTGTAGACTGTCTAAGGGCTTGTCTAGTGGTAAGTGCTTAAGAGCTTGTCTAGACAAACAGTTTGTGGCAAGCTAGGGTGAAAGTCTCCCTTGCACCAGTCTGCCGTGCACTAATTGTCTATGTGGACCCTACTACTATGCACTAAAAGCTCCCTAGTGTGCACTGATCTACTTCCATATCAAATGCACTAAGTAAATCCATTTATTCATGTCTGAATACTGGTGACATAGCAAATTTTTTGGAAGTCTTCATGATCCATCACTAACTTTGAGCACGCAGCAGCTGACCTTCAAGAGATCTGCCACATGCCATCCTCCATCCATCTCTTGCTGGTTGTCCCCTACTACGATGACCCTGACCTTTCCTTCCATAATAACTTCCTCGTTGTTATTTCCATCTCTACACGTAATGTGACCAAAATACATACATTTGAGTCTGTTGATTTCTGAAAGCAGGATCTGCTTCTTTCCAATAATATTTCTAGCATAGGTATTCTTCCCCCCGCCCCCATTCAACAGATATGCAAGAATCATTGCCAGCACCACATTTCAAAAGCTTCAGGTTTTGTTTTTTTTTCTTGCCAGCAGCATTAACTTCAATTCACAACCATATATCTCTAAGGAAACGTTAGGCTTTTCTTCAGTTGCACCTTTGCACATTTTGAGGAGCTATGGTTTTTCCGTATTTTCTTAAGGGAGGCCATAGCAGAGCAAGCTATCCCTAATCCTTTTCTGATTTCTTTGAAACAGCCTCCTGGGGTTGGACATATATGATCTCATATAACTATATTCATCTACGGCTCTACAACTTGTATCTGCTTGACTCCTGTTTTTGTTAGTCCTTACATACATTTTGTTTTCGTCACATTCCAGAAAAGTCCATGTTCCTCACTAACTGTTTGTTGCATTACATCATTTCTAGTAAAGACTGTGTGTCATCAGTATATCTGAGGTTGGTTGAGTGTGTCTGCCAATGGAAATCCCAGCTCCTTCCACTTTGTCAAAACTTTCCAAGGCTGCCTCACAATGAATTTTGCATATATGATAAAGAGGCTTGGAGACAAAATATACCCTTGTCTCACACCCTGTCCTGTGGAAAACCATTGCTGTTCACACTGTGGTGTATTATTGGAATTAAAAGTGCCCTAAAGTACTTGTAGTGCACAGCAGAAGGGACCACACAGTGTGTGGCAGGTTAGTGAGAGGTAGATTTACACCCTAGGTTGCTGTGAACTAACTGTTCATCTAAACAAGCTCCTAGACATATAGAACAATATTTCATAGAAAAAATCAACTATATCTGAGAAGAATTATCTGGATTCCACATATTCTCAGCTATAGCGGAATCAGAGTTTTCACTTATCAGTATTCTTATGGTCTTAAGCAGAAGCTGCTTGTGTTCTTCGTCGATTTTAAAACAAGGATTTCAAAGCTCATGTGTAGGTGATTTCTAAATGATTCATATCTAATAAGAAGTGGTTTGCTGAACACACATGAAAGAACAGAAAAATATGTGCATTCAGACTTAAAATGTTACATGATACATCCTGCCTGTTTATTATCAGCTACAGTTATTTCATTTGCGTTCTCTTCCTAAGGAACAAATCAGTGTAAAAAGGCAAACAAAAAAACAAAAAAACCCAACCTGTTCTTCTCCCGAAACAACCAAGGACTTCTGATGGTTTATATTTCTCTATTATATGCAATGGTTAAACCAGTCTTAATTACTTAATGATGGTGGCCAAACGTTATTTAAAGTTGAAAAACATTCAGTTGTTTGGTTCCTACCACTTACTCCTGCTTAAGTTTCTCATGCCTCTGCAATTACTGCCCTATGATCACAACTGGAAGTGAGAATATTCACAGACACAAGAAGAGCTCCCTTTGTTGTATTTCTGAAAATAGGAAGTCCAACAAACTTCATGAGACAGTGCCACTTCTTGTTAGATTTCCGTACCTGGTCGGAGAAGGAAGAGGTCAAAATAAATTTAAATAAACATCAAACCAAAGTGCCAAATGTTGAAGTTTGCCCATAGTTATCTTTAAATAAAACACAAAATTACTTTAAAAAAAATAAATCTTACATTGAATTTCCTCAAGGTACACAGCTTGGTCAAATGTTCTCACGGCATAAAGCTAAAGTTATGTAAGTTTTGACAGCTCCATAAATACTACGGTCCAGAACCTTAGCTGGTGTAAATTGACTTTAGTGGCACAAGAATGATTTACACTAGCTAAGGAAATAGCCCAATAATTTTAATAATACACTCACAAATTATTAAGAACACTGTATTGCAGCTCAGCCCAATTTTCTATAATTAACTATACAATAAAAGCAGCAAAGAGTTCTGTGGCACCTTATAGACTAACAAACGTATTGGAGCATGAGCTTCCGTGGGTGAATACCCACTTTGTCGACATGCATCCAACGAAGTGGGTATTCACCCACAAAAGCTCATGTGCCAATACGTTTGTTAGTCTATAAGGTGCCACAGGACTCTTTGCTGCTTTTACAGATCCAGACTAACACGGCTACCCCTCTGATATTTATACAATAAAATGCTCCACAATAATCCACTTTTAGTGCCTTTCAAATCTTACACTTCCATCTACAGCTACACAATTTTCTTAAAGTAATCTCTTTAAATATTTATGAAGGTGTACAGAACTAGTGGCACTGAGGCCTAAGTCTTCTTTTTGTGCCTGATCCTCTTCCCATTGGTGTGAAAAGCAAAACCTCTTGACTTCAGGGAAGCAGAACAGGCTGGTTAACTACAAACAGACAGAGAAACAGCAGTAAAAGCTTCCACTCACCACCTTGATATCAGCAGTAATACTGATCCTGTCCCTGTCTACTATTTAATTTTACATGGGCCAAACAACTATTATATGCCAAAACTTCCAGTCACTAACAAAATGGTCTGAATTTTAATCAGTGACCTGGAGGAGAAAGGCTCAATACCCCATTACCGATCCCAGTTTTAGGCCTCCCATCCTCTTACTAAGCTTGACACTCCTTCATTCAATCTTTCTCTAGTTCCGATTATAAAAGTGAAGACACGTTCATTAGCTCAGTGGTTTGAGTATTGGCCTGCTAAATCCAGGGTTGTGAGCTCAGTCCTTGAGGGGGCCACTTAGGAATCTGGAACAAAAATCAGAATTTGGTCCTGCTAGTGAAGGTAGGGGGCTGGATTCAATGACCTTTCAAGGTCCCTTCCAATTCTAGGAGATAGATATAGCTCCTATTATTATATATAATAGGTTTTGGAGAAAAACAATAATTAGCATACTTCAGTTGCACATATATTTGGTTGATTTCTTCAACTAATTGTCAAATTTGTTATTCTGATTTGTGATGAAGAGACAGAATGAGATCCATAAGTACATGGATTTGTGTCATTTAGTCTTTCGAATTTTAAAACATCCAAAAGGCTCAGTGCATTGCCCTATTCCTACAGAAGCTTACACTCTATCTCCACAGAGATAATTTATTAGGAGCTTTATGCTATCATTCCTGAGACCAAACCTCTCTAAATATTGTAGTTAATTCTCATCCACACTCAGGTTAAAATAGGAGCCTGCTCAATACTTTATTTCTTCCAAGAAGCTTTAAGGCCATTCTGAACAGTCCCTGACAAAAGTACGGCCATACAATATTACGCCAATTAACTACAGTCAATCAGCTGCTAACACTATGTCTTCATCATTAATGGAAAGCACTGTCCTGCAGTAACATGCCAGAAGAGTAACCAAAAAAAGAAAACGGACCCAGTTTACCCAGTTTTTACTTGCATTGTATTTCCTAACATTTCCCTATCAAATTTACGACTTTGCCTGCAGTTTAAGTTCACGATCAAATATAATCTCTCTACACATACGCTTAACACATACTTGCATTTTGATGGAATTTCATAAATTATGCACCTTATATCACTTTATGTTTTATGTGCATTCATTAACTACAGTGCACCTCTTCAGCTAAACCTTTCCAAAGCATTTAGTACAAAATATTCTGAAAAAAAAGAAACACTTTCAAATTACTATACCACTTGGGATTATTTGCATGGCTGATAATTGAATTATCTCAAATGGGGGTTGACTGGTTTTGGAGATTAGGAATGAGATATAGGGTTTTTGCTTCTAGGTCATTGGCCCAGTTCAGTACAATAGAACCTCAGAGTTATAAACTGACTGGTCAACCACACACCTCATTTGGAACTGGAAGTAGGCAATCAGGAAGTAGAGACAAAAAAAAAGCAAATATTGTATAGTAGAGTACCGTGTTAAACATAAACTACTAAAAAAATTAAGGGAAAGTTTAAAAAAAAGATTTGGCAAGGTAAGGAAACTGTTTCAGTGCTTGTTTTATTTAAATTAGGATGGTTAAAAGCAGGAGTTTTTCTTCTGCATAACAAAGTTTTTCAAAGCTGCATTAAGTCAATGTTCAGTTGTAAACTTTTGAAAGAACCATAATGATTTGTTCCAAATCACAGACATTTAGAATTATGAACAACCTCCATTCCCAAGGTTTTCGTAACTCTGAGGTTCTACTGTAGTGTCTGAAAGCTGTTAACAGCTGTTGATGTTTGGTGGTCTATGTGAAATGAGTTGATTGTCTCAATCCAGATCCAAGGGGACAAGTGTCAGAATCAGAAAAAACACCTCAGGAACTGGCATAAACTGAGACCTTTGCTGGCAGTCTCAGCAGCGCTGGCAAGGATTGAATGGGTTTAGAAATTGCACTGTTCTCTCTGCACAGAGGCTGACCTTCCTGACCAGAGTTGAGAGATGCTGGCACCTCTCAGCCCATGCTTTACAGTACTTCTTCTGTGGTAACACAGAGATCGTCAGTACCTAGAGCTGTCAGTGCAGCTCCTTGCAAAAGCTGCCTTTCTCACACAGTCTTTTTTTTTAAATATATCCTGCAAGTTCAAACTTGAACGAATGACTTACGTTTCAGTTGTCAAAGAAGTGTGTAGGAAACAATTATACATCGCTAAGTGGCAAGACAATCCACGTTATAGATTGAGGACAGCAAATTACCTGATAGCATTTAATGTCCAATTTTGTTTAAATAAAAGTTGTCTAGGCTTATAGGTATCACTACAGCAAGTCAAATCAAATCAGGCAGACAAATATCAAGTTCTCTCAGTCCTTTCAATGATATTTGGCTGATCCCTTCAGCAAGGTCAAAGTCTGAAACCAACTGAAACAAGACATGGAGGGATACACCCTTTGCTGCATACTAATTAGCTTATATTATTTCAACCTTTCTTTGAGCTGTTCACAGTTCCGATTTGCTTTGCCTTGTGGGTGCGAAGCTCCTTCTTTAGGGCTCTGGTCTCACCTCCTTTAGCAAACCACTCAAACACTGGCCTGCACTAACCAGACGCATATATTTGTGCCATCATATGGTACAGAAGTACCATCCCAACAGAGAATGCACATACTGAAACATTCAATCCAGCCAACATCTCCACATGAGGTCAGAAGGTGGCAGCTGAGCTCTAAATGGCAGCTGCAGGAAACCAGGCTGGATCAGAGCATAGTTACAGCCCTTTCTATTTCTTTTCACCTGCTCCCAACTGCTCAGCTCAATGTGCAAGCAGCAGAATGAAACTTACACAATGAATCGGATTCACATCTCACTGCTTACATGTGAGGCAGAGCAGTGATGACGGAGGGCTATTTACACTGGAAGCGCTACAGCGGTGCAGCTGCACCAATGCAGCTGCGCCGCTGTAGAACGTCTGGTGAAGACGCTCTATGTCGATCGGAGAGAGCTCTCCTGTCAGGATAATAAAACCACATCCATGAAAGGCGGTAGCTATGTTGGGGGGAGCAGCTCTCCCACTGACATAGCGCTGTTCACTCTAGCGCTTAGGTTGGTGTAACTTATGTGGTTTGGGGGTGGCTCACTCACACTGCTGAGTGACACTAGTTATACTGACATTAGCTGCAGTGTAGAAACACCCTAAGAGAAGGGAGAGGAATAGCAGAGGGGAAGAAGGCACAAGTGAGAGAAACAGCAAGAGACAGGAAATCTTCCAGATCCATGCCCCTGGAGTCGACCTTTAGATTATGCAATCTAGGTGCATACAGAGGACCCTGAACTTTCAGGATCCTTGCACCACATGCAACTTATTCAACCAGTCAAAGCACCTTTCTGATTCCCAGATGGTGGTCCCATCTAATCCCAGTGCCAGTGAGTCATAGCCAAGAACGATTTCCATAATTACATTTGGAAGGGTGCAACGCAACTTCAGTCAGAGGTCATGAAACCTCTGGAAAGTAGTGAGTATAGGTGAGATTACCACAGCCTTAGTGGTGATGAAAGACGGGAAGGGAGTGGCCTGGGTATATCTGTATACCTGGTGGGAGAGGAGAAGATCAACATTAGGGACAGAGCTCTTTGAACTTTGTTACTTTGCTTAGGGTCTTACAAAATGTAAGCTTGGACTTCTCTCACCAAATCTACTGCAGATCCACTCTGCAGATAGACTGTCAGGGAGCGAAAAACACGTTAAGATACCTTCTTCAACACCTCTCTCTCTCTGCTTAAAATGATTACAGTGCTACAGAGAGAAAACATGGAGTCAACCAGCCAACTCAGCACTGTACTCTCAGCTGCTCCTGTCTGCTCTGTAGCTGCTGAGCAAAGGCAGAGAGCAAATACACTGTAGGAAAGCACTGAGCAAGGCATCTCCCTTCTCAGTCTACTTCCTCTTCTGCAGTACCCACGAACTAATAGGGAGCTCCCTTTCCTGCCCATTACAAAGCTTTTAAATGTAGGAAGAGGAGAAAAAGGCTCCAGCTGTCAGTGAAGTTAAAAGGGAGAAAGAGGGGACAACAGCCAGGGTGAAACGTTAAGGAACTATATGCATGGGCATGCATCTTGTACAATACAACTCTTTAATTACCATGTCAGTCACTGACTAGGCTCAGATGGAGGAAAGAGCATCCGGGCTCCTGGAAAGGCACCACCATGTGTACCGCTTTCCTCCTCATAATTCAAACTGAAACATTCTCATCTAAATCTAGGGCAGGAGTCAGCAACCTTCAGCACACAGCCCATCAGGGTAATCCATTGGCGGGTGATGAGACATTTTGCTGTTCTCGGCCACTGGGAGCTAGAAGGGGCCATGCCTGCGGATGGTCAATGTAAACAAAATGTCTCGTGGCTCGCCAGCGGATTATCCTGATGGGCCACATGCAAAATGTTGCTGACCTCTGAGCTAGGGATTTAAACAGCCTTCCCGGGTAAACTGCCTCCAGCCTTGGGACTAACATTTTTTCATAGCGTTACCAGAATGGAAATTAAGAACTTCCACCCTTCTCTCGGAAACTTTAATTCACTGAGCTCTCAAGCATTTAAATGATGTACCAACTATTTAGCTACTTATCTGACTATGCAGAGTACTTATTCCATAATAACTTCCTAAAAACGCACTGTTCCTCACACCTTCCTTCAACTCCTGCCAGTTTGGATAAAAGAACAAGATATATTTCTGTAGAACTTCTACAGTAAAACTGACATGCTGGATTGTAACTTAAATACATCTTCCTCTCAAAACTCACTTTCAAAATGTGTCCCCTCGTGTCTTAGAAAGCACACCAATAATAGAAACTCTGGCAAAATATACCGTATTACAGAAAGTCTATTTTCATTTTAAATATGTGAGAATTCAGCCTTTTCATCTAGCTACAGAAACTGCACTTACTAACATTGCTATCATTAAAACTGTGAATGCTGCCATTCATTGTTAGCAATCCTGCCACAAAACTGTATTCCCAGCTGAAATTCAGCACAATTCTGAGGACTGGGGAGCAGTTCTATGGAAGATTACACTTTTGCTTTTAACCTCAATGTTTTTGTATTATGAGACTCTTCCATCAGCATCCTCATTACTATAATTCATATACTCTGGCTTCATCTTGCCCAGAAACTGTTGTAGCACCCAAAATGTACTTTCCCTGTTCTGATGTGCTTAGTCTTAAAGAAACAAACTATAACTATAATGAGATTCTGTAACACACAATAAAACTATGTTTAAAATAGCGAGGCTTTTATACAAATAGTTTTAAACATATATTAATAAGATCTTGCATTTCTATAAGTCAAAGCAGTGTCAAAGTGTATATAATTCATCCAAAAATCTGGGATAGTCTGTTCCTTGACTGCTTGCTAGGAATTGTATTTGCTATGTAAAAATTAGAGAGCTTAATATTGTGCCTGTGGCGGTGATTGTAGAAGGCACAAAATCTAGTTAGGCAACAGATTCCCACTGTTAGTCAATGGGAGTTGGGCACCTAACTCCTGAGTGTGCTTTTCAAATGTTCCCCATAATGATGTTATCTTACAAATCATTGAGGTGACAAAGATGTGAAGAAGTCATTAACATGCCAGTAAGAAGTCTCAAAGGAGGAGGCTTGTTTACATACTAAGAAAGAGGTGATCCTTTGAATTGTGCCGAGTTGTCATAGGATCAACTCCAGAACGGTCAAGTGTTATATGATGAGTGTCTTCCTTGTTTTTTATGCACAAGGTTTTGTGTATTCAACTGAAAAGACTAAACACGACCACAAGTTCAAAGACTTTTTTAAAATGGGCAAAAGGAATTTTACATGCACCCTTGCAAAGCAAGAATAAATCAAATATGTCGTTACTTCAAAAATAGTAATTATGTATTGACATCTCACCCAAAAGCTAAGATGAACTCTAGCAGAAAGCAACCTGAACTCTGACTTCAAAGGAGACTGAGTCAGAAGCAAGATAACAAGCTGAGCACCAGGTGAAAGGCAATGGCAGTCCTTCTTCAAAAGAATACTGGTTGTGGTCAGTGTGCGTATGGGGAGAATTGTGACGCTGTTTAATCTGATGTTACTTTGTACTTAAAACTCGAAGGGAAAAATTAGATTTTCAAACATTTTTCTTGACATTGGCCAATGTGCAGATACTGTATAGATCCAAATTTCACCAACATTTAAGGGGTACTTAGACGGACGGTCCTGATTTGTGCCAATCACTGCTCTCTAGAAAAGAAGAATTCTATATATGGTCTTAAGAGGAATTATCTGTTTATTATTAATACCAGGAGAACAAAGAGATGCAACTAAACCATCAGGACAAATAATTTGACTTAAAGTCGCAACAGCCAGGCCATAGACCTTTAAGCTGTGCCCACTGTATTATTTTAATGTACTGTTTTGTATTTAATTATTACTCAAGTATTATCCATTGTATCCTGGGAAACAATCACTCTCCCTCTCCCATGGATTCTCATTGTCAATGCTCCCCACTTTCACACAATTCTTCTCACTGGCACTGGCATTTCATAGCTGATGGACAGACACATTTTTGACCTCTCAGGACATTGTATGTTACTGAACCTATGAAGTATGTGTCCAGTAACATCTCAGCTATTAAATGTCAGAATCATCCATCTTAAACTATATATCAAAATGCCATAGTCTAGCAGCGAGGAATCCATTTTTTTTTCTTATAAGGGAGGCACTTTGGCTCTCAGGATCCACAGCAGTTCATTCTATGAAATTTGATTGTGCCCTGTTCTTGGTGGCTAATGTACTCAGATACTTTAGTGATAGGTGGTGGTATAAAACCATAAGATCAATAGGCAGCATAAAAACCTTACAGAAATCTTTCCTTCCTAGTTAGCTTGTACTGCAGAGACTCAGTAGTTTGTTCTTTTTGTAGTATGGGTTAAAGGTTGTATAGCAATGCAGTTGTTTATTGTATTATTGAATCCTACCCTGACACAAAAGACATGCTCTCTTTTGCAAACTGTAGGCAGTTGAATCGGATATCCACATAGGAGAAAACAGTTTTGCTGCTTCTATACAGCTTCTTCATCCGTCAGATCATAATTCCTCTACTATCTAAAGAATCAGAGAAATGAATTAAGGAAAATACCCATTTCATCCTCTAGCCCAGCTCTTTGACATCATAGAACATTTTCTAGTGCTTTATCCTTAAAAGTTTAAAGTAATGAGCCTTCTACCAGTTCCTACTTGGGAAGATTTTCCAGATAGTCATACTCTTTTTCCCTTTCTTAATTTTATCACATTTCTGCCACCTTTGTAGATATCAATTAACTGATGTAAATATGCAAGAGTGTGAGCAATCATACACTTTTAGACATTCATCTTGTCCTCCTACTTAGCTATCTACCCCAAAAATATTTAATTCATTTAAACGTTAATCCTGAATCACTGACAACAATGAGAGTTTTCTTCTTTAATAGCAGTACGATAGAAACCTAAAGTCTAATCCTTCATCTTCTAACAATTTTGTTCTTCTCTGAACTCCCATCAATTTGTTATCTTTCTCATAATGAGGTGCACAGGATGAATGCAATACTTTAGACATGCATCTTGCTAAAACACTCATCTCTCCCTGGGTCCAAATTATTTTTCAGTTAATTCTATTTTGTTGCACATTATATTGTAAGTAGAAACAGGACCAAGCAGCTCAGATAACAGAAAACCTACAGTCTGAACCTTCATAGAACTCAGGTGAACCTTTCTGAGATGTCAGCTTGTATTTCATGAACCTTTAAAATTCCTGCTTTGGATAAAGACTAGACAAATAAATACTGGAATAAAAAAGGTACTTCTCTTCACATTTTGAGCCAAACTGCAAGAAATACCAGAAATCAATCTTGTAAGTAACTATGTTATTGCAACGGTTCCAATCCAAATTGTCAAACAACCTGTTACAAAATCACAAAGTACAACAGCTTAAAGTCATTTTACTTATTTGAAAATGTTTTTGACACACACTATCACAATATCTGGGTACCTCAGACTGTACAACTCAATAGAACACACCATAAAAAAACAACCTCAAAAGCCCTCAAACAACAATAATTTTATAAGGTTGGTTATAAGATGTAATTATTTAAGGATACAATTTCCTGTTATTATAACTGCCTTTGAATTGTAAAAATAAAATATACCTTGGTAAATTTCTATTATTAGGTATTTAACTAGTATAAACATAAAAGAACCCAAGCACACAACTGCCTTATGTTTGTGGCACTAATTAGCAATAGCAGAGTTACAGAAGTAATTATTTATGTAATGAATGTTATGTAATGCCCTAACAGCATCCCAGTGCAAGAGGCTCACTGATTTCAGGTAATGAGTTTCAGCTGGCCTGACTAGCGTACCCCCTCCCCCAACTCACTATTGTCATAATCTGTATCCAAAAGGAGAATACAATGTATCATTGAAAAACTAACAACTCACTGATCATTAATATTTTTTCATGATGTATGTATGTGGTATATATTAAGATTCATTGATATATACTGGAATTATGACTAAAATGTGTTAAACAAGGCATAGCAGGAGTTGGAAAACAGGTCTTCCCCAGACAAAGGAATGTGTAGGTGTTCTGTGACCAGCCCAGTCATCAGGCAGAAGCAGTGAAGCTCTATTTACACATTAGGTAAAAAAAGCTATCAAGCTAACAAGCAGGGGAGAAGACAGCTTGGTGTCTACACCCTAGCAGGATAGAGAAACTTTATCTGGGCTATACAAACAGAGAGTCTGAACTTAAATGATAAGCAAAGGAATCAACTGATTGTATATGATATTTACTATATTATAAAAGTGTATCAAGTGAAGCGTTTCTATGAAAGCTTCTGATACACTGGTGATTAATATCATTGTAAATTGTATGTATTAACACTAGGACTTATGTATACATACTGATATTATACTGAACAGTCTGACCAAACAAAGAGAGAAAAAGGTTTTACATAGAAAGGAGGGAACTCAGTTATCTACAAGTCTTCAATGCATGATGTGTGGAAACACAATGGAAGCCCTCTTTATATAGAAAATCAGCAGGGGACAGGAAGACCACAGGAAGGGAAGAACAGCAGGAGGTCATCCTGCTTCTTGAAACAAGGTCACTGCACTTTGAAAGAGATAAGCGAGGACAGAGGCCATCTTTGGCATTCATCACTAGATAGGATACAAGGGGCCAGAGCTCTTGCAAGCTGAGAAAGATGGGACCTTCAGCCAAGGAGAGTTTGAAACAATATTTTCACCTGGGAAGTCATGCCCTTGTGCTTCTGTGAAAGGGACTAACTGAATGAGGATTGGCTACGGGTGGAAAGAAGAAAGAGGGAAACCATCTTGAACAAAGCATGTACTTTGCTGGATTAAGTTTTAGACTTTTAGATGTTTTATTTGCTTGTATCTCTACTTTTATTTGGCATCAGTCAACCTCTGTCCTATTTGTTTTATTTTTACTATAAACCAGCTCAGTCCTGTGTTTGCAGGAAGGGTGTATTTACCCAGTTAGGATAATAAACTGTGATGTGCTTTTGTCTCTTTAAAGGAGCAAACAAATCTTAATCTCTCTCAATGGTCCAGGAGAGAGCTAGAGATTTTGGAACACATGTTTTTTGGGGAAATTTGGGACTGGGAGTGTGTTGGGGTCATCTTGCCAGGGGTAAGCAGAGTGTGGCTGGGGGGTAACAAGTAAGCTGCTGGAGTCAGAATAGCTGAATCAGAGGTGTTTAACCCACAGACACTCAGTTCAAACTTGTATGCTGGTGGGGAGCTCAGTTATCCTGAAGCACTAAGAGTTACAGGGCAGACTGTGACACAACTGCTTACTGGTCTGAGTTGCACCCCAGAATGTGACAAGTATGTTGACTGTACACAATACCTTACAAAGAGGTATTGACTGATTTTCTGCATACAGAAGACCTATGAGATAAGGTTTTTCCCATGGTTTTTACCTCAGAATTTTCTTTAAAAATACAGGAAACCATTTTTTTCTCCTCCTACAATGTTTTACTTGGGTCAAAGTGATTAATATACAGCATTTTTACCAGAGGTGCCAGGGCTCAAGCAATTTTTTTAATTTCCTAACTGACACAGCAAGCCCACAGGTGCCGGGGCTACGAACTGCCAAACCTAGAGATGTCGAGGCTTGGCCCTGGTAAGCCTTGGCACAAGTTAAGCACTGATTTTCACTTAAGTACATTCTATGCCAGAAATGAGATTAGGTAATGTAGGACAACCTGAGCAAGTCTGAGCTCTAATCTTTCCTCCCAAGAGGATGTCTTCCATCCTTTTTCTTTTAATGGCTGTATCAAAGTATATATAGAAGTAGTAACAAAAGCTTTCTTAATTTAATAAACTAGCATTCTTAATGAATGCAGGCGTTGTCAGCTCTGCTTTATCAGCCTCTCGCCTGAATAAGCAGCCTGAAGATCATATACAGAAGTTCTATTCCCAAGGTGGCTTTACTTATCATTTCAGAATATGACTTGTCTGTTGGGATGATAGTATTTTTGGCTTTGGGGTCTGCACTGAATCTCTTTGGGACCAGGCTGAGAGGAACTACACAGAGTAAGTAAATTGTTTTAATTTTGTATTAGCTGAAAATCACCTTTTCTTACCCCCTCAACATTAGCTAGATGACAGTGGCATGATGGCTGATTTTCATTTCAATCAGAAAAGCATATGATTAACACCTAATTAGAATGCAGAAATAGAAAGGAAATCATTTTTTAACCTACCCAGGAGAATAGCATGGTTTTTTTTAAAGAAAAGATTATGTTAATTAATGATCCTGACATAAAAAAGCTACCAAAATAGCCATCTGAATGCCTTTGCTCTACTTTCGGAATTGTCAGTGTTTTCGTTATAAATCCATATATTCAGAGGTTTATTTCATAGTAATTATATATAACTTCAGGCTCAAAACTGGGCACAAAAGATCTCAGTTTAGGCAGAAATATATGTATTTTTACATATCTACAAACAAAAAAGAGTTCAGCTGACAGCTTTAGAACTACAGAAATACGCACCAATCAAGCAAACAAACAAAACATTACCATATTAGGGGGAGTTGCTTGAATTAGTTTAAAGTTTAAAAGCTTTTCTTTGTCAATGAAATGCTACTAGGTAGCTGCTCCAGTCCCCAGTTAAAGAGAGTGGACTATATAAATGTGACTACTATGGCTAGGAAAATAAATCTGATGTTAAGCTGAAAGGGAAGATACCTCACTGTATGTGTAAGTCCCAAGGCAAAATTCTCAGACTTCTTGTGTCCATCTGCACTCAGTATGTAGAGATAAATATGAGATCTGTTGTCCCAAGCTCCCACTTCAGCCAGCTGTCTTTGGAGAGCAAGGAACCAAGGCTATATTGCTGAAATCACTAAAGAGAACAGAAGGACCAGCCAACCATAGCTGAACTGGGTTGCTTGGCTGCCTTTGTTGCCTCTGAAGGCAGGGCAGCGTCTGACTGATTACCTGAGCAGTGTATTGAAATGGATCTGGGGGTGCAACCAGGACAGGGAGTTTTGGAGATCAAAGCAGGACCCTGATGTCCAAGGTCTTGAACCTGGACCTGTGAGCACCCAGACAGTTACTGCATGCTGGCTGCTACCTGATGAAACCTGCCAGGCAAGGAACCAGCAAAACTACAGCTGCAGCCATGGCACCACCCATGGGAGCCCTGACTGGAGGATCGCCTGGCTCCACCAATTGGTCCAACCATGCAATTGAAGCCAGGAGGCAGGACAGGAAGCTGTCTGAGCAACTGGGTGATTTCTTATTGTTCTGTTGGACCCTGCTTGTGCATGTTTCCTGTATTCTGCACCCAATTCTGCTCCATTCCTGGCTCCTGCCTTCACTTGTAGTTCCCACCATGCAGCTGCGATGTGCCTGATCCTAGCCTCACATCTCTCTTCCAAACAGTGCTTACTAGTTCTGGCTCTGACCGCCAGCCCCAACTTTTGACTCTGACTCTGGCTTGACCTTTGGCTTTGGCATTTGGTATCTCATCCTGGCTCTGATTCTCAGCTTCGACCGCTGGCTCTGACTCTGGTCATCAGGAGTTGATCCTGGTGCTGACTGTCAACTCCATTCCTGGAGCTGGATGCCTGCTCCACCCACTAGGCATGACTTCTGCTCTGATCACTAGGCCAGACTGCTTACATCCCAGTCTCTAACATACTGTCCAGTAAAACCCAGGACTACTGGGAGGTCTGCTCTTACACCCTGATAAGTTGCATCTCACCAGACTCCCTCCATTCTTCCTGATACAGTCATGTGACAGTGGTGAAGAAATTAGGAAAAGACCTGTTTTCTTCAAACACTAGAACAAGGAATTTTATTAGAATAAGGAAAACAGCCTTATCCTTAAAGCTACTCTGTCTTTCCCTCTTCTTGACTTCAGATCTCTTGCCTAGACCATTCCCCACCCAGCCCTCTGGTGCCTGGCTTCCTGCCACATTTTTAAAGATATAGTACTCAGATCCTTACAGAGTTCGCAATTCTTCTCTCTGGAGTTTTTCTCCCTTCCCGTGCTAAGATGCTGTGTGTGGCTGGGGGAGAAAATGGGCTCTGCAGGTTCAAGCTGCAGTACCAGTTCTAGCTGCTACCTCCACTGCTAATCCAGGCCAATCAGACTGAGTCTTCATAACTCATGTATATCTGCAGCAAGCAGGCAAACATAGGTGCCTTCAGCAAGCAGGCAAATATAGGTGCCATCAGTTCTCCCTGCTGGTAAGGCAGGGTCCAGCCAAGGACCAAGAATATGGCGGTCATGCAGGACAGGCAGTTTTATTTCAGCTGTTAGTGATGAAGAACGTCACTGTAACTGATAGAGCTTGACGTGTGTATATGTGTACACACAAACAGAGGCTTTTCAAAGTTGCCCACTGATCTGAATATTAACATACTACATCAGACGTTACTGATTCAGGATAAAGTTAATATACAAAGAATCTGGCTAAAGATTCTGGCTTGCTGGCTGGGGAGACTTTCTCCTATAAGTATGCTAAAAAAGGTGATCGGATTTCTAAATCTCTCTCCTCTTTTTGGCACTTATCGTCTGTAGGCACTTAGTGTGAAAGCTTTTCCATTAGATGGAAAGTCCATATTTTATGATACCACAATTTCATAGGAGGAGTCACATTTTTTCCAATAATGTGCAATACAAAGTCTAACTGTTAACAATAAAAAAAGAAATTCATTTGTCACACCTGAGATACCACTCTTGAAAACTTTGGTGCGGATGAAATCCTGACCCCATTATAGTCAAAGATAAAACTTCCACTGAGTTGAATGGGCCCAGGATAAAACTTCCACTGAGTTGAATGGCCCAGGATTTCATCCATTCTGTTAAGCTGCAAAAATCCCACGCCCCTCCAGCCAGTACACTAAAAAATTGTACACCCGCTAGCTAAAACATATGGAGCCAAATATTACGCACTTAAGGCTACAAAAATCTATTGAAATGTTAATCCCAGCAAAGAATCAGGAACATATTGACTTATTTTCTATGAATGCATTATTCATCCACATCAGTTGTTGTTCTGATGGAATGGGTGGCAGATACACTTTGCAGATTTTTAATTTCCTAATTAGATGCATACTAAAAGTTGTAACATTTTGTGCAAGTAAAAGAATAAAACCTCTGCTATTGAATTTAAGTTCTTTTTTGAGCAGCGAGAAGGTCCTGAGGCCTTTCATGTCAGTGACATACGGCATCGCACACATTGGGAGTTTTCTTTTCTTTTCTTTTCTTTTTTTCCTTTTGAGATACATAATGTGATTCTGAAATAAGTGACAAACATTTTTTCACATTGCATATGTTCAGAGAGCTCTGCCAAGGAAAAAAAAACAAGCTACTGGGACCAGGAGCTAAAAGTCTCACAGTTCCACTGTGATATATAATGGGGCAATGTCTCTGACCTCGTCAAATTAGCCCAGAAAGAAGCATTCTGAACTGTTTAAAGGGACTTAATGTGCATTTTTGAATGAATTCTAGAGATTAATTTCCTATAAGATGGAACCAATTCTATTCTGTGCTCTGAAGAACTCTGTTAAACCTTGAAATATGAAAATGTAGTTGGCTAAAGAGAGAGTCTAGGTGCTCAGCAGCAAATTAATCCAGTACTGCTGATTACTACCATTCTTGTGAGTTTGCTCTAAGGGACTTCCATGTTTACAATATAATACCATTTACTAACTGCTAAACTAGATTTGCCCTCTGGTTGCAAGTCAGCAGATATGAGTGTAAAACATGGGTAGAAATTAGTTTGACTTAGAGCTACATTTCAAGACTAGAGCAGAGCTGTGTGTAAAGCACAACTAAATACAAATCGTTGCTTATTGTATTGTTTTCCCTGGTGAGCGCAATGAAGTTAAGTTTTAGACTGCGATACAGTGATGGTCGGTGCCCTGCCTGCCACGTATAAATTACTTCTGCTACACTGCATTTAATATTTAGTGTTCAGTAAATCAGGATATGTCTCTGTAAGGGTTGTTTTGTAACAATTAACCTCAGAAAGTGGCTAGCTCAATTTGCATGATAATGAGACAGTCATCCAAGAGACATTGAAGTTAAACATGCTAATAAGTTTTTAGGCAAACACCTGAGGGTTAGGCACAACAATGGACTTGGGTAAAAAAACCTTTTATTAAATGCAAATCAGTTTTCCAGTAAACACTGCCACAGAAAACTGATAAGGATCTACTGTGAAATACAAGGAGATCTGCCAGCAAGGATATATTTTCAATGACTCCAGGTTGAATAGGAATACATTTACTATATTCTGAATCAAACTGACACAGTTAAAATCTTCATTATTGCATCAAAAAGGGGAAAAGACCACATGATGGTAGAGAGGTGTCAGTGGGGACAGTTGCCTCCCTTTTCAGGAACATGACAGTTTTTCAGGGATATGACAGTTTTCTGTACTGCGCTGTATTATTAAGTTTAGAGCCTTGCTTATGTCATAGTGAGTAGACTATCACTCTGTTTTTATATCCTCCTTTAATTTTTATTTTGCAATTTACTCTACATTTTATACTCCAGGCCCAAAAGTACCTGAGATTTTTATTTAAGGTAACTGGAACTGAATATTGTTTAATTGGGGTAACCACTGCTGGACATCTTGGAGAGAAGAGACAAGGAACTTAACTTACAGAGGATGCCAAGTCAGGAATAGACATATGTACACTTGGTTAAGTACAAAATAGACTTTGGTCCCCTCCTCCTGCTCCCCAACAACAGTGAAACAAGAGAGCTGGCATTGGTTGGTGAGAGCAAAGGAACAGCCCAACAATCTGAAGGAGTCCGGCCAGCTGTAACAGGGTGTCCAGGTTCTTTTCTCTTTATCCACCCTGTTGGAAGGAGATACTGACTAATTTATCCAGACTCATTATTGCAGGTATGCTTCTGGTGTGGAGTTAGGAGTGACACTAATAAAAGGGATCTGGTCTCTACAGTGGAGAAGTCTCTGCAAGGAAGCCCTAAGAACCGCCAAGCTTAGGGAGAAAGCTTAGGCTGAAGTTTGTTGTTGTTTAAATTACCAACAAAACCATACCCGAAGAAGACGGTAAGTGAAGACTAAATACAATAGACCACATTCTCAGCTGGTGTAAATTGCTGTAACTCCACCGAAGTCAATGGAACTTTGCCAATTTACACTGGCTGACTATGTCTGGAGTACAAGAGAACTCCAGCTGAATTTTGGGGAGGGTATGTAGGAAGGGGAATCACATAATGTACTCTCATCATATGATGGATGATGATGACGATGACACTCTTTCCATTCACTAGTTTCTCTGGAGGATATTAAACAGTAGGTACTAAAGACATACCTTTATAAAATCAGCAGATCCAGATAACTAGCATCCAAGAGTTTTAAAATAGTTATCTGAGGAGCTCACTGGACCACTGATATTGATTTTCAATAAATCTTGGAACACCGGGGAAGTTCTAGAAGACTGGAACAAAATTAACATAGTGCCAATATTTAAAAGGGTAAATGAGATGACCCATGTAATTATAGGCCTGACAGTCTGACATTGATCCTGAGCAAGATACTGGAGCAGTTGACTTGATGAAGAGGACTTGATCAATACAGAATTAAAGGAGAGAAATATAATTAATGCGAATCAACTTGGATTTACGGAAAATAGATCCTATCGAACTAACTTGATGTCTTTTTTGATGAAACAACAAGTTTGGCTGACAAAGGTAGTATTGTTGATGTAATGTACTTAGACTTCTCCAAAGCATTTTACTTGGTACCGCGCAACATTTTGATTAAAAAATTAGAATGATATAAAATTAATACGGCACACACTAAATGGATTAAAAGCAAACAATTATAGTCTGAAAGAACTGACATGAGGAACAAATATTTAATAATGGGCTCTTCAATCTATCAGAGAAAGACATAATATTTCCCTGGGTGGAAGCTGACAAATTCAGACAGGAAACAAGGCATAATTTTTTAACACTAAGAGTAATTAATCATTGAAACATCTTACCAAGGGACACTGTGAATTCTCTTTCAATGGCATTTTTTAAATCAATATTGGACGCTCTTCTAACAGATATTATGTAGGGAATTATTTTGGGGAAATTCTATGGCCTGCACTACACAGGACGCCAGACTAGATGATCACAATGGCCCCTTTTGGCCTTGGAATTTATGAGTCTACAAACTAGTTCCAAACGTCAAAAGGTTTTCTTCTCACTTTTGTGCAAAGAATGATTTTTAAAAATTGCCCTTGTTGCAGAAATCAAGTATGTTTTTGAAGACAGTAAGAAATATTTGTATTTTATTGCTAATCTATTTATGACAGGTTTCAGAGTAGCATCCGTGTTAGTCTGTATCCGCAAAAAGAACAGGAGTACTTGTGGCACCTTAGAGACTAACAAATTTATTTCAGCATGAGCTTTCGTGAGCTACAGCTCACTTCTTCGGATGCATAGAATGGAACACACAGACAGGAGATATTTATATATGTTCTCTGTATACATACATGTATTTATACATGTTCTCTGTCTGTGTGTTCCATTCTATGCATCCGAAGAAGTGAGCTGTAGCTCACGAAAGCTCATGCTGAAATAAATTTGTTAGTCTCTAAGGTGCCACAAGTACTCCTAATGTATTTATGTTCACCTTGATAAACATGTTAATGATTAGTATTTTAAAATGCATGTCAGAATAGATTATGGAAAACCATACAATTTATAAGAAAAAAATTTTTCTAGAACACTCGTTAGACCTTTTCAGGATTACCAACTAATGGCCCCCAGTGGGGTATCTGCTACTGGTATATGATTTCTCACACAAATCAGATCTTCAGCCAAATCAAGCACCCTCCTTTTCTCCACAAATTAACAAATGGCCCAAGAGATTACTTCTGAATTGTTGCATTCATTGATATACAATAGTCTAGCATGCATCATGCTTTAAAATACATCACATTGAGGACTTAGATTTGATGTGCTCCTGAGCACCAGCGAGCACAACAATATAATGAGGAGGGGCTATACTGAGACCCAAGACAGACACAGTGACACAGCTGGACCTCCAGTCCATCTTTAGAAGTAGGGATGATGTAAACACATGATTTTTTAAAAAACATTTGTACTGTGGCGGCACACCATGGCCCCAATCAGGGTTCCATTCCACTAGGTGGTACACAAAAATATAGGAAGCTAGAGTCCTGTCTCTGAAGAGTTTACAAAAGAAAGGAATGATTATAGCGAGCAAGTAAAAAGGTGGGGGATCTGCAGGCTGGACGACTCAAAATTAGAAGGAACTGGTTTAGAGAAGGCAAGAAAAGGAGGTAGCAAGTGCTATTCCCAATGTTAATGATTATTTACACCAATATATGCAGTCTGCAAACTACATGCCACTTTACAAACAGACTGAGTCACATTCCTTTCCCTAAAGTGTTTACAACTCAAGTAAAACACACAGAGAAGATAAGCACTCCCAGTGCAATCCATGACTTCTACAGCTCTTCTGATCTCTTGTAACAAGGCCTCCATTCAAGGCAGAGACAGGGATTTCTAAGAGCCTGGGGAGGACATTATATCAAGTTAATTGAAGGAGCTAGAAAAGCAGTGGGGCAGCACACTAAGCCAGAAAGGAGTAGGAAGAACCAGAGAAGGAGCCAATAGGACATAGGAAAGGTTCAAATATAGGTCAGGCAAGGGACAGACATAAGGGAGGGTATAGATAACGTCCGGGAAATAGACATTCTTTGTGTCTTAAAAACAATAGCCCATGCCATAGAACAAGATGAGAAAATAGCTTTTGTCTAAAGAACTCTTGCCCATCTGTTTGACTCTAATCTGCAGTCTACTTTGCCAAAAGAAGTCAGGCTCCCTGAAGCACCATTAAAATAAAAATGATTAGGAAGGGAATTGAAGCAAATAGTACACACGAGTTGTGAGACACACAGATTTAGTTCTGGAAAAGGAAAGGTTGTTTGTTTGTTTTAGATGTCTGGTGAAAAAGCATGAAATTGAAATAGGATCAGGCAAAACACTGAAAACGCATAGGGCTGGATAGAATATTTTCAGTTTCTTCTATTACGTCTGTTTTAGAATTTAATAAACCAAATACAAATAGTCCAGACTTTCAAAAATACAAGCATAAAGTTAGACTCCTAAGGCAAAGTTTAGACACCTAAAAAAATGGCCAGATTTTCAAAAGGGCTGACTGACTAAGCATCTAGAATAGCTATTGACTTCACCACTGGAGTCTTTAAGATCCGTGGAACTCTGGAGAGTCAGGCCAGTTTTTTAGGGACTTAAATATGGACTTCACAGTGTAACTTTGGTCATCCATTTTTAAAAACCTCAGCATACAATTTTTGCATTCAACTCGAAAGTTGCTGAAAATACTGTGCTCAATTAATCACTAAATATCTCTGGACAATCTTGGTGAACAGAACCCCAAAGATATATTTCCAAGCTGAAATATCATGTAGATGATTATTTAGGGAACGATTCCAACCTGAGCTATGCAAAATTAAACATTTTGTGAGAAAAGTATTAAACAACACTAGACACTTTGAAATCTGCTGGCTGTCAAAATATAGAAACAGGCATATCTTAAATTTAAGACATCATGATTATTTTATTCATTCAGTCACTTTTTTCTGCTCAATTCTCCAATTCAGTGCCACTTAACATATTCCATCAGAGTTAAGAAGAAAAAAAGGAAGAAAAGAGAAACGGAGCAGGATGTATGGAGACCACTCTGTTGAAAGCATTTTGTTTCATAAAAAAAATAACCGTCATGACAGTATAGTCGTGGAAGTAGTTCAGGTCTGTTAATGTTTGACATAAGTATGAAATTTTAAGTAAGTAGACCATTTCCAATTAAAAGTAATACTGTAATAAAGTGAAAGGAACCTAAAAATTAATGAATTCAGAGATTATTTTCATCATAAAGCTCTTTGGTATAAACCAGCTCCTAAAAAGCTACTGTCCCTGGTAGATGTTCTACTGAAGCTCATTATATACATTCCCAATACAGGATTCTCTTCATTATTATATGAAAACTTTGTCTCTCAGGAACAACTTTACGCAGAGGATGCGTTTTTACTTTGCCTAGAAATGTCACAATGAACAGGAAATGTATTGTTTCAAATAGAATATATTTCCCTTTAGCCTCCATATAGCTTATTAAATATGATAATACTCCTGCTATACACAGTCCTTCGCATCTGCTTTGTTGTATTTTACATAGTCTTAATTTCAAAGGATCAATTGCATACTTATTGCTATGGTCTTTCACAATTTTGGAGTCAAACTAAGTAATCCTGAAATCTGATCAGGAATGTTTTTTTTATCTCATACCTCATTGTGATTCTTGTTCAACCATTCCTTAATAGTGGTAAGGGCAATAACGGCAGCAGGCTCATTTGGAAAACCTGAACAAAGAGTGGAAATAAAAAGAAGAAATAGGTAAGTTGTGTGTGTATAAATACATATGGAAAATATAAAAGATCTGATAACGTCATATGCTACAATGTTTTTATCAGCAGGAGCTGGGGATTACAGTTGGTAAAAGTTTTCCAAATTTGCGTTTTTGGATGAAGTTTTTTAACAATAGTTTGAGTTTAAAGAAGGATGATTCGCATTTTTTTAATGAAAATATCATCCTGTTTTTCTTCCAGGCATATATCTAGTCGTTTTTTTAAAATTTTGAAGCGTTAAATTAAAAAAAAAAATTGGCAAGTTTTTTTCCCCACATTTTGATCAACTCTATTTGGTAAAACTCTATTATTCAAGAGTCGTAGAGTACAGGTAATACCACAGAACTGAAAATAAAACCTTTATATCATACAAACATATTATGTGTATGCTTCATAACATACAGAAAAACTGTTTTAGAAATATCTTGAGTTTTAAAAAATCTACCTTTTTTAAATCTAAGTGCCTGTAAAACCACAAGTCCAACTCTGAGAGCCTCATAAAGAGGAAAACAAATGTAACACATTTTAGAGACCTCTACTAATCTACTATGTAAGATAATGTTGTAAATGTAAGAGTTTACTAAGCATAACATTTTGAATATAAGCTTAGATATTTCCAGATATACCAAAGATAGTGAAAAGAATTTTCCAACGGTATAGAGCTCATTGCCTTCATGGTTTATAGGTATAAAACCAAAAGATGTTTTCATTACTTTTCCTAGGAAATTCCAAATTTGAAGGGATAGGCTATTTTTGTGATAGGTACTTTAAAAAAAATAGAGCTGTGTGAACACTATTCAGTGGGTTGGATTATTAAAATATTCCGGGCAGAGATAAAATTGTGGGTCAAATGCAACTGAGAAGGGTAAAAGTGCTAGAAAGAAACTGGTATACATTAGTGTACATGTATAGTATTTTCACTTTATTCACATACCACATAAGTGGAAACAGTTCCCCACTTCCTGAAACTGAAAAAAGAAAACCCCTCATTGACCTTGATTGTCCATTGCCTTGCAGCTTGATGGGTCTAATTCTCATTTGTAATAATGGCACATTTAGACTCACTTTAGGATCTTTTTAAATTGCCAGAGCAGTGACCATGGCATTTAAGGAAACTTACCTCTTTGGAATTATTTTAATTGTTACGTTTGTGTGCCTTAATGTCAGCCAAACAGACAAAAGTATTTACATGCTTCAAACAAAGTATCCATTCGCTTTGAATCATGTCTCCATAACATCGTTTCCCCCAAAAGAAGAATTTTACCCTCCTCAGGTGCACAGTTTTGAACTGACAAATGAGATGTCTACTCTCTATTCATTTAGTAGGTTAAAACACAAACGGACATTAATCGCACTTGATTAGTATTAACATTCAATATATGCAAATATTGTGCACGTCTCTTATTAAAAAAATAAACCTTTCATTTTAGGGCCCCAAACCAGAGAGGTGTGAAAGACCTTCTACCCTTATTGAAATCAATGGGAGTTGATCAATGGGGGTTCTCTGCAATTTCCTGGTATGATCCCCTAGGGTTGCACATCCTTGAAACATTTACCAAGGATGCTGTTAAGTTTACTTGGTCCTCCCTCAGTGCAGTGGGCTGGACTTGACTTCTCGAGGTCCCTTCGAGACCTACATTTCTAGGAGTCTACGACACTAAGCTATCAAAGCAAATTCCTCATACCACAAACCAATGATAAGTTTTTTTCTAAACTAACAGAACCTAAAGTGGGCTGCTCTTAACAGTATCAGATGGTCAAATTCTGCTCTAGTTGTACACTGGTAACACTGAATTCAAACGAACATACGCGAATGCACCCCAGGGAAGAAACCAACTCTTTGAATGAATTTCATTTCAGCTGGGTAACAGACATTTAAAACAGACATCTGTTACATGCAAATTAATAAAACTCTTCCTATCAAACCAGGCCAGCATTTCCCTGCCTTGTAATTGACACGTTTGCATGGCCATACAATGGTTGGGTAGTAATGCCAAGCATATTTCAGACATCTAAATTTTACCATTGTTTATACATGGAATGTTTAGTTACAGGACAAGTCTACTTCTAGCAAGATTTGCCTTTAAGACTTGATTTTCCTCCCCACTGCAGGGTTCTTTCCCAAAGCTGCGATAAAATATTCTCAATTTTATGGAATTATAAATCTCTGAGTAAGTTGTACATTACTTAGAAAAATGCTTCCATACTAAATAACCTTAAAAAGAACTTAATCTACAATATTGGTGCTCATTTACCACTAAATAGCCAGGATGTGAAAGAAACAGCTTGGGGAACAAAACAAAAACACTGAATTCTGCTTATGATTTCAAAAACTATCTTAAAATCTATAGGAGCCTTTTCTGACAACAGTTACACACACACAGGAAAAAAAATAAACCTAATTACTTTACACATTTTTTTCTGGCAATATTACTGAAAAAGACAATCACATGGCCTTTCTGCATAACTAATACACTAAGACAGAAGGATGGAATTTCACTTGCTATTTTGTACTCTCTCGGCACAAAATGTGCCTGAATCCAGTGAACATGAAAACATTTAGCTTTGTAGACTTAGGTGAAGGGAGACAAAGTGCAATGTGATCTTTTAAAACATGTTTTGGTTTTATCTTAAATCTGCATTTCTCAGCCATAACAGTCCTTGTCTGCTCACTCCCACCCTCTCTCCCGCGCATATACTGTCTCCTTTCTGCACAAAAAGCAATCTCAGTGAACACATGGGAATCAAATTACTTGAAAGAAATGAGTTTGAGAAGCATCATGGTTAACCAATTGCTGGAGCCGCAGCTTAGCCAATTCTGACTAACGGCTCAATTTCACAAAAGATAAAACAGGTAAAGTAATAAGATCGACACTGGCCCACATTACTGCGGTGAATGTTCCTCCAGAATACTGAAAAGGACGAGGGCACAACAAGCCAAGGGAGCAGTAGTCATAACGTACAAGCAACCGCTGTATCCACACAGTATGTTATTTGAATTACTTGGGGGAGGGGTAGTATTTCTCTTGTGAAATTTAAATTTAATTTAAAAGAAAAAGTTTATTTATCCCCACAGCCCCTAATATGAAATGGGGTTTTCCAGATTCTCCAGTGGCTAAGATGGCAGCATCTTGGAAATAATACTGTGCAGCAACGTAAAAACACTGACAGTCATCTTAGTTGAAATGGAAATTTTGATCTGACCCTCACCATTCTGCTGGGACTGTGAATTACCACTCACATTCTGTTAGCAGTAGTCATTTTAAAATCTTTTCCTTTTAATATAGCAATATTCCTATCACAGTTGGCAGGGGCTTATGTTGCACCCACTATGTTAGCAGGGCTGGTATGCTGTATAAAAACGCTGATGGACTTCTGGTGACTCACTGAGATAGGTGTGGCTTATTAACCCTACATTGGATTTAAGACGGTAGAAGGAATAAGGGTCTGAGACAGACAGTTCCTATGGGATTCGAAAGAAAGAACTCTAGGCTAGGCTGAGCTTTGTTATGGTATTGTTATTTCACACTGCCAATAAAAGAATTCCAGAAAGTGGGGTGAGTGTTGGCACTCATCCAATGTGTTTGTTTTGTTGTTCCCGAGTGGGAAAGGACTTCAGCCATAACTATGCCATGGATGCTACAGTGGCATAGCTCCTGTGGTGCGGAGTGGATGCTGACTACAGTAAGAGAAGGCGTTTTTCCATCACTATAGGAACCCATCTCCCCAATTGATGGTAGCTAGATTGATGGAAGCATTCTTCTATCAACCTAGTTACATCTAAACTGGGGATTAGATTATGTCGGCATAGCAGCACTCAGGAGTGTGGAGCCGTAGCTATGTCAACCCAAGTTTTAAATGTAGATCAGGCTTAAGCCTATTCACAATTCCCTGTAAGTTTCTTCTTCTATTATCCCAGAATATTAACATTAATCAAAAACTCAGAAGCTGCTATATAGATACCTGCTCAGTCCTCACAGCCACGGTTTTCTTTTCATACTATTCAAGACTGGTTAGCTGGTTTTGTCTTTAGCAAATATTTGGTATTTATGCTGATATGTTCATTCTGTTGATTTCCAAATGTGTGTTATCAAAAAGGTGCATTTTTAAAAAATACACTTTAGATAGCTAATTTAAATAAAAAGAGAAATCAAAAGGATCGTTCATCAGTTTTGCCTTTACATGCTCCCTAGTTTAAAAAAAAAATTTTTTATGTCTAGGGCTGGGCGGAAAAGAAAAAAATTGAGGTTTCACCATTTGTTTTCATTCCTATGTGGAACAAAAATGAGACTTTTCAATCCTTTTCATTAAAAAGGAGGAGGAGGAGACCCACAGCCATATGTGTAATTTGCAAGGTAGGCATGGAATTTGCCCCCTCCCCAGTGTGTATCCCTGTTGACCTGACTGGAGCTGTCCCCCAAATATAGAAGTCAAACTACTCCTATGTCACAGCAGAACACACCCATAGTCCAGTAGCAGAACATTTGCCTGGGCTGTTGGAGATCCAGATTCAAGGACCTTCCTTACCCTTCCCTTTGGAACAGGGACTTGAACCTGGGTCTCCCAACAGCCCAAATGACTGTTCTAACCACTGGGCTATTGACTTTTCTGGGCACTTGCTTTCAATTCCATCCTGCACCTGAGAAGCCTTCACAACTGAAGTTTCATTGAAATTAAAACATTTCTGTGAAAAGTTTCAGTTTTGATAAATCATCTTTTCTGATGGAAAAAAGTTTTATCGACAAAATTCCCAACCAGCTCTCATTATGAATGAACTGCATCCTTTATGCACCTTTGTATATATCTATTACACTTGGTGACCGCCTGTGAAAGCTTCAAAGATCTTCAAACATACATGCTCTGGTATCTGTTTCGGGACATTTTATCTTCTTTCTTCCTGGGAATTACAACAGTGGCCAGAGAAATGGTTTCTGAAACAAATTCTGTGCTATGCAAGCTGTTCCAACTCCTACTGTCATAATTCTTCAGAGGAGAGATGATAAAAGAATAACTTTGAATCACTTGAAAGAGATTATATAAAAGAGAAGCAGATCTTTTTAGGGAAGCAGGAGAGTGAGTAGGGGTGAGGTGAAAGGGATATTCATTGAGGATATATGTTGGGGTCTCCACTCCATCTTCCCTTATTTCCTGGAAAATGATTAGCATGATTACTCTGAGGAAAAGAAAGAACACAAAACTCCCCTCCTTCATTAGTTTATGGAGAACCTGATGACATTCCCGGTAGTCAGACACTCTGGGGTAAATATTCAGCTTCTTGTGCTGTGGGAATTTACCAAAGGAACATCCATGCTATTGTTAAATGGTATTTCATGCCTAATTTGCCTGTGCAGTATGTGGAAAATGACCAGTGAGTAACAGTATAATGAGGATTGTGTGGGAGAATATTAATGGAGTTCTATTTTAGTGACTTCAAGATTGTATAGAGACACTAAAGGTTTTATTACTTAGGACTGACCCAGAGTAAAGTTAAGTATTAAAGGTGAAAAATGTTACTGCCAGTTAACATGCAACCAAACTAGCCTATTAACGCAAATACTAAATAGTCCACATTTCACATGATGTACTTCAAGATGATAGAAACAGGCAATTTCTACTAGCATACAGTATTAACTGAAACAAATGCCAGGGAAGAGAATCACTTCAGTGACTTTAAACAACAGATAAGTGGCAAACTTGTCAGTTTAATGGAGACTCCTAGTGTTGTCTGCAAACCTACCCATAGTAGGAAACAAGTCTGAAATGGAGCTTGCGAACATAATCCATCTGCTGTATAGTTACTGATTCATTTCAGACAGCTTCTTACTCTCTTGTGGCTTCTAAAAAAGATAGCTCTTTGTCCTTAATACAGTAATTTATATGTTTTAATGCTTTGCTTTCAAACAATTTATGAAACAGAAGTGACTACAAGTCTGGACAAAGTATTCTTATGAGTCTCGGATAACCAGAAAAGTAACTAAGATGGCATGTTTCTGTGTGCACCAAGATGTGCTAGTTAGTAGATTTCTACTATATTCACAAATCACACCTGATTCCTGCTGTTTTATCAACATGACAAGATAAATAGAATAGCTAATATTTGTTTTAAAAACTTTTCAGCTCTAATAAATAATGTTGAAAGTAAAATCTAATAACCATAACTCAATAAATCATTTTTATGTACTTTGGAATTACACACAAACTATTTCTGAAGGCATTATTTTTTGCTGGTTAGTTTTGCCAGTCCTGAAGTGTAGCAATGAGCAAAAGCAGTGGTGCTGGTGTGGCAATAAAGACTATTTTCCAGGTTCATCTTAAAGAGGTGTTCAACATTCACCCCCAAAATGTTCTGAAACCACACACTGATGCACGTGGGATGAAAATGTGTTCTGAATACACAACAGAAAGTGAACAACTGAGCTTCATTATGGTCATGTGGATTAAGCTTAGCTATTGCGGGCATTGTAATCATAACAGTACAAGTCTATCATCACACATGATGATGTACAGAGACAAAAGAGCTATATATGATAACCTTACCTCAGGCATAGCTTGCAATACCTGCAGTTGTCCTTCAGTTGTGAAAACTGAAATCACCTAATGCTGGGGTAACTCATTAGAATGGTAAATCTGACCTTTCTGGAAGCAAAGATGCTAGTGTTTTACCAACTAGCTTAGCCTTTTAGCCAGAGGCATGAGATGACTCATTGACACACATGCTGCTTGCATGGCCATTTTTCTTGGTATTGATTTATATTCTCACCTTGAAAAGAAAGTTTGGACCAATCAGAGCGGAGAAGAGGGATAGGATGCATGGGTTTTCTGTCAAATGAACTATTTTCTTTAACTCGCACAGTCACAACATACCTCACAACTGATTTTCCCCCTAAAAACAAGTTCTCTCACTAATATAGCTGAATGCAATATTAGTAAAACAATTACTTTCCTGACATCTAGGTAGCAAGGCTGCAGATATATTAGTGTAGGTTGTGGGATGTACCAAGCTGACAATTAAGTACTGTGATGGGGCAAGGCCAGATGGCTACAGTAAAGTACTGAGAAACAGGTATGTTAGCCCCAGGCTAAACAAATCCCTAGTACCCTGGTAACCAAATGGCAGTTGCTCCAGGTTAATCAA
>NC_133771.1:204773797-204812959 GCF_003597395.2 Chelonoidis abingdonii
TATGTACCATGCATATTCCTGAAGAAAAGTGGGTAAATTATTCAGAGAACGAGAGTGTTGATGGAGATGTACAAGAACAGGCTTGCTTGTCTCCTGAGTTTAGTTTCCTTTTAAGTCTACTGACCAGGACTGTGGATCCACTGAGCTTGTAGTTGCCTGAGGAGCTGGACTTCCTTTGGGCAGAATTGGGAGTGGAATATGTGCATGAGGAGGTTCTGAGGTCGACTGCTACCAAGCATTAGCTAGAATAACTTTTCGCCAGCGAGGACAGCCCGTTTATCTCAGCACCAGTGTGAGGTAAAAAAAATTTTCATGTCCTTCAAAAAGACGCAGGTACTGTTTGAAAAGTAGAAAGTTCTCCAATCTAACACCGTTTACTGGGCATGAAATCCCCAGAGTGGAATACAAAGTGGGAGATGGGGAATAAAGAAAGGTGTTGAGAGGCCATTGTTTTGTCCTCCAAAAACTCAGGAATTGGACTGCACACTGGTTTTGTTCAAACTCTTCCAGTCTAATGTTTCCAGCCACATTCGGGTTCTACGACGCCCAGCGAACAATAGGAATGGACGGTAGAGGATGAAAAATCTGCTTATTAGGCTCCCATAGAAGGAGAGTGTGGCAAGCCATTGGAGATAAGGGCGGGATCAATATCATATGCCCAGTGATCACCATACCAGGCATGAGAGCATTCCATAGTTGGAAGAACTTTGAGATGAGATTAAGGTCGTTTAAAGCCCATAGGAATGCATCAGCATCAAAGAGAAGATTTGCATACAGAGTCTCTTTACTGCGCAAAATATGCTTCTAAAAGGTCATTGCCATTGTGAGAATGCTTGTAGCGCCGCAAAAACTTCTTATACAGGCGAATTCATGGGCTTGCCAGTGCCCACATTGGCCTGCATGGTGCTGAGAAAACCCTGGATTGAAGATACTGGCATAGGGGCAAGGGCCGTGGGCCCGGGTTCCCCCCAAACCTCCCAACTCCTGATCAGACACAGGAGGAGTTGACCCAGACTGTGGGGAAGATCACTGAGGTGAACAAATCTGCCAAAGAAGCGCAGGACCCACCAAGGTAGAGGAGGAACTTTGTCACAGTACCATTTATGTCAAATGCCACCACAGTCAAAAGAAATATGAGAAATCTCACATAATACATAAGTGAAAATTTCTCAGGAAATGATCATGGCTTGCTATTCCTGTCAAGCAGGGGAATGTGCTTTTTAAATCTCTCATTAGAAAATGCATGACCTCACCAGCAGCAGTTGAAAAACTAAACTTTTGAAAGAGTGATTGCAAATACATTCAAACACAACTCACAGATGGTAAGCGAGCAGTTGGTAGAGGGTAATTAATACAATAAATATGAACCTAGGAAATCCACTGAGGAAGAAGACTGGACCAATCCTAACCCAAAACGCTCCCAGGGTGGGCAGTGGATTTAAAAAAATTAAGTGCCTTCCCCTCATAAAGAGCCATAGTCTGGACAAATGGATCACCACAAGTTCAGCCACACCAAAGAAACAGGTATCAGAAGGCATCAGGTCAGACAGGTACCAGAAGGCGTTACTCTCCTTATCCAGCTAGCAAAAGCAAGATAATTTGTGGGCCGAGATGCACTGACTTTCCTTACAACACGGCTGGCTCAAGAAAAGCCTATCAGAGAAATAGGCAGAGCAGTGCCTACAATGTCAAGCCGAAAGGTCAACTAGAGATCAGTGTCTCATGACAGTCTATACCTAAAAAAGGTTCAAGACAAAATAACATGTCACCAATTGTACCTATTAAACCCACATTACATTTTGTCCAAATTGATTCTAAGTGACGTATTGATGTTCTAAGGAAATTAAATGACATGCCAATCACATTAACAGCACAGGTGAGCATAGGTACCAGATACCATCGTTATGGGAGCACTATGAGCAGGGCAATAGAGTGTAGAGCTAGGCAAATTTTGTCAGATGAGTCATTTATTAGCTAAAACATGTAGTTTTAGAAAGACCAGACTATTTGTGAATTCAAGTTGAATTGGGCAAAAAGTTTCAGAAAAAAGAAACAGAAAATGTCTAAACATTCTGTTCAAATGAAAACATTTCAACTTTGTTTCAGAATTACGGTTTGTGTAGGAATTTAGCTAGATTCATTTAAAGAAAAACAAACAAGGGAATAAAAACACCTAAAACCTAAACAAAAAATCTGAAAGAAAAAAACATTTCACCTGAAACTATTTTTTTTCAGTTCCACCAACGAACCCAAAAAATCATTTATTCACTCAGCTCTAATAGAGAGACTAGTACAAACATGCTATAAATTTCCATTGAGGAAAAGACGCAAAATGAATTCTATGTTCATGCTGTTTGATGTACTCCATACTATAGTTGTTACAAATTGTGGAATTTTACTGAAATGACATATTTACACTGGCAACTGCTGAGAGATGCAGTTTTTCCATGAGTTGTAGGACATACTTTCATACAAGAGACATTGTATTACAATGCAGGTTTTCTGGAGAATCACATCTTTCTCTGCAAGAATATTATTTTTCTACAGTGTAAGCAGTGCACTCATATTAGTAGATGGGATTTGGGCTTAATTTCTCTTGAATGTTTGTAGAGAGCTCTGGGTAGTGGCCATGTCAAAGGTGCTTCAGTGCTCAAAAATTCCTTTTCAAAATGTAACAGACAGTCTTCTCTTTGGAGATACTCTGACAATCAAATTGCTTCAGAGCTGTGATGTTTAATGTGTTATGTAATGGATTTTTTCTTGCTCAGAGTATTTCTGAAATGCACGTGGGAAGTGTTAGAACATCAAGCAGAGCACAATAGTGGAATAACAAAGAGAATGTCTCCAAAACACTGAAAAGGAATTTCTGCAGCTCTCATTGCTCTGACAATGCAGGGCTGCATATGTGCAGTTAGAACACACACACATAATGAAAATACTTAGTAAATTACTCCATATGAGAGATTATCAAAGGGGTAGCCGTGTTAGTCTGGATCTGTACTAAATGCATCCGAAGACATGGGTATTCACCCACGAAAGCTCATGCTCCAATATGTCTGTTAGTCTATAAGGTGCCACAGGACTCTTTGCTGCTTTTCCATGACAGAGATTCTTCAATACGTACATATACATTAGTAGGTGTAGATATTAATATCCATCAACATCATGTGTGTATATAGATACATGCATGTGAGGGCAGATGGATGTTTGTGTGTCCATACATAAATATTTAGACATACACACAATTATTAATTATTATTAATAATAATAATATGTATGATTAATCTTTATATTTCTAACTTCTGAACAAGCCAAATTCTCTTCCAAGCTTATGACATAATATAACAAAAAGTAATCTGAATAAAGGTGCAAACCACTAGTCAAGTGTGAAATCCCCATCATACACTGAATTGAACAGCAGTAGGGCATGGCTTCATGTATAGTTAAGATTCCAAAAGATTAAACAGCCATTTCTATCCACTGATTTAAATGCATGTGTCTTGCTGTTCTTTACTGAACAAAAGTGTACAAAAAAATGATGCTGCTTTCCCAAAATGTGCAGCCTACACTGCAAGGACATATATTTAGAGATAAAAAATATCAGTCTATAGTACTGTAAATCCAATCCATTCACACAAACTCTAAATGACTACAGTCTAGAGTAGTGATTCTGAGCCATCTCACTACTGGTACAACCCCAAGACCCTGCTCCCTTCTTGTTGGGATCTAGTCAGGACCAGGAGCGGCGCCAGGGTTTATGGTGCCCTAAGCGATGGTCCTTCCGCGTTCCCAGTCGTTGGCAGCAATTCTGCAGGGGGGGTCCTTCCGCACTCCCGGTCTTCGGGGCACTTCGGAGGCGGGTCCAGGAGCAAGTGAAGGACCCACCACAGAATTGCCACCGCCGAATTGCTGCACTCCCCAAATCCTAGCACCCAGGCGGTCGCCTAAATGGAAGCGCCGGCCCTGGCCAGGACAAGCCTCCCATATAGTAATGTAAGAAGGGTAGAGTGCTCATGACTCCCTAGCCTAGAGCTGTATAACTGTGCTTGTAAATAGTATCCAGAGGAGCTATCTATCTTCTTTATAGCAACAGGGGGAAATATTCTAAAAAATAAACAGAGAGAGACTACAGACACTTAAATAAAACTAACGTTCCACTCTCAGTGGATTTCTTAGGTGAAATCTTAGCACCAATGAAGTCAATGACCAAACTTCCATTGGCTACAATGGGGCCAGAATCTGACTTCTGCCTCCTGTCCATCTGTAGATCCAGGTAACTATCCCACCCATGCAGATCTCTCTCTTTGCTATCCAGTAGAATAATGATAATATACATGGACAATGGCTAAAAAATATAGAAAGAAAACGAGCTGCTCAATTCCACTAAAGACTTGAGGGGGAAAAAATGACACCCTAACTTTGTCATATCAGCACTGCCCTTTACAACCACTTCCACTTTACTCAGTCATTTTGGCTATTCTGCTTTCTAGTGCAGCCCTGAAACCTACTAGGATTATCAGAAAGCAGCTGAGTACTCAGTAAAGGCTCTACGCATACAAGAAGAAACAAAAAAGTGTGGCATTATTTCTACTGAAGCACAGTTCTTATCTCCCTTCTAACAAGACTGCAAAGAAAATCAAAGATTTCCTAAGAGGGCATTGGGAGCTAGCTAAAAAATACACACATGCTTAGTGGCTTCTGAAAAATCAGAAACAAAAATTTCCTTTCATCTTTTTCTCCTCAAGCCTTATTTGGAAAACTGGAAAGAAGTTATAGTACCCTGACCCTGGGAAGGCTGAGTGAAAAGCAAGATACTAGTCGAAGCACATTTAATCTAGTTAGTTTGCTCTTTTAACAAATGCAGTATTGATTTTTGGTTTGTGTACATTATTCAGACTGATTTTTCACTTCGCCTGCAGTACTGATAAAAACATAGTAAAGGGTCACACAGACCAGCAGTTATTTATTCAGAAAATCTACAACAGTTGAAAGCTGAAATACTTCCAGATAGATATGAGCTCAAAAACGCCACTACATTTTGGAAGAAAGAAAAAAAAAAAAACTTCCTCTATTCGGTACCTAAAATGGCCACTGTTTTTCACTTTATATTAGATCATTCTGTATGATATCAACCTACACTATATAAAATGCTAAAAATGAATGCATGTATAATATGTCTGGCATGACATATCGCGCATTATCTCAACATTTTGTGCATCAAATTTTAAAGGAGAGAGAATCGTTCTCCTCACCTAGGTGCAAAAATTCTTTCAGCATAATTTTTGTAGAAATCATTTACTTGGCAAGAGATTAAATCCATCTAGAGATAGATAGATAGATAGATAGATAGATAGATAGATCTTTTTATCCACCGGGTTTACAACTATATTCACTTTTCTGGTACTGTATATATCAGTGGTTGGTCGGTTTGCTCTGGCTACTTAACTTCTTTCTCAGCTGTATTGTACAGATTGTGAGAGCTCAAAACAAAGTACATGGAACCATCGTGCAGTGAGTCTTCACTTGCTCCAATGCTGCATTTAACATTTATTGATTGTGCTATACAGGGTATCAGTCATATTCCACATCAAAGATGAAATAAATTTAAATAGAAACAGTTCTAGAGGATAGCATCCTGGGAAAACCTACTTTAAACCATGTAGAAATGGACAACGTACTCACAATATAAGATCCTGATCTTGCAAACAAGCATGTGAATAAATGTACTGCTCTCTATAGGACTACTCACATGTGCAAATCTTTACAAGATTGTATAATGGACCAAAATATAATCATTTCTCAGAAAATCTCCAAAAGGATACATTTATTCTCCCATTTCCTTCTCCTGTTTTTAGGGTGGATTCTCATTTACACAAATTGTATTATTTATACCCACTTTAAGACCCTTTTACACAGCATAAAGGGAACTCAGTGTAAATGAGATTCAAATCCCTCATCTCCAATATTGGTTAGATTATTGTGTTAGTCAAATAAACTAATAATGGCCTAGGTTATCATGTTGCTCCTGCTTTCAAAAGATCATAAAAATAATTGTCAAACAACAATTTTAAAAAAATATTCTTTTCTGCTAAGATCTATCATTTGCATTTCACTCACAATTATGCAGTTTCTGAATCTTGCATACTTCAATCAAAAAGGAAATTAAATAAGTAGTTAATAGCACTTCCACTCCCACAAGTTCAAATTCAATTTAATCTTGATATGAACTTTAAGTCTTATTAACACTTGTTTTAAATAGCATTTCCAGTGTGTACCCAAAATAGTTGCCAAACTATGGTGCTGAAATTTTTTAGCATCATTATACTAGCAAAGTGTGATTTGCTTTAGTGGATAACGGAAACTCCTCTTACTTATGAAGATTTATCATTACAAAATGTCAAAAGCTCTGTTGTTTCCAACCTCAGTAAGCCTGACCCTTAAGTGGAATCATTTAATTTGTCAGAGGACACCCTTCAGGGAAAAAAAATTGACCATTTACCGTACATTCTTTTACAAGTTATTCTGCAAACGTGTCAATGTAAATAACCATAGATCCCAGTTAGAAAGATGGGTTATATCTAAAAAGAAAGGATCTAAAAAGAAGCCATTTGTGGCTAGTTTGATCAAGCTGTGAAGATAGGGGAAGATTAAGACATTTCTATTCTTGAACACCCCAGTACAAATAAAAAGCTAGTGTGGACAACTGAAATTTAAAATACTTACTACCCACCAGACAAGTTGATGACTTGCACTTAAAAATCAGGGATTTCCAACCTGAGCCTTTCAGTGAAAACTGACCTGTTACTTCAATTTCCTTGTAAATTCAGCTGAGTGGAAGAAGAAATGAAGGGATTTTCCTACTACTTTGTCACACGTCTCCTGTGGCTCCACTTAGCTAATTATGCCCTTCACTGCATCTCAGGAAAAGCACATTTTCCAGTTAGACATCAATATTTTAGATATATGACAAATTGTCTTAGAAAATAAAATTCCTGGACTGAGTAGAGGACATGGGAAGTGGCAGGCATATGGCGAGACAGTATGGAAGCCAGCAGAAAGTAGGGGAAAGCTCGTAAGCTTAGTAGATGGAGAGACAAACAATTATTAAGCAGTGAACTAAGGACTAAAAAGTGTAAAAGTGTTTACAAGCTTACAAATGAGAGGAAACCATAAAAAGCTTTTACATTATTGATACGGAACGCAAGAACTATAATCAAGACATATGATAGAGAAAGGCAATAATGGTGTTAGATAATTCAAGTTCCATTAACTTATCATAGTAAAAGGGCCTCTCACTTGATGCTATTATTTTCAATGTAAATACAAAATGGCTTGTATCAGTGCAACCAGGCAAGCTGATAGCAATTCCGGACCTCAGGGCAGAACAGTCAATCAGTGCTCTTTCTGCACAGCCAGGGTTTCCACATGCCTGCCGGAGGCCCCGCCTCACCCCACCCCCTGCAGTGAGGGGTCCTCCTGCAGCAGCCCAGCCATGGCAGGAGTCCCTCACACCTGCCCAGCCGTGGCGGGTGGACACCGCAGTGTTTCAGCCATGGCAGGCGGCGAGAGGACCCCAGAGCTCCCAGCTGCTGGGGGGGAAGGGCAAGGGGACCCAGAGCCCTCAGCTGCTGTGGGTACTGGACCGTCCCTCCCTCCCCATTTTGTCAGGAATATTTTTAGTAAAAAACACAGTAAAGGTCACAGGCTTCTGTGAATTTTTGTTTATTGCCCATGACCTGTCCGTGATTTTTACTAAAAATATCCATGACAAAATCTGAGCCTTATTTATAGGGGCTAGGCCAGGGGTCGGCAACCTTTCAGAAGACGAGTCTTCATTTATTCACTCTAATTTAAGGTTTCGCGTGCCAGTAATACATTGTAACGTTTTTAGAAGGTCTCTTTCTATAAGTCGATAATATATAACTAAACTGTTGTTGTATATAAAGTAAATGAGGTTTTTAAAATGTTTAAGAAGCTTCATTTAAAATTAAATTAAAATGCAGAGCTCCCCAGACCAGTGGGCAGGACCCGGGCAGTGTGAGTGCCACTGAAAATCAGCTTGGGTACCGCCTTCGGCACATGTGCCATAGGTTGCCTACCCCTGGGCTAGGCCAAAATCTCTAGGCTTAATGGAGGCAGCATTAGAGTAGAATGAGACATAAAACAGGACAGAGAAGGTTATGGAGCCAGAATTGAGAAGATATGTGGTAGGGTTCGCTTGAATGGGAAACAAAAATAGATAAATGTTTTTATCATACTGCCCCAGGAACATGTATGTTACCCTACGGTAGCTAAACAAGATTTCAAATAAAACACAGAAGAGACAATGTAGGTATACAATGAATTACAAAAGTAATCAAGAGTAACAGAGGGGCATGCACAAGGCATTAACATATCATGCTTTAGTGCTTAAAATAGGATCAAAATAATAACAAAATTGTAGGGTGTATAAATAGAGCAGTTAAATCCAAATCAGTGTCAATTATACTACTACTGATAGAGATGAGATAAGACATGTTTAATTTACTGTGTTTACCACTTGTTGCCTTATTTAAAAGTATCTGACAAATGGAGACCACATTGGAGGAAGGGCAACTGAATGAAAGGGAGAATCAAGCATCTCAAAGTCAAAAAAGGTTAAAGAAACCAGGTTTGTGTTCCTTGGAAAATAAGAGATTATGAGTGGGTCTCACTAAGATACACAAAATTCTCAAGTGAATAGAAAGCATAATTGCTACAAGGCTATTTGAGCGAGTGCAAACATAAAAATGAGGGAGTGTGAACTTAAGTGAAGAAAGCTCCACCAAAAAGGAATTTGGGAAGCAATTCTTTACACAGCTAGTAATAAAAACAAGGAAAGAACTGCCCAGGGCAGCAATTAGTGCAACTTATATAAGCAGTTTAAAAATGAATTGGACAACTATTGGAAAGAAGAGTGATAGAGAAGTGGTAGGCTCAAAGGAGCAGGGGTGGCACATACATGAGTTTCTTGACTGTCTCTTGCTCTAAAATTTTAAATGTCTGACTTGGTTCCTATCAGTTCCCATCAGTCTCCAGGGACACTCTGGGGATCTTTCTTGTATCTAAATAATGTAAAAGATGTAAAAAATTTGAATAAAACTATTAAGTACATATAGCAAATAACACGGTTTGCTGTCACTTCAAAGAAATGTAGACTTTTTAGGTAATGGAGTGAGCATGTAGAAAACATAGCTTAATGGTCACAAATTGCACTTAAAGTGGCAAGCATCAAAGGGGTAGCCGTGTTAGTCTGGATCTGTAAAAGCAGCAAAGAGTCCTGTAGCACCTTATAGACCAGGAGTTGGCAACCGTTTGGAAGCAGTGTGCCGAGTTTTAATTTATTCACTCTAATTTAAGGTTTCGCGTGCCAGTAATACATTTTAACGTTTTTAGAAGGTCTCTTTCTATAAGTCTACAATATATAACTAAATTATTGTTGCATGTAAAGTAAATAAGGTTTTTAAAATGTTTAAGAAACTTCATTTAAAATTAAATTAAAATGCAAAGCCCCCTGGACTGGTGGTCAGGACCTGGGCAGTGTGAATGCCACTGAAAATCAGCTTGTGTGACACCTTCAGCACCCGTGCCATAGGTTGCCTACCCCTGTTATAGACTAACAGACGTATCGGAGCATGAGCTTTCATGAGTGAATACATGCATCTGATGAAGTGGGTATTCACCCACGAAAGCTCATGCTCCAATATGTCTGTTAGTCTACAAGGAGCCACGGGACTCTTTGCTGCTTTTAAACTGGCAAGGAAGGATTGAATATATTAAGAAAGTCCAGGTAAAATTAGAGCAGGAACACAATGACTAGGAAAGAAATTTGATAAGGTTCTGATAACTGCTCACATTGAGAAGTATCTTACTCAAGTAATCCCATTGATTTTAAGGGTAGCAGAATCTGGCCTTTAGGATTTATAGATAAATTATTGCAGCCTTCTGGCTAATGATTTCCTGGAGTAAAACAGGGCAACATACTGGATTCAAAGGATTAAATTAATGTCTATGATTTAATGTAAGTGTTCTGTTTATTTATATGGGAATTATGGTCCAGATTTAGCAAAACATTTAAACACATGTTTAAGTCCATCCCTATCCAATGCACAGCAGAGGTTTGAACAGAAGTTTAATTTTAAATATGAGCTTTGCTGACTTCAGGCCTACTAGGATGATCTACCAATCTGTTGTGAGGAAGCTGTAATGGGTTTCACATTACTGGACAAGGGAAGACTATGAGACAACCTAATAGATAAATTCACAGATGTTAATGGTTTTCAATAGTCCATATGAAAACAAATATTGGGGAGTAATTTAAAACCAGGTGTCATATAATGCAAGTTACAAAATTAAGAGAAAACATGGAATTCTGGCAGAAGTATTCCTTAGGAAACCCATACAACGTGTTGATAATAACGGTAATAAAGGCAAATAATAAAAATGAGTAGATGATGAGAGAACAACATTTATATGGAGAGAAAAGAATTTAGGACACCAGGCATGACAAAATGGGAGCCAAGGTTGAAATATACTCAAAAAGAAAAAGGTAAAGTGACCTCTTCTTGTCCAGCAACTGCTTAGAACACCAACATTGACAAAATTAGCTAAAGATTGTCCATTTACTAAACAGAACTTCATTATCAAGAAAAATAATCTGGTTTAAAATAGGAAGAGTTCATTAAGTGATAAGGTAGTTTGGTTGATTGGTTTTCACACTCACTGGCAATGCTGCTCACAGAGAAATATTTTTATAAATTCCTACTCAAAACGCATTCAACAGAATGTATGGCAATCAACTTGGCAAACCTACAAGGAGGTCAACTAGAATAAATAAATAAATAATAATAAAACCTGAAAGGACCAAAAGATAACCTAAGAAAAGCTTAGAAAAACAATTCTTTTCCAACAGATGCCTGAAATCCCACTTCAGTGACTGTCCTTAATGAAATGATTTTGAATAAACTCTGCAATTATTAAAGAAATAATAGTTAAATCTTTTGATGTGGATTGAATGCAATTTTGTAAAGCATTATGTATTAAAAAATCAAGTATCTTAAGGTTCCTGATAATTTGATTTGTCACCTGTTGAATGTTCCACATTACTTGGTTGCAAAATGTGATGGATTCTACAGCTGCTTCTGATTACCTATATTCAGCAAAATACTCACAACTCATTAATCAGGCCATGGGATAACTGGTCTGGTCTGAGATGCCACAAAATGGAATCTTCATTAGGAATGACAGAGAAACAGTGCCAATATGCACACTCATTATCTACATCATAGCTGACAATTTGATTAGAAGAGAGCACTAGGTCTAATGTATTTCTATTAAATGAACCTACTGCCTTCCAGTACATTTATTCTATACTAAAAGTTAGCAAGTTATAATCCACTGAGTACACAGAAAAATAAAAAAGACTCATGGAGCTGTCCACAGTTATTAGCAAGCCCTAAGTAGCGTTATCATTTCTGCCCAGGGTCCCAGGTCACATTTATTGCTATGCAAAATGCAATGACTTCTAACATCTTTCTGGTTTTGGAACTGGGTTTTACTTCTCTAAAATAGACCAAAAATTATCTTCTCTTAATTGAGAGGTTTATTTAGGAATTGTGTTGTTCTTTTTGGTCACCCCTGAGAAGAGAAAAATAAAAGAATATAGTCCACTTGTAAATACAGCTTGAAAAATCTTGCTCTTACTTTGCTGGTCCTGTTAATGGCAGCAGGTTAAAAAAATGTTCTGAATTCATAATGGGCTGCTATATTATGTTTACAACCTCCAGTGAAAAGAACGGTTAAAAACCTATCAGTGGTATAACGTTTAGTATCTATTATGGACCTAAGCATAATACCTTATGGTAATTAGAGACATAAGAAAATGATTAATGTTCTTAGGCCATAAAGTGTATCAGCTGAAAAGCTATTATGATTGCACTGTGGAAAGCTCACAGCCTACACTGGGCAATTGTCCTGAGGGATGCAATTTACATGGATATATATTCTACTTAAAACTGATATTCATTTCTCAAACTTTGATAATGATCATAAAGCTTAAACAATACACAAGACACCGATCAATGTTGGAGAAGTTAATTACTGTAATCCTAATATTTGGAACTACTTTTGTTTAACAGGTTCTCGGCCTTCTAACCTTGACTTTTCTGCAGTTTGAATTCCCAGCAGTTCATGGTATCATTCATTCCTTTTCAGAAATGCTCTTCTAACACCATAAAAACAAAGGAATATGAAAGTGAATTCTGAAAACCTTTTAACTGTCTTTCAGCTGGATTGATGTACTCACATTTATCAAGAGGAATGATGCAATTACTACAGTCATAACCAATATTCACCGCTGCATATTTAGGGCCCCAATTCAACAGAGTGCTTAAGCATATGCCTAAACGTTAAGCACGAGTAGCTGCACTGACATAAATAGGACTACCTGCATGCTCCAGTACTTTGCGGATTCAGATAATTACAGGTTCTGTGAGAATACTGTGTAGCATGTCAAATTTCAGCAGCAGCAATGGTGATGCTCAGAAGGTGTGTCTGGTAATATCTATAATAATCTGTTATCAGTACCTTCTACCAACCAATGGACAGCTCTGTAGTAAACTTAAAGACTGTACAGCCTAATTCTCATGTACACTAAGGCTCCTTTACACTGCTCTGGTCAACATTTATCAATTTTAAGTCCTGTTCACCCAGCCAGAAGCGTGTGAAGGGGAGTTAGTGTATGAAAATGAGAATCAAGCCCTATATAATAAGCACAAGTGACAGTTACCCATTGTACAGTCTCAAGGAGTGGTTAGTGCTCCAGAAGTAGAGAGAAAGGTGAAGGTATTGCTATTATTGACCATACAGTGCATGTAGTCTCCACTGTACAGGTTTTACCATTGATAATCATGTATGGAGTTGTAACTCAGTAGGAATTAAGTTCCAACATGAATCAGTCCTACGGAGGTTCAATCATTAAGAACTATACTCAAGTAACCTTACACATACTGAAAAGTACCTTATTCAATAAGAGGTCTAAATTAAGTCAATGGGACTACTCATTTGGTAAGGTGCTACTCAGTTTGAATAAGGGAATTTCACTTTCTCTTATTGAGCAGGAGAAGACTCACAAGATGTGAATGTTAGATGATATTTTCTATATGGATGCTGCAAAGCTGTTGCACTTTTAGGTTTGGTCTTACTTTTCTTAAGCTAATGAAAATTGTATTCCTCAATCCCCTATTATAGGTAAGCTATTCATCAAAGCATTTACCTGTACATTCATTTAAAAAAAAAACCCCAACTTTGCAAACCCCATTGAGAGAAAATAAATACTGTGTTATTCAAAGTTAAATTGGAAAGTGCTAAATGTAACTTTAATATGGGGTAAAATACACAAGAATAAGCACTTCCGTGAAACACAGAAGGCACCAAAAAGACAGGGCTAAAAAGAGATCATTCACAAATCAGATTGTAAAAATATTAACTTTTTCAAGAGATTAAATATTCACTTTCTCAAACATAAGCAAGATGGCACATCATTCCATGCCCAAAAGGACATTTACGAGAAAGGCACGATTTAACATAATGGCCCAAATTCTTTTTTAGGTGTAACTTTGTTGAGGTCAGTTGAGTTATTACAGAGGTGAACTGAGCTGAATAATATAAACTAGATAGATTACTGTAAGTGCCATGGGCCAGTTTCTCAGTTGTTGCCAATTGGCACAAGCTCCTTTGAAGTCAATGGAGGTACTCTGGTGTGACAGGGTGCTGACCAGGAACTGCTGAGCCAGCCCTCTGTCACTTCAGCTCCAATTCAGGGAGGTGAATTGGAGCTGACTAGAGGAACCTGAGCCTGATGGGCAGAGGCAGAGCAGCTGCCAGCCTGAGGAGTCTGGGGCTATATACAGGCTTAGAGGAAGGAAGCAGAGGAGCGGGGGAGAAGCCAGAGAATGGAAGGAAAGGGGTAGGTCTCCCTTCCTGGCTCTAAGAAAGAGACGCCCCCCAGCAATATATGGTGAGAAGTGGTGGGTTTGGGTGGTGGTAAACTGCACCGGTGACTGCTGAGCCAGAAGGTCTCCAAGTGATTTTTGGAGCAGAGCAGAGACAGGACTAAGGGTGGCCCGGCTATGCCCTGTTACATCTGGCTTAGTCCTGCTGAGGATCTGGCTCAATATGTAATTCAGCAAAATAACACTTAACTAAGATCACAACAGTGGATAGTAAAGAACAACATCATTAAGAGGGGCATGACTAAAATAAAATATCACATTCTAAATACAGCTTTTAGAAGTCAAACACATGCCACATCATTTTCAAAAGCATAGCTAAAGAAAATAATTTTAATTATTTTACAGAATGAATCTATTTGACTGAAAACATTTAATTCACTGAGGGTGCCATTTTTCTCTTTTCTTCTGGATCCTGTTCATTGGATTAACAAATTGTCTTGGCAGGAACCTGTTACCAATTACCTTTAATGTGACAAAGATTTTCTGCAGTGGCCCCAACATTTCCATCTAAACCAAGAAACCAACTAGCTCCCAGGAGATCACACACAAAATCACTCTTCACTATTTAATTTAGGTGAGGTTATCTTCACTGATCGTGTAAGCCAGTGCATGGTGACTCTTCTTTATCAGGACTCATCTATTTGATCCTTGGTCTGTGGCACTGACTGACAAGGTACTGGACTGGCACTCAATTTATCACACCAGCCCAACCATAGGACTCCAAGCAAAACACTTCGTTTATGGGTAGTACTGGTGACAGACACACCAAAGTGTCCCCTTGTTCGGTCTAATGGGGCACGTTGAAAGATTAGGCTGTCAGGCAAGCATGAGGCCTCATTTTTCTTCTGTGCTGCATAGGTTGCCTTGCATTGAGGCCAACAGTTGGTTGTGATTAATTTGTTAAGGTTGGCTATACAATGGAAATGAAGAAATGGATTGCCAATTAGAGTTAGCCTTCTTATTGAATGCCCCTCAATCCAGTGCCATTCTACAGTAGTGACAGCTTAGAAATAAATTGAATTCAGCTCTAGTGAGCGGAAACCTGATCCTAAGTGCATTTTAAAGGAGTAGAAGGGGTGTACAAGGTGAATTTTTTTCTATAAACAGTTCAGTAGATGTTTGACTTATATGCCAGCCTTGCTGTCAGGTACACAAAAAAGGCTATCCATGTTTATTTTTGTAGTCAGCTTGTTAAAAATGCACTGAACTTCTGATTTAAAACTTAACACTGCACAACAAGGTGCACAGAAGATTTATTTCTAAACACCTCACCCTGAAAAACCCTGAAGGACAATTTAACATATATAATGACAATGTTTCTATCTTGTATAGAAGCTGTTAAATACATGCAGAATTCATTCAGAATCACACACATAGAAAAGTAAATTCTGGCATTTAATGTTATTCATCTGTGATAAATCATGTGTGTTTTCATAATCTATTTTTACCTTTCATTAATTTATTTACTTCTGCAGAGAAGGTTATTTTTAAGTTGAAGACTAGGATCCCGGTGGGATGTATTAATGAAATAGGAAATAATTCCAGAACTGCCAGAGCCTCTATATTTATTAATTCTTTATTTAATATATGTCACATACAGTAGTTGGGCATGCTTTTAAGTATCAAGATTGGAGCCCCAATCCTGCACAGACTTATGCATGTGATTTAACTTTATGTACTGTGAATAGTCTTCTGTAAGACTACTCATACTGCATAAAATTAAAGCATGTTCATACATGCAGTACCAGGACCTAACTTTTAATGTTCTCGTGAAAATACGGCTGGTGATATTTACTGCTCAAGGAAATCTCATTATATCTCTGGAATACCTATGTTACCCCATTAATTTGTTCTTGTATTATTGTCAAAAAAAGTTGTCTACTTCTACTTTGCAAGGTCTCAGGTAGGGCATTTAGAAAAAAAATCCTCCAGACCATTATCTTATAAAGGCTGAGCCAAGAAAAGGAACACTGTGACCAATGTGCAGTAAAAGAAATGAATAGCCTAAAATTCAACTGTAGGCTATCGAAACTAGGTATGAGGAAAGAGAAGCTAATAGACAGGAGGATAGGAGAAATTAAAAAGAAGAGAGAGACTAAAACGGATTTTTCAATTAACAGGACATAATATTTTCAATTCAACAGCTCAAGCTGATGTATTCAGTGATGCTTTGCATTTCATAGAATATTTAAAAAAATAAAGCAGAAGTGTTATTTTTTTCTGAAAATTCATCATGCTGTAGTTGATGCTGAATTCTCTTGTTGTCACTGAATTTTTGTTGCTGATATTGAATTATCTTGAGTGTCACATCTCCAGACAGAAGAAAGGTGAATAGGTTCTCAATATTCAGTAAAACCCAATGGATTAAGCAGGTGCTGAAGAGATTGAGGTGTAGTTGGCTAGCCAACTACAAAAGCAGTTTCTCCTCCCTTGGTGTTCACACCTCAACTGCTAGAAGAGGGCCTCATCCTCCCTGATTGAACTAACCTCGTTATCTCCAGTCTGATTCTTGCTTGCATATACACACACACACACACACACACACACACACACACCTGCCTCTGGAAATTTCCACTACATGCATCCAAAGAAGTGGGTATTCACCCACGAAAGCTCATGCTCCGATACATCTGTTAGTCTATAAGGTGCCACAGGACTCTTTGCAGTCATTCAACTGTCTGACTGTTTTTTGGGTTTTTTTATTCTTTCTCTGCCTCAACTCTAGTTGCTCTTTCCAGTGATGTATGGCAGTGCTCCTCTCTAGCATAAGGATAGAAAAGTCACAGAGTAGTAAAGGGGCATGGAAAGCAGAAACACCTTTTCTTGGCTCTCAAGTATTTCAATTAGGCAGAGAAAAGAAATTCTGCTGTGTAGTTCTTTTGTTGTGTTACTGTACAATGAGCTAGTACTTGTCATGATATTAAACATACATTAGGTGTGTTAAATAAAATCCCTAGTATTCAAGTGTACATCTCCCTCCACTGACCAGAGAGATTTTGAAGGGTCACTTAGGACTCCTTTATTTGCCTCTCTCTCTCAGCTCCAACATCGCAAAGAATGCACATAGAGGACCAGCTTTGACATCGTACTCAGCCCCTTTGCACCACCCTGGCAGTGCAGAGGCCAGCGCATGACAGTCACTCGCCAGCAAAAAATTTCCATGGAGGAGAGAATTCTCTGCTGTTGTAAAACCAGCAAAGCCAATCTGTGTACCTACCACACCCGTCTGACATGCCTGTCCTCCACTGGTACAAGGACTAAAGACTCCAGTAGAGGAGTAAGTTGGAACTGCTCCATGCTGCTCTAACTCATGCTCGAGCCAGCGATCACAGAATCAGGGAGCTGTAACCTGACTCTGTCAACCTTCCTTTTCTCCCGGGTGGACTGGGACTCAGACACAGGAGAGAATAGACCCCCATTGTTTTTTCCACAACAAGTCTCTTTTCCCTTCCTGTTGCTTGCTGTCTCAGAGACTTCAGCACATTGCTGTCCCTTAGGAGGGAGGTGGTAAGTAAGAGGGAATCTCTGCACTGGGAAATTTACAACCTATATACTAAGGCTGTTGATTAATCGTAGTTAACGCAAAAAAATTAATCGTGAATCAAAAAATGAATCGTGATTAAGTGCAGATTTAATCGCACTGTTAAACAATAGAATACCAATTAAAATTTATTCAATATTTTGGATGTTTTTCTACATTTTCATATATACTGTATTCTGTGTTGTAATTGAAATCTAAGTATATGTTATTTTTTATTAAAAGTACTTGCACTATAAAAATGGTAAAAGAAATTGTATTTTTCAATACACCTCATATAAGTACTGTAGTGCAATCTCTGTCATCAAAGTGCAACTTACAAATGTAGATTTTTTTCTTACATAACTGCACACAAAAACAAAACAATGTAAAACTTTAGAGCCTATAGAGTCCACTTAGTCTACTTATTGTTCAGCCAATCGCTAAGACAAACAAGTTTGTATACATTTACAGGAGATAACGCTGCCTTCGTCTTATTCACAATGTCACCAGAAAGTGAGAAAAGGCATTTGCATGGCACTTTTGTAGCTGGCACTGCAAAGTATTTACATGCCAGATATGCTAAACATTCATATGCTCCTTCACGTGGCACTTTGTAGCTGGTGTTGCAAGGTATTTACATCCCAGATATGCTAAACATTTGTATGCCTCCTTCATGCTTCGGCCACCATTCCAGAGGACATGCTTCCATGCTGATGACACTCGTTAAAAAAAGAATGTGTTCATTAAATTTGTGACCAAACTCCTTGGAGAAAAAATATATGTCCCCTGCTCTGTTTTACCCACTTTCTGCCATATATTTCATATTCCAGTAGTCTCAGATGATGACCCAGCACATGTTTTTCATTGTAAGAACACTTTCATTGCAGATTTCACAAAACACAAAGAAGGTACCAATGTGAGATTTCTAAAGATAGCTATAGCACTTGACCCAAGGTTTAAGAATCTGAAGTGCCTTCCAAAATTTGAGAGGGATGAGGTATGGAGCATGCTTTCAGAAGTCTTAAAAGAGCAACACTCTGCTGCGGAAACTACAGAACCCGAACCACTGAAAAAGAAAATCAACGTTTTGTTGGTGGCATCTGACTCTGATAATGAAAATGAACATGTATCAGTCCGCACAGCTTTGGATTGTTATCAAGCAGAACCTGACATCAGCATGGACACTTGTCCCCTAGAATGGTGGTTGAAGCATGAAGGGACATATGAATCTTTAGCACATCTGGCACATAAATATCTTGCTAAGCTGGCTACAAGAGTGCCATGAGAATGCATGTTCTCACTTTCTGGTGACACTGTAACCAAGACATTGGCAGCATTATCTCGTGCAAATGTAAACAAATGTGTTTGTCTGAGTGATTGGCTGAACAAGAAGTAGGACTGAGCGGACTTGCAGGCTCTAAAATTTGACATTGTTTTATTTTTGAATGAACATGGGATTTTTTTACATAATTCTACATTTGTAAGTTCAAATTTAATATAAAGAGATTACACTACAGTACTTATATTAGATGAACTGAAAAATACTATTTCTTTTGTCTTTTTACAGTGCAAATACTTGTAATCCAAAACAAATACTAAGTGAGAACTGTACAGTTTGTATTCTGTGTTGTAATTGAAATCAATATATTTGAAAATGTAGAAAACATCAAAAAATATTTAACTGACTGGTATTCTATTATTGTTCAACAGTGCAATTAATCATGATAAAAAATTTTAATTGCTTGACAGCCCTACTAAATACACAAACCAGGCAATTCTAATTGTCAAACATTCAAAGTCTTGCTATTTAAGACCATAAAATGGCTAGACATCAAAAAGCAGAAAAGCACGAAAGAGAACCTAGTTTCCCATAAAAATGTTTAGTATCTAACATACTCAGGAGTCAAAAAAGGGTTATCGTTAGTGCTCCTGAGCCAATTCCTATTGGTATATCTCAGCCTATAAATAATAGTTTTCTACTAGAGCTTTGGCAAGGGGGGTTAAGCTCTCCTGGCATAAAAGTTTGTCATGCATGAAATATGAAGGCAACTGCTGAATGCACTGCTACAGTTTCACTTGTAAGCATGAGAAAAAATATTTGTTCATTCCTAAAATGATTGTTGGTGATGAGGTATGATTAGAAAATGTTAACTTAGGCAACAATTGCTGTTTTCCAGTTGCTGAGGTACACAGTGACACACCCTGGCACCTCAATATTCACCACTGTCATTTAATTAGGATATGTTTTGTATAAAGTGTGCTTTGTGAGCAGGGCCGGCTTCAGGCACCAGCTTATCAAGCAGGTGCTTGGGGCGGCAACTCCGGAGTGGGGCAGCACTTTCAGGTATTCGGTGGCAATTCGGCGGAGGGTCCCTCACTCCCGCTTGGAGCCAAGCACCTCCCGCTGAATTGCCACAGATCACTGATCCTGGCCAGCGTAAGGGCTTTTTTTTTTTTTTTTTTGGCTGCTTGGGGTGGCAAAACCCCTGGAGCCGGCCCTGCTTGTGAGGTATCATTCTAAAAGTCTTGATCTGCTAGACATTAATATCTCATTGGATTTATGTGCTATCACCGTATGTGAAGTTGTGAAGTTTGGCTATGTATGTGTTACTGAAACATGTTGTGAGGTTGAAAATACCCACAAGCAGCCTTTCAGGTACAACAGTAAAAAGGCCAAATGATGTTAATGGCTTATTGAGAAACTGCAGACAAGCACAAGGATTACCCCCTGAACTGTGTACAACAGAAACCTCTCTGAGATAGCACTACACAATGGGAACTGTTTGACCCAGGTCACAGCAAAAGAACTTTCCAGCAAGTGGGAAGAAGATATAAAGGGAGGAAATGACATCATGATATCTCACTCTCCCTACAACAACACACATGGAAACACCTGAGGAACAAAGACTGAACTGGGAGAAAGTGAGGGTCCCAGGCTAAAGGGATTTTTAACTTGTGAATTGAACACCTGGGGGTTCCAAGGTATAACCAAGTGCAGCTGGCCCCTTAAGAGTCTGCAGCCCGCTTGTATCACCACTTAGGGTGAGAACTGGCTATTCATACCCAATCTATTTAGTATATTAAACTTAGTTTGCATTTTTTTGTTTATTTGCTAGGTAATCTGCTTTGATCTATTTGCTATCCCTTATAATCACTTAAAATCTATCCTTTGTAGTTAATAAACTTGTTTTTGCTTAATCTAAATCAGTGTGTGGGAATCATAACTCGGGGCAAAAGGCTCTTGCATATTGCTCTCCACATTGAGGGAGGGGGGAATTTTATGAGCGTACACTGTACACTTCCCTGTGCAACAGTATAATTTTGGGTTTATACTCTGGGGGCGGTGCCTGAGGAGCTAGTCCTTGTCCTAACTGAAGCCTTCCCACACAGGGGCTGGTCAGAAAGCCTGCATGTAACTGCAGCTGGGTGTGTCCCTACCTGTATGTATGCTGGTGAAAGTGCAGGCTGGAGAGGGCTTTGCAGCTTGTCACAGCAGTACAGTGCAAGAGGGAGCCCAGGCTGGTGGGTCAGGGGGCTCAGTGGTACCTCAATTCCAGGTGGCATCCCAGGGGGAACCCATGACACAATTTGTGAAGCATAATGTAGCTGTACCACAGGAAAACAAAATCTGTATTATTACAACGCAGTAGCTCTGCTGTAAATACTGTAGCAAAGGCAGATTCATTTAAGTAGCCTTATGGCTACTGAGATGATATTTATTTCTTTATCTTTGGATAAGGTTCCTCCCTTCAGTAGACTTACCTGCATTTTGAAACTTGCTTGAAAGTATGGATCAAACCATCTCACGTTTAACACCACATTCACAGCTCAATAGCAATGTATACTGCATAGCAGGTATTCAGTGTATTCAAAATGAGAAGGCATGAAGGAGGTGCTACACTAATTGGTAAATTATCACACAAGATTTACTGAGAAACTCTGTGAAAAATATCTCCTGGCAACACAATTGCATTGCTATACATAAAACAACATTATCTCGAGATACTCTGAATATGGATATGATATTGTCATGGTAAAATTAAGCAAAATTCACAGAACAGTCAGGGGGGAAGGATAAAATCAGGTTATGGACACAGCAGGACTGCCCTGGACTGACAGCCAGAGTCCCACCACTAGGGCTAACAGCCAGAGCTGAAGAAGTCACAGAGATTTGTTAAAGTCACGGAATCTGTGACCTCCATGACCAAATTGTATCCTTAGTTACGAGATTTCACTCTAAATATCTGAACAGTAGAACTGATCCATTTCCTCTCTCTTAACAAGGCAAAAATGCATATTAGGTTTATACATCATGGACAGGGTGGATTTTTGCCTTAGGTTCAGAACTGGAGCTTCTTGAGATGAACATATAGCGGGGACTGGTTAGTTAGAAATGTCAATATACCTAGTTGGTTGCCTTAATTTTTGAACAGTTTATTTGCTAATCTTTGATCTAATTGCTAGTCATCTCATGCTACTGCTAGATATTAAAGTGCGCCCTGTGTTTTGATAATTCATCACATTTAATAAAATTAAAATAAAATACACAAATGCACTGTTTAGAACATTGGCAATGTCCCTCCACTGTTAATGGCTTATTCCTGCCATTATAATATTCTCCGCCTTTTTTTTTTTTTTTTAAGTCAATGGGGTTTAAGTGTGTGTAATGGCAGGGCACCCCACCTGTTGTGAGCAACCCCTTCCAGTTGTTTGCCTGCAGTCTTTAGACCAGTCCTGACCCTGGTATCAAGCCACACTCCCAGGGCTTCCTCCCTGGATGTAATGGTTCAATCCCCTACTGCTGTCCAATTGTAGGCCCTTCCCCAATGGCCTATGGGAGGTGGACCCAGGCCCACCCACTGCTCCAGGTCCCAGTCCAAGAACCCTAAGAATAGCAGTCACGCACCACCGCATTCCTTTAGCAAAACTGCCTTCAGTTCCCTGAGCCACTTCCCCATATCCCCAGCCTTCACCAATGTCTTACCAGGGCCCTTCTAAATTCAGGCCCAGCAGCTTTTCCTCATTCCCCCTGTCCCTACTAGCCCTGAGCTATCCTTTGCACTGCAGTTCCCTTTGGAGTATCATCTGCACTCCTCTAGCTCCAGCAAGGAACTGCCTGTCTAGGGCTCTGAGGATCCTTTTTCTAAGGCCCTTCTGCTCCTTTCCTGGGACAAGTGTAGCGGGGCTGTTAGCGCTTTACAGGACTGGGCCTATTCTTGGTTTAAGAGAGATTTATTTTAGGCCAGATTGCATCAAGGGCAAATGTAATTGCACTGGTATTTAGCCAGGGTGATATTTATTCTCTTGTTCAGAAGACAAGTTTTATATTGCACATATCATATTAATGTAAGGTTTTAAGGGCAGGAACAACAACAATATTTGCATGCCTAGAACAATTGGACCCAAGTCTTACTTGCAATCTCTGGGTGAAACTGTAATATAAATATAAAATGATTATGATGATAATGGGAACTATTTAAAAAAGGGAATTGAATGAAGTACACCATTTACTTTCATTGTGGTAACTGAAGTATTCCTTGCTTTTGGAATGGGAAAACCACAAACACTAATGCAAATATAAGAACTAGGGTGGTCAAGATCCACTTTTTCATGGCACCCAAAGTGTGTTCTTCTTTGGAGTCTACATTATCCTGTAAGACAGCTTGCCTGAGGAACAGGCTTGGAAAGAAGAGCAGGAAAAGTCCATAATTCTAAGATGCAGTTCCCAAGCTATAGTATGTGCAGCACTTATTGGAGGTTGGTGGAGAGCTAGCTGGTTGGATGGTGCTGGGTCTTGTCCAGCTGATTCTGCAGGTGTCCAGATACTTCATTGGAAAACCAGCTGGAAACAAAGAGGAAGAGCCAGTCTACCTGCCTAGACTACAAGTCACTACTAAATAAGAACAGGAGGACAGGAAAAGAATCTTCCTTGACTGAGGCTCTAGTGAGAAACTGGAGCTGCCAATCATCAGAGAGAGGCATATGCAAGATTGATTGGAGCAAGGTAGCTGCTATATACAAACTGTTAATTCAGAGCTAGTGAGGCCTAGCAGAATAGCTACTGTACAGGATGACTAGACTTTGCTGGACTTTCTTCCTTCTGCTCTGTCCAGAAGGAAGAAGTGGGCTCTGTATGATCTTCCGTCCCTTCACAAAGATACTTCTCTTTCTGGAGAGAAAGCTCCCCCCCGAGCCCAAACACACAGACACAATATTCTGGCTGTCTGCATGGAGGTGAGAAGCAGAAGGAAAGTTCTACACTAAAGTCATGGTAGAGTTGGGTCACCAAGGAACTCAGGACAGAATCTCAAAAATTCAGTAATCAAAAATATATCCCAGAGAGAAAAGCACTGAGGGTAGGAAGAGAACAATTAGTAATGTGGACATGATGCTGTCTGAAATAAGATTTCTGTTAAATAATACATGTGACAGTTTCTTATAACAAGTACTAATTAGATTACTAGAATTATTTAGATATTATAATTGTCATTTAGTAGCTGCAATATTCTATTTATATATCTATCATATATAATATTTAACTATATTTAATGATAATAATTATAATTACAAGTTAACCACTGAAAAACAGATTGCTATCCTAGTGACTTTCAGATCAGCTCCTTCGCAGCAACAGACACATGTTCTGGTAAATTTTACTCTTGGCTGAAATCTGACATTGTCCAAAGTAGGTGTTGAAATGCTAATTTATCCTCTAAATGTATTATGTGAAATTGCTGTTGAAAGAAACCACAGAACAGAGCCAAAGAAGTGACATGAACCTAGTTTGTTTGGACTAAGGAATTGCAGATAGGGGTTTTCAAAGGTTCTGGTGAGATCACAAATATTAGCAATTAGTTTTAGCAATAGAAGAGAATCTTCACATAAGAGGAAGTGTCCATATATGGACTTCTAGAATTTTGTCTTGAGTGGGTACTTTTGATAAGATCTGTTATTTGTCTGTTTCTTCTTTGGGGGAAGCCCTTAGACACTTAAGAAACATTGGGCAGCATCTTCCTCCCAACACTGACTAACAGCACACCAGGGTCACGCATGATGATACAAGGACTCAACAACACTCCACTGGGCTTTCTTTTCCTGATCTAAAATATGCTGTGACCACACCAAATGAGGAGAAGGAATCACATGACATCAACTCCATAGCTCTGTCCTAAGTAACTCTTTAAATATAAACCTAGGGCTTCTGCTGTTACTCTCTCCCTAGAATACCTATTCCAATTTCTCTCTCTTTCTCTCTTTACTTTGTGCCTCACAGAGTCTGGCTTAGCCTACAGGACAAACTTAACCTTGCAACACTTTGCTGTGACAAGAGAGGCAAGCTAAAAACAAGCCTTAATGGCCTGATTCTAGAAAATGTGCCTGGTCTCAAGTCTGGCTAACAAGGGTGCATAATATGTGGTATCTTTGTGAATTTCCAGCAACTAAACTACAAGCATCAGAGACATTCTGCATTTTCCTAGCTTTTCCTCTTCAGCTATGTCTACACTGCAATTGAAAACCCCCAGCTGGCCTGTGAAGGAGAGATAGAAGGAATAAGGGAGTTTATTAAAATGTCTAGTGCATCTGATGAAGTGGGTTTTAGCCCACGAAAGCTTATGCCCAAATAAATGTGTTAGCCTCTAAGGTGCCACAAGGACTCCTCATTGTTTTTGCTGATACAGACTAACACGACTACCACTCTGAAACCTATTAAAATGTAGACTTTCATAGCGTTTTCTCCACAATTTTTTTGGGTTGTTTTCCATTTTAATTGTTTTTTTTTCCTTCTTTACTTTTTAAGTGAGTTTAATAAGTATTAAAACTGATTTCTTGCATTGGAGTACAACCAAAAAAAAAGTGGCAACAGTACCTCAAACTTATATCGCAAGTAATATGGCAGTACGTAAAACACAAGAGAACACACATGATAAAATCCCTATCCAATGCTCCTATGTTTCTCCATCCTCAGAATCTATGATCTGCCATGAACACATGGCAAACCATGAGCCCTAATTTAAGAGAATTCGTATCCTTTCCCATGTGTGTATGCAGCCTAGGTTTTAACTTGGCAACTCTCAAGATTTGCAGTGAAATTAGTCCCACTGTTTACTATTCCACATCCATTTTCCCTTTTGCAAAAGTTCCCAAACGTCAGAAGTCTTGAACACTTTTTAAAATACACGAAAATCATGGAATCCATGATTCCTATAATAGCTGGGGCACAAATGCAGCCTTTAAATAACACTTTGTTTTCATAAGCTGTAATTTTTGTGGCGGGGGGGATGGAGGAGGGAGAGTGGGAACCAACCACTCTAGGTGTGAAATTCTGTGCTTGGTCTCTTTCCAAAGATGTCTTTTCCGGAAAGATTTCCAAGGTACATTTTTTCTGGTAATTGTGAGTAAATTAGATTTATTAATCGTGACCAGTGTACATTGTCTGGGAATGTAGGTGTTTGATTTAAGAAGAAAAACAAAAACTTTTCAAACAGATATTGACCTTCCTTTGGACAAGAGAAAGAGGAAAAAGCACTGGAAGATCCTGAAAAGGAGAATTTACATCAGAATTGTTTACTTAGTTTGGCCTCGCTCCCAAGTGCAGCATAAGTTAAGAATGTCTAGAAGACAACTCTCCTGACAGATTTAACCTCATGTATCTTTCTCATCTTAAATTATACTAGGTAAATATTGTGGATCTGTTGCTTGGTAATTAGTCTAGTACCTGGCAGTTCCAAACAATAGTGGATTGACTATGAACAATCCTTGGGAATTCTTTCAGATTACGAATTCAATAGTTCCTGTCATAAGGGAAAGTACTTGTTAAAGTCATCTCTCAGTTGACTAATAATAAATACCTATACTCAGCTCTTATACCATGCTTTTCAATCAGTAACATTCAAAGCATTTGCAAAAGGAAGTAAGTAGCATTATGCTCATTTTACAGTGGGGAAAACAGAGGCACAGAGCACTACCTAAGAGAGGTATAGAGACACATGAGTCTCCACTCCTTGTGCTGCCTCTATTTTTTATTTTTGGGCTGATCATCATTTTATCACCATATCAGAGATTATACAGATCTCCAAGTAAAAAGCAATACAGTTTTTAATTCAAAGTCTTTGGGCCAGATTCTAATCTGTTTTACACAGATTTACAGGAAATAAGCACCAGGCCCTTTCTACCTAATTTTTTAAAACATTTAATCCTTCATTTCAATTCATCAGTCTTGAAAAATGATGATGCCCCAGAGTTTTCTTTATGACTTCTGGCATGGTGCCTTAATAGCAACCTGCCGCTGGCCTTCTCACGGCTTTAACTTGTTCAAGTTGGAACATTTTCTAAGTGTTTCTCAGCATTCTAAGCTGGAGCATGGAGAGTGCATTTTGGGAGGAATGCAGATTTTTCTTCCATCAAACGTCCTCTCATGAAAAGGAACCTGCTGTTACCCAAAACTTAACAAGAGGCTTACTTTCTTCTTCACACTTTTTTTTCCCTGAGGAAGGAGTGTTCTGAAGTGATACAAATAGGAAAGGCTTTTCTCTAGAAAGGAGTGCCTAAGAAGGCCAGGGAGAAGAAAAGCAAACCAAGCATTTATAGGAACATTGAGAAAAACACAGGCCTCAATCCTACAATTCAATCCACAGAGGTGAACCCCTACACATTGACCAGAGTCCTGCTGACTTTGAGTTGAAGCTCAACTTTCAGTGTATGGGACTCTGTCTGGGCGCATGCTTTGTCTGCAGGGATGTGACTGCAGAATCAGGGCCATATATTCTTTAAAAAAGAAAATAAATATTTTCTTATTAGCATGTGTGAAACAATATTCACTATTAGGATAGCTTAGAAACAAGCTCATGTGACATACTGTCCAATAAGGTCACCTGAAATGAAGTACATTTAAAAAACAAAACCCTAAGACTTTACCAAAACAAGACACTCATTACATACGCCTCTCCACATGGAGAGAGGCTGAGATACTAAACTCCACATGACAGGTGTGCAATCATGCTGCTTAATACATAACTGGAGTGCACTCAGATACTATTGTGATGAACATCTACATAGAATAGAAAAAAATCACTTGCTGTCCTAGGCAATGGGAATCTCTAAAGCATATGAGTGAGGGGGAAAAAACAATCACCAGCAGCACCACTAAGCAGATCTTTGTGTATTGTGTATGTGCCCTGGTCCCCAAATGTATTATATAACACAACATCACTGGCAAGTTCATCACTGCACAGCAACTGCTGTCACCCTTTCTTAAATCTGTCAGCATTTCGGATCTCACACAGAGACTTGACCTTAGCAGCTACCAGATGAAAACGCCCTTTCAAGAGTCATGTCTGAGAGTTCCGGAAGAAAGCAGGGATAAATAAGTTTTTTTTTTTTTTTTAAATGTCATTCTCACACTCCTTGAAAATTAGATGGCAAATACTGAAATGCAGAGCAGTAGCTCAATTAGGAGTCTGCATGCTGACAGCCTTTTACAGAAAACTATGGAAAACCAGAGTGTCTTGGCAGAAATATGCTCTGCTCCTTGTACATCAATGAAAACAACAAATACATATGGAAACTCCATCTGCCATACTATATAGTGCTTCAGCTGTGCCTTAGCTTTTCAGCTTAAAAAAAATTCAATGACCATCTCAAAAATCACCATCACCTGGGAAAAGGAACTTGAGGTTCCATCTAACTTCCTTTTAGTTACCTCAGGGAACAAAGTTTCTTGTATGCAGGGCTTACTTTCTATTGACTAAACCAGCTCTCATAAAATGAATTGTAATTGTTTGTGCATTTCATTTGCTAGTAAATTCCATACACATGCATCATGTCTGGGGTCTTTTTGCAAACTAATAACAAAAATATGTCCATATTACGACTTTAGGAAAAAAGTGTGCACATTATCCAAAATGTCCAGGAATGAAACCCAGAATTTTCCCTAGAAGATAAGGGATTCGGAGACTGAGGCAAAGATTTATCTACAATAAGTCCATATCTGGTGATTTCTAAAGTTTCTAAACTGCAGCTGTAGTCTTCTCAGAAGTAACATTAATACAGTGGGAAGAAAAACAAAAGAAACAGTACAACCAAGTAATTCCTTTTCCACTTTCTGAAATCTGATTCAAATTAACAACTATCAAAATAATCGGCCTGTCCGATGTTATACTGTTGCTGGTACATGATAAAAAAGATTTTACATTTTTCTTACATTAAAAAAATAATAAAGCGGTCATGCTTTTGTGGATCTTTTTTCTCCTTCATAATATCTGATTAGCCAATCCTAATATTAACTCAGCAAAATGGCTGCAAATTAATATATCTGACGTACGTACAATAACTAAGTAATGATTATTATGGTGGCACTTAGTTCTTCCATGATTTTTTAAATTTGCTGCACTGCTATTCTCTTTATTAACCTTAAGAGAGATTAAAAATAACACTACCTATTATAATTCTACATGCATTTTAAAACATTAAATGCAAAGAAACGCAATTTACTAGATTTTAAACCTAGAAATATATTTGTATTTACCAGTAAAGAATCAGCTCCACCCATAATAGTTTCCATTCATTTCTCCATGCTGCTTTTTAAGTATGCAATGCCTTTTTTGAACCCACCCCTTTCTACCTTCAAATACCTCTTCAATAGCCATCTCTCCCATGATTACAAGAAGAAACTGGATGACTAATAATGCACAGGTTGAATTAAAACAATAAAAATGTATATTAATATATATATAAATATTTGCCATCTTTTGATAGTATCCCTCTCCCTCATCGCTTCATAAATCACCAGTTGGGGAGGAAACAAATTAAAAAAATAAAAAGAAACAAAAAATGGTGGCACTAACAAGACATATGCCCATCACCTTGGCCACTGTCCCTGCATGATGTACAAAGTTCCCCATATCTTAGTGTTTTGTCTCCGTACAACCCTATCCTGAAAGCATTTGCTCATACCTAACTTTGCACTATTGGAGCCACATGGGTATAAAGTTAATAACTTGCATAAGTTTTTGGAAGATCAGGGCCTCAGCCTATAAGCTCTTTGGGGCACAGACTATTTGACTTGTACAACAAGATCCCAGTCATTGTCCAGTTGAATGCTGTTGTATAAAAATAAAATACTAATTCATGCACTAGCCAAAATGATCTAAAAAAGGCACAAAAAACCTGTTTAAACAATATCGACCATTTGCTGTGAAGAAAACCCACTTAAATGGTACATAATAATAGGTCTGTCTTACCATAAATTCCAGTTGAAATACAGGGGAATGCCTGTAAAAACAAACAAGAAAATGAGTTGGATTTTTGGTTTTGAGCTTATTAAAACCAGTACTGTTTTTAAAATGCCTATTTCTCACCACTTGTAGATGCAATATTCACATAGGACAAGAGTAGGGTACAAGAAAATTGTTTTCTTCTAACATACACAGTAGATTTTGAAAAATTCAACCCCTGGGTTAGAAAATTTTCCCTGGCCAAAGAAGGCCTAAGCACTGAAAACATTCACAGCCCTTGTGGTTGTGAATGTGCCAAATGTGAACTAATTCTGCACTATCTTCTTGAATCTGCAGAGACACACCTACAGTTCTCCTGCTGCCCATAGTTGCACAAGGGCATGTCTACATAGCAAAGAAAAACCACGGCTAGCGTGAGCCAAATGACTCAAGCTTGCACGGTTCAGGCTGCAGGGCTATTTCATTGCTGTGCAGACATCGGGGCTCAGGCTGGAGCCTGGGCTCTAGTACCCTGAAGACTGGGATGGTTCCTCAGCCTGGAAGTCTACACAGCAATGAAACAGCCCCACAGCCTAAGCCCGAGCTGGCTGGCATGTGTGTAGACGTACCCCAAGCCTCCAGTTAGTCTCAAGCTTGCTATTGAGAAATGAGCACCAATTGCCAATAAAATGTTAATTTAATTCTACTTCCGCTGATTGGGAAAACTATAAGCAGCAGTGGAGAAGCAGAGGTATTCACAGGAAAGAAGGATCCAAAAAAGAGAGGATAGCCAGGTTAGCAGAGAAATTAATATCCCATGAGCACACCTTATAACTGCAGGAGACCAAGGGAAGGGTAGAACAATAGATTGCAACCGAACAGTCAGGAACTCTGAGGATTTTTGGTAGAGTGAAAGGTGAAGAGAGAAGCCAGAAGTTGGAGGCAATGAAAAATAGCACAGATCTATTAACTAGAAGACAATACAAAAGAGAGAGCACTTAAACAGTGTCCAGAGACAGTAAACTGAGAATAAAAACATAACACACCCTCCTTCCCTGCAGCTGCCTGTGGTTAGTCATTTTAATCCTCTGCTTGTAGGTTGCTGATACAAGTCATAACAGAAAAATCATATATACTTGTTGGGCTGCAAACAGTCATTATAGAAGTTACACAGTCAGCAGAGAAATTCAAGGTAAAAAGGAGTGTTAGCAATATTTTACCAGTCTTTGGGCATGGCTACACTTACATTTTTGCAGCGCTGGTAGTTACAGTTGTGGTCGTACAGCTGTGTAGGGCCAGCGCTGCAGTGTGTCCACACTGACAGCGACCAGCGCTGCAGTGTGGCCACATTTGCAGCATTTGCAGCGCTGTTTCCCAACCTCGGGTTCCTCTACAAGGCTGGGAGTTGAGGGTTCTGCGCAGTATCTAGCTGTTCTAGCACTGCCTCTTCTGGACAGAGCCTCTGATTGTTGTTCCATGGGATTCTGTTGGAGCCACTCACCAGCTTAGGAGTCACCGCCGATAGTCCTCTACCACCAGGACACTTTGGCTTCCTTCACATCCTCTCTCATTCTCTTTCAGGCCTGAGGTACTTCTCCAGCTTCTCATATTCTTTTTCCTGATGTTGCTGTCATTTGGCTATATCATCACCCACGCTTCTTCTGGTCCTTGCTTTGTTGATTGGCCAGTACTCCTGGCCGTTGGATCGGAGTCCGATCGGTTAGCTCTTGCTGAATTCTCCCATCTGGTTTGGGAGGGTCTAGCCCATACAGCTTGCAGATGTCCTGTACACATGCTGCCACTTGGTTGTGCCGTTTTAATGTATGCGTGTTCCTCCTGCCTGCATCTACTCACTGCTATGCTGTTGTACTGTTTGAGGCCTCTACTGCACGTCTGCACCTTGGCGTCCTCTCTAGCGTGGTTAGACCCCTGCTTCAATGGGATTCTGTGTGCTCTCTGTGTGCTATGATCGTGCTCAGTGCTGTCTTTTAGTTCAGCCTTTCCAGCCATGGAGGATTTTCCTTAATTTGTCGATGTACATCCCATGCAGTGTTTTGTTCTGCCATGGCACTGTTTCTGCTTGGTCTTCCTCCCAAGTTGCTTGCTGCTGAGGCTTTCTCTTCTTACTGATGTACTTGATGTTTCCGGTTCGTCCAGGATCGTGCTCACCAAGCTCTTTCCGGCTGTGTGATACGTCTCGTGGGTGTTGAAGGGGTGGAAACCTCTGAGAGCTTCCGGTATTCACATGGCAGCCACTTATTTACGGCAGTTGATATGTGCGGACGTATCTCGTTGATGGCGATGGATCTGGTTCTCCCACTGAGTGGCTCTTAGGACTGTCTTATCTTTGGTGTACTTGGTGTTGCTTGTCTTCTTGCCTCCTCTCGTGAGTTTTGCCATCTCGCGATTGGGCGCCGAGGTACTTGTAGTGCTGATATGTCTGCTATGTGGCCCCGTGGTTACTTCACCCCATCAGTTCCTTGACTACCTTCCCTCTCTTCTACCTCCGCCACACTTCTCCATCACGAATGAACCGTATCCTTACTGTGATCCACGTGTGGATTAGCCGTCAGTGTCTGTCATTCTTACAACAGCTGATGTTCATCCTGATAGAGGAGGTGGCTGATGTAGTTCCACTCACTGACTGTACCCGTATCAGTCCTTGATGATTATTGGATGAGGGGGGTTTAAGCCTATGCAGACAGCAGCCGGGGGGACGTGCATCACCTGGTATTATGTCGCACTTGATGGCCACTTGTGCTAAGCTGACCTTGAAGTTGACTTCCAGTGTTGCCGGAGTAGTGAAACGCGTCCTTGGTTCCTGGACTTTGTATGCGCCAGACATTCACAGATCCCACGTGTGCAGCAATTGATGGTCGAGGGGTAGGTTTCCTATGTCAAGCAAGGCTCGTGCTCGCGGTCTGTCCTAGATCTTGAGTCTTGGGCGACTGCTCTATCTATGAGGAACTGGTGTTTGAGCCTTCTGGTGTTTTCCCAAATGCCTTTCTGAGCTGTGCTTCATAATACTGCCATGATGTTCTGTCGCTTGGTGCTTATGTGTCTGATAGACTTTCCAGATTGGGAGGCAGTATTGGCAGTGTTGGCGTCTCCCTGCAGGATCTTCGATGATCAGCATTGTCCTTCTTGTGTTAACCAGTTTGGGTGGGATCCTGCTGCTAGGCAGTGGTTCGTCTGTGCTGCTAGGTTCTATGCACTGCTAGTTAGTTTTTAGCAGTAGGTGTGGATTATGTTTGGTCCAGGTGCTGTCCAGCTCTTCATGTTCGTTGACCGCTGCTGGATTCTTTACGTGATGGTGACTGTCTGCTGGGAGAGCCTCTGTTCTCATCCTGAGCCACTTTCATCGCGTGTTATGAGTCTTCTCTTTTCTCCCATGACTGTTCTGTCCAGTACTGTTCGTTTTGCTGCTGGTGGCTCTGCTGTTATTGTGTTGTTGCACTGCAGTTGGGAGTACACCTTGAGAGGTTCTTTGTCTTGAGAACAGGCATTACTTTTTTGGCCTCTGAGTTTCTCTAGGTGATATCTCCTTTAGCTGGTAGCCAGTGCTGTGAGCCTTTGTTTAGCAGTCTCTAGGCTTCAGATGGGAGTTCAGGCCCTTCTGTTTTTTAAGTAGCCGAGCTACCTTAATCTCTACACCTTCTGTAGTTCCATTATTTAATGAAAGAGAAACTAATCTTTCCATTAGACATTCTCTTTTAATCTTAGCCAAACCCTGAAACAAGCAAGCAGCTCTGAAATAATGTTCTTCCTTGTATGACTAAAATAAAGATTGGTTCTCCGCCTTCCTTTCCTTTCCTTCCTTTCCCTCTATGTTGATTCATGATGATGCTAGGGATCTGACAGCAACCATAACAGCATTGATATCTGAGACTTTTGGGACAGATCCTGTGTTTCTCCTGAGCTTGTGATCATGTAAGACCAGGTGGGAAGCAAAGATGGCATCAAAATCAATGTAAATAAGAGAAGGCAAGAGCATGGACCATATTCCTGTAGGTAGGGGCTTAGTTTCTTCTGCTTGGAGGCAAAAATCAGCCTGACTCGAGTGCAGGTCTCCAGACATAAGTGGGAGAACGTAAATGCAGTCATGCATTTGTACCCACATTTGCAGATGCTTGTGGTGTGTCTCTCTCTTAGCGCTTATTTACTACGGCTCATGGAGTTATTTCTTTAGCTTCAAGTGGGACTGGTCTGTGCTCCTGTAATGGAGTCCTGGGTTTGAACTCTGATGATGATCAGATTGTTACCACAGTCTTAACAGGAAGCAACAAACAATGTATTATTTTTCAATAGAAGGGAAGCTTCTATCCATTAGCTGTCTTAGTGCAGCTCACAGAATAGCTGGAGTTATATAGGAGAATTTAAGCTCTGTCTTATATATTACTATTTCTGAAAGAGAATCCAATTCATCTAGGCTTAGTTGATGGATTTTATTTCTTACAGATTACTGTAATACTGTATTATCAAGTCAACTAATTGTTACGTATGGGTTACAGGCAAATAGATCTCTATAATGTGGCTCCTTTGCTCCAAAACTACCTGCCGCAGGACCAATCATTTTGGTTCATCTTGCGTTTGGATATAACACAACCACCCTCTCCAGGCATGCAAGACACCTACTGCGAGCGAGAAGCGTAAAGCCGCACCTCCTCAGTCACCTTTCCTTCCCAGCACAGTGGAATGGAGTGATGGCATCAGGCTTTCACACCTGAGTGATTTTACTCTCAATTATATTTTTCGGATCTCCATTGTGTCTTAAAGCTGAACTTTAGGCTTATCGTTCCCCAACTTCCCATGTTACAGTGGAAGCACTGATTATTTCCTTGTTCTTACACGTGCAGGTTTAGGGTCCAGATTTTTAGTTTACAGACATAATTATTCATGGACTACCATCGTTCATCAGAAAAATTTAATGTGCATCCACAAATGCTTGGCAGTTGCTACACTGAAACTTAACTTCTTAATTTTTTCTTAATTTAATTATCACTTTCTGTACAAAATCAGAGCAAAGAGGGTTGTAAAATAGGTTCATTTAGCTAGACAGAGAGAATCTTTGCCTTACCTGGCTTTGTACTTTGGACATATTTGTCCCCTTCTGGTGTATATCTTAATTGAATAGACTTAATTTGGTAGTTAACCAACATTAAAGACAGCAAGATGCCATCTTTAAGGCCCGTATGGGCTTAGGGGCTACCTCACTTCAGCACCAAGTTTGAAAATGTATTGTCTATATATGCCCTGCTTCAGTGTCTTGAAAATGACCAAGCCACTGGATGTTTAAAAGCTATCCCCAGTTTTGAACCTCCATCTTGAGCAGTAGTGCTTGACCATGAGCTGGGACTGCTTTCATCTCTAACCCAGCGGGAATAATTTTGCTGGGATGATTGGGCTGCAAGGGTATCTTCAACATTTTGCTCCAGGTAGTCCTGTCGTTTATATGTATTTTTGCTCTATCGTTTGTCCATTCCATATCCTCTTGCTCGCTGCTGTATGTGAGAGGTTTTTTTTTTCTCTTCATGTTTGTAGTGAAACCTACTAATTCACAGTGCAATTGATGATGGCAGTGGCAAGGTTTGTTTATTTATGGGTGTAAGGCAATTAAAAAAAGGTAAGGTGATTAATCCCACTGCTTAACCACATAATCGATACATTATTTCTAAATGTTTTTGGATGTTTTCTACATTTTCAATTATTGGTAGTTACACAACACAGATACAAAGTGTACAAGTGCTCCTTTATATTTATTTATTAAGCATATTCGCATATAGAAAACAAAAAATTAATTTCATTCACCTAATACAAGTACCTGGTGCAATCTCTTCATTTGAAGGTATGAACTTACAAATTTGTTCAAAAAAACCCTGCATCAGAATACACACATGTATAACTTTAGAACACAAGGTCACTCGTTCTACTTAGCATCACTGAGCCAAACAAGTCTGTTACAATTTTCAGCGGACAATGCTAGCCGCTTCTGGTTTACAATACCTGAGTGAAATAGATGCCAATGGCAACTGTTGTAGTTCGCTTCGTAAACAATTTGCTGTCAGATATGGGCTGAAGATCATATGTCCCTTCAACACTTTGACCACCATTCGAGGTTACCTGCCTCCATGGCTGATGCAGGTTCTGCTTGCTATGGTCCAAAGAACGAAGGACCAATGCATGTCTTTTTCATCATTGATCAGATGCAACGAGCAGAGGATGATTTTCTTTTTTGGTGGTTCGGGTTCTGTATTTTCCATCATCTGAGGCCAGGTCCTACACTGCGACTTTAAAATCGGATTTAATGCCGAATATACCGATTTAACGCTGTATCCGTTCACACGACGTCGGTCATTAATTATCGATGTTAAACGGCTCTTAATCGATTTCGGACTCCTCCCAACTTGAAGAGGAGTAGCGCTAATCGATGTGAAACTCGTTAGGGATTCATGTGGACGGAAATTCGACGTTATGGCCTCCGGCGGATCCCGAGTGCAAGCACCTGGACGCTCTGACAGCATTCTGAACTCGATGCAGCGGGCAGGTAAACAGGAAACCCTAGGCGAACTTTGAATTACATTTCCTGCTTGACCCAGCGTGGAGTCTGATTCAGCGCCGGCTGGCGATGCCAGTTCTGAAATCGAAAAGAGCTCCGGCAATAGACCGTACGGGAGATATAGGCTCTGATCGCTGTATGGGAGACAAAATCTTGTTGTACAGCTCCGTACAGACCACGAAATGCCAAGCGTTTGAATAAAAGACTCCAGGATACACATCGCTGTGTTGACAAGCGTAACGGGAGCCAGAGACTCAACTGGATGCTCATAAAGGCGAGAGGGGAGGTATGGGACTCCAGTATTCACAGTCCACAGCAGTCTCTGAAATGTATTTGCATTCTGGCTTGAGCTTCCCAATGTCTGATAGGTTCAAACCATGTTGGCGTGGTTTCGGAACAGCTCTCAGTTTATTTCCACCACACCAGTGAAAAAAAAAGGGAAAGTTGCTGTCCTATGGTGTTGTCAATGCACTCTGCGAAAAAAGCCCAAAGGGTTGTCTGCTGCCCTTTCACAAAGGAGGTGGTGAGGCTGTACCAAGCACCGCCCCGGGCAGTGTTTTCTGCCCCATCAGGCATGTGTCTCAACAGAATGGGGACTATGGGATAGCTGGGAACAGCTACCACAGTGCACCGCTCCTGGAAATCGTGGTAGCTTTGGACTATGGACGCAACAACGATTTTCGGAGATTCCACTGGTGCGCGCTAACGATTTTATTAATCGTTGTTAGTATATCGGTTTACTAATTCCGAATATCGTTTGCGTTGGTAGATGTACCCTGGTTTGCTTTTTAAGACTTCTGAAGCATGCGCCACTCTCATCCTCTAGATTTGGGATGTGCCTTCAGATTCTCTAAACCTTGGGTTGATGGCTTGTAGCTATTTTTAGAATTCTCATATGTCAAATCTGCGTGTCAAGTGTTCTTAAAACCAAAATGTGGGTCTATCGAGACTGCCTATAACATGAAATTATCCGCGAGTGCAGGTAAACAGAACAGGGACCATACGTTCTCACCCAAGGATTCTGTCCAAATGTATTCAATGCATTATTTTTTTAACGAGCATCACAGCATGGAAGAGCATGTCCTCATGAATGCGATGGCCGGAGCATGAAAAGGCATCACATGTTATGTATCTGGATTGTAAATAACCTTGCAATACCAGGTACAAAGTGCATGCGAACACCTTCTCATTTCAGGGGTGACATTGTAATAAGAAAGCAGGCTGCAGTATCTCTTGTAAATGTAAACAAATCTTGTTTTGTTGTAGCATTGGCTGAATAAGAAGTAGGACTGAGTGGACTTTGTAGGTTCTTATAAGTTTTAATTATTTTTGATTTCTGACGTGTATTATATAACAAAATCATCTACATTTGTAGTTACCTTTCATGTGTGAACGAGTGCATATAGACTTGTATAGGTGAGAAATAATTTATTTCTTTTGTTTATTCATTTTACTTGAAATATTTGTAATAATTTATATAAAGGAGCACTGTGCACTTTGATTTTGTGCCTTAATGGAAATCAAGTTACTTGAAAATGTAGAAACATCCAGACTATTATAATAATTACAATTGGTATATCTAATGTATAACAGTGTGTATTAAGATTGCATTCTTTTTAATCACATTAATTTTTTTGAGTTATTGTGATGAGTTAACTGTGATTAATCAACAGCCCTTTATTATTTATTTGTGTGCATGACAGAATGCATTGAAAATGCTTATTTGTTAGGCGCTTGATGTTATTATATAAACCTCTAATTCCCCCTCCCCCCACACAAATTTGTGCATCTGGGGCCTAGTATTTCAGTCCTCTGCTTTATTCGCGAAAAAGTTGTCCTAAGAAAAAATCTTAAATGTTAGCAACAGGATGTGTATTGAGTTGGCACAGCCAGATGGTTTCGAAGTGCTGGAAATTCCCAGTATTCGATGTAATACTGTATAAAGAAATGGGTGTCTGCAGGTCTGTCAAGTGCCAGCTGTACCGCTTCTGTAATCATGAAATAGTCATGATTTATTAAATATTTTAACTCTTGAGTTTTCAGAGAATAGTGATCTTTACTCTAAACAATGCAGAAGCTTGTGGTTTTTTTGCAGTGCTGTGTACTGCCATCCCAAAACTTACAGGGCCTCTAGCTGTGAATTACAGGCTCGTTGTTTAGAAGGGGAACAACAATCCTAGATTTAATTTTCAAAAGGCTTGTGCACATTGCCAAGTTGCAGCGTGGTGGGGCTTACGCACTGCCCTTACCAGGTGTCCAACTTACAGGATCAGCCAGCGCGACTCCCTTCCTTGCCAGCGCGATGGCTGTTTACACTGGTCCGCCTACGGGTGTAGCGAATCAGCGCTGCGCTCATCAGTGTGGACTCACCAGCGGCTGTATATATGGCCTCCAGGGGTTTAGAAGGTTAATATCACATTCGTATACAAACACCGGACGGTACTCCCCGGGCTACTTATCTAAAAATACACAGCTGCTCTTTGCTGCACGCAGATGCGAGGCCGAGCGCGGCTTTGGACATGTTCACAGCTGTTTGCTTGAGGAGCCAAACAACACAAGTGGGTGCAGGGGAGAGGAGTCGTCAGGAGAGCTGCTTCTGGTCTGAGCCTTTTTTACATTTTAAGAGTGGATTGAGAGAGGGGGGGGAAATGCGCCGAATTGCGGCCAGGGAGCTGTCCACACAGTGTCTGCTCCAAAATCCTTCTCTGCTCTCCGCAAGCTCTCTGTACAATCCACCTGCAGCGGGAACTTCACAATGTCTGCTCAAATCCACTCTCTTGTCTTCCCGCAGCTCTCAACCTTGACCTGGATAGTGCCACATGGCACACTCCAACAGCGCTGCTT
>NC_133771.1:204812984-204893563 GCF_003597395.2 Chelonoidis abingdonii
TGCAGCGCTGGATTCGCTACACCCGTAGCGGACCAGGTGTACAGCCAGCGCTGCAGGAAGGGAGTTGCAGCGCTGGCTGAGCTCTGTAAGTGTGGACACCTGGTAAGTTGCAGTGCTGTAACCCCCTCACCAGCGCTGCAACTTGCAAATGTAGCCAAGCCTTTTGAAAATTAAATCCTAGGATTGTTGTTCCCTTCTAAAACAACAGCCTGTAATTCACAGCTAGAGGGCTCCCTGGTAAGTTTTGGGGATGGCAGTAACACAAGCACTGCAGAAAAAACCAACAACCTGGCATTGTTTAGAGCTAAATATCACTATTCTCTGAAAACTCAAGAGTTAAAATATTTAATAAATCATGACTATTTCATGATTACAGGAAGCGGACAGCTGTCACTGACAGACCTCAGACACCCCATTTTCTTTTATTACAGTATGTTATCATCAGAATAGCTGGGAACTTTTCCAGCACTTCGAAACCATGCTGGGCTTGTGTGCCATACTCAATACACATCCGTTGTTGCTAACATTTAAGATTTTTTCTTAGGGACAATTTTCCGAATAAAGCAGAGGCCTGAGAATACTAGGCCCCCAGATGCTACAGAATTGTGTGTGGGGGAGGGGGAATTTAGAGGTTTTATATTATAACATCAAGGCCCTAACAAAGATAAGCATTTTCAAGCATTTGCTGTCATGCCACAAAATAAATAAATAAATAGGGCTGTTGATTAATCACAGTTAACTCATACAATTAACTCAAAAAAATTAATTGTGATTTAAAAAAATGAATTGCAATTAATCACACTGTTATACATTAGAATACCAATTGTAATTTATTAAATATTTCTGGATGTTTTTCTACATTTTCAAGTATATTGATTTCCATTATGGCACAAAATACAAAGTGCACAGTGCTCCCTTTATATTATTATTTTTATTACAAATATTTGCAATGTAAAAATGATAAACAAAAGAAATATTATTTTCTCACCTCATACAAGTACTATAGTGCAATCTCTTTATCATGAAAGTGTAACTTACAAATGTAGATGATTTTTGTTATATAATTACACTCAGAAACAAAATAATGTAAAACTTTAGAACCTACAAGTCCACTCAGTCCTACTTCTTATTCAGCCAATTGCTACGACAAACAAATTTGTTTACATTTACAAGAGATACTGCAGCCTGCTTCTTATTTACAATGTCACCTGAAATGAGAACAGGTGTTCGCATGGCACTTTTGTAGCTGGTATTGCAAGGTATTTACATCCCAGATACATTAAACATTTGTATGCCCTTTTCATGCTTCGGCCACCATTCCAGAGGACATGCTTCCATGCTGATGATGCTCGTTAAAAAAATAATGCATTGATTACATTTGTGACAGAATTCCTTGGGTGAGAACTGTATGTCTCCTGTTCTGTTTTACCTGCACTCTGCCATATATTTCATGTTATAGCAGTCTCGGATGATGACCCAGCATGTTTGTTTTAAGAACACTTTGACAGCAGATTTGACAATATGAGATTTCTAAAAATAGCTACAGCACTCAACCCAAGGTTTAAGAATCTGAAGTGCCATCCAAAATCTGAGAGGGATGAGGAGTGGGGCATGCTTTCAGAAGTCTTAAAAGAGCAAACACTCAGGGTACATCTACACGCACGATATTTCGAATTAGCTTAAACCGATATTACAAAACAGATCTAATAAAATCGGTTTAGCGCGTCCACAGTGGGATCCCGAAATCGATTGTTTGCGTCCATGGTCCAAAGCTACCATCGATTTCAGGAGCGGTGCACTGTGGGTACTGTTCCCAGCTATCCATAGTTCCCCTTCCTGTTGAGAGCACAGTGCCTGATGGGGCAGAAACACTGCCCCGGGGTGCTGGTACAGCCTCACCCCTCCCTTTGTGAGGCAGCAGACAACCCTTTGGCGCTTTTTTCGCAGAGTGCATTGAGCAAACACCATAGGACAGCAATCTTTCCTTTTTTTTTCACTGGTGTGGGGAAATAACTGAGGAGCTGTTCCGAACCACGCCAGACATGTGTTTGAACCTACAGACATTGGGAGCTCAGCCAAGAATGCAAATAATTTTCAGAGACTGCTGTGGACTGTGGAATACTGGAGTCCTCATACCCCCCTCTCGCCTTTATGAGCATCCATTGAGTCTCTGGCTTCCCGTTACGCTTGTCAACACAGCGTGTGTATCCTGGAGTCTTTTATTCAAACGCTTGGCATTTCGTGTTCTGTAACGGAGCTGATACAACAAGATTTGTCTCCCATACAGCGATCAGACCTATATCTCCCGTACGGTCTATGCTGGAGCTCTTTTCGATTTCAGACTGCATCGCCAGCCGCTGATCAGAGCTCCACGCTGGGCAAGCAGGAAATGTAATTCAAAAGTTCGCGGGGTTTCCTGTTTACCTGCCCGCTGCATCCGAGTTCAGATTGCTGTCCAGAGCGTCAGTGCTGCACTCGGGATCCGCCCGGAGCCATAACGTCGATTTCCGTCCACATGAATCCCTAATCCGAGTTTCACATCAGAATTTAGCGCTACTCCTCTCGTTTGGGAGGAGTTCCGAAATCGATTTAAGGAGCCGTTTAACTCGATATTAATGACGACGTCGTGTGAACGGATACAGCGTTAAATCGGTATATCGGCCATTAAACCGATTTAAAGTCGCAGTGTAGACCTGGCCTCAGATGTGGAAACTACAGAACCCGAACCACCAAAAAAGAAAATCAACCTTCTGCTCGTGGCATCTGATTCAGATGATGAAAATGAACATGCATTGGTCCATTCTGCTTTGGACCATTAGCAAGCAGAACCTGTCATCAGCATGGAGGCATGTCTCTCGAATGGTGGTCAAAGTGTGAAGGGACATATGAATCTTCAGCATATCTGACATGCAAATGTCTTACGAAGCGAACTACAACAGTGCCATATGAGCATCTATTCTCACTTTCAGGTGATATTGTAAACAAGAAGCGGGCAGCATTGTCTCCTGAAAATTGTAACCAGACTTGTTTGGCTCAGTGATTGGCTGAAGTAGGACTGAGTGGACTTGTAGGTTCTAAAGTTATACATTGTTTTATTTCTGAATGCAGGGTTTTTTTTGAACATTTGTAAGTTCAACCTTCATAATGAAGAGATTGCACTACAGTACTTGTATTAGGTGAATTGTTAATTATTTCTTTTGTTTTCTATAGTGCGAATATTTGTAATAAAAATAAATATAAAGTGAGCACTGTACACTTTGTATTCTGTGTTGTAACTGAAACCAATATATTTGAAAATGTAGAAAACATCCAAAAACATTTAAATAAATGTTATTCTATTATTGTTTAACAGTGGGATTAATCACCCTTACTTTTTTTAATTGCTTGACAGCCCTATAAATAAACAAACTCTGTGCTCCCTGCCTCATCAATTGCACTGTGATATGTATGTGAGGTTTCACTACACATGAAGAGAAAAAAAAAACCTCTCCACAACAGCAGCTGAGCAAGAGGAGATGAAGGGACATAACGATAGAGCAAAAATACATATAAATCGACAGGACTACCTGGAGAGTGAGATACCTGTCAGCCCAATCATCCCAGCAAAATTTATATTCCCGCTGGGTTAGAGATGAAGCAGTCCCAGCTCATTGGTCAGAGCACTACCTGCTCAAGATGGAGGTTCAAACCCTGGGATAGCCTTTTAACATCCAGTGCCTTGGTCATTATTCAACACTGAAGCAGGGCATATATAGACAAACATTTTCAAACTTGGTGCTGGAAGTGAGGTACCTAAGCCCATATCAGGGCCTTAAAATGCATCTTGCTGTCTTAATGTTGTTAACTACCAAATTAGTCTATCAAGTAAGATATACACCAAAAGGGGACAAATATTCAAAGTACTAAATGCGCAGGTAAGGCACAGATTTTCTTCTTTGTCTAGCTAAAATTGAGACTATTTACACCCTCTTTGCTCTGATTTTGTACAGAAAAGTGATAATTAAATGTAAGAAAACAGTATAAAGAGTTAAGTTTCAGTGTAGCAACTGGCCAAGCAGTTTGTGGATGCACAGTAATTTTTTCTGATTGAACAGGTCAGTCCATTGAATAATTATGTCTTGTAAATAAAAACTGGACCCTAAGCCTGCACTGTAGAACAAGGAAATAATCAGTGCTTCCACTGTAACATGGGAGTGTGGGGAGATAAGCCCTAAAGTTCAGCTTTAAAGACACAATGGAGATCCAAAATATTAATTTGAGAGTAAAAATCACTCAGGTGTGAAAGGCCTGATGCCATCACCTCCATTCCACTGTGGCTGGGAAGGAAAGGAGCTATGAGAGTGCTGCTTTACCTTCTCCAGTAGGTGGTCTTTGCATGCTGGAGAGGGTGGTTTGTGTTATATCCAAACCAGATGAAACCAAAATGATTGGGTCTGCGGCAGGTTAGGTTTGGGATCAAAGGATCCACATTTATAGAGATCTATTGGCCTGTAACCCATACTTAACAATTAGTTGACTTGATAATACAGTAATTTAGCAGTAATCTGTAAGAATATCAAATCCAATCAACTAAGCTCTAGGAACTGAATTGTATTCTCTTTCAGAAATAGTAAATATATAAGACAGAGCTTAAATTTCTCCTATATATTACTGCCAAGCTATTCTGTGAGCTGCACTAAGACAGCTAATGGATAGAAGCTTCCCTTCTATTGAAAATGAATACATTTTTTTTGCTTCCCTGTTAAGACTGTGTAACAATCTTGGATCATCATCAGAGTTCAAACCCAGGACCTCCATTACAGGAGCACAGACCAGTCCCACTTGAGCTAAAGAAATAACTCCATGAGCCGGTAGTAATAAGCTCTTAGAGAGAGACACACCACACATCATGCCAAATGTGGGTTACAAATGCATGACTGCATTTTACTTTTCTCCCAACTGTATGTCTGGAGACCTGCACCTCGGAGTCAGGCTGGATTTTGCCTCCAGCAGAAGAAACTAAAGCCTTACTACAGAAATGGTCTCATGCTCTTGCCTTCTCTTATTACATTGATTATGTGATGCCATCTTTGCTTCCCACCTTGGTCTTACATTGATCACAGCTCAGGAGAAACACAGAATCTGTCCCAAAGTCTCAGATATCTGCTGTTATGGTTGCTTCAGATCCCTAGCCAGCATGAATCAACATAGAGGGGAAAGGAAAGGAAAGGAAAGGAAAGGAACCATTCTTTATTTAGTCATACAGGAAGACATTATTTCAGAGCTAATGCTTGCTTTATATTTAACCAGGGAATTAATTAGAGCATAATGATTAAGAAAGGAGATGTCTAATGGAAAGATTATGTTTCTCTTTCATATATATATGGAACTACAGAAGGGTGTAGAGATTAAGGATAAGACTCGGCTACTTAAAAAACACAAGGGCCTGACTCCATCTGAAGCCCTAGAGACTGCTAAACAAAGGCTCACAGCACTGGCTACCAGGCTAAGGAGATACACTAGAGAAGCAGAGGCCAAAAAAGTAAATGCCCTGTTCTCCAAAGAACCATCCAAGGTGTACTCCCAACTGCAGTGCAACAACACAATAACAGCAGAGCCACCAGCAGCAGAAACTGAACAGTACTGGAAGAACATATGGGAGAAAGAGAAGACTCATAACACCAGTGCAAAGTGGCTGCAGGACCTGAGAACAGAGCACAGCAATCTCCCAGAACAGAAACCAGTCACCATCACAGTAGAAGACATCCAGCAGCGGGTCAAGAACATGAAGAGCTGGACAGCACCTGGACCAGACATGATCCACACCTACTGGCTAAAGAAACTAACAGCAGTGCATGAACGCCTAGCAGCACAGATGAACCAGCTGCTAGCAGCAGGCTCCCACCCAAACTGGCTAACACAAGGAAGGACAGTGCTGATCATGAAAGACCCCTGCAAGGGGACAGAACCGTCCAACTACCGGCCAATAACCTGCCTCCCCACAACATGGAAAGTCCTATCAGGCATCATAGCTGCCAAGCTACAGGACCATATGGGCCAGTACATGAGCACAGCTCAGAAGGGCATTGGGAACAACACCAGAGGCTCAAAACACCAGTTGCTCATAGATAGAGCAGTCGCCCAAGACTCAAGGTCTAGACAGACCAATCTGAGCACAGCCTGGATTGACTACAGGAAAGCCTATGACTCAATGCCGCACACGTGGATCTGTGAATGTCTGGCGCTATACAAAGTCAACAGGACACTAAGGACCTTCCTCAAGAACTCAATGGGACTATGGAAGACAACACTGGAAGTCAACTCAAGGCAGCTTGCACAAGTGGCCATCAAGTGCGGCATATACCAAGGTGATGCACTGTCCCCGCTGCTGTTCTGCATAGGCTTAAACCCCCTCAGCCAGATAATCACAAGGACTGGATACGGGTACAGGTTCAGGAGTGGAACTACCATCAGCCACCTCCTCTACATGGATGACATCAAGCTGTATGCTAAGAATGAACGAGACATCGACTCGCTAATCCACCTGACGCGGATCTACAGTGAGGATATCGGGATGTCATTCGGACTGGAGAAGTGTGGCCGGATGGTAGTGAAGAGAGGGAAGGTAGTCAAGACTGATGGGGTGGAACTACCAGCGGGCCACATAGCAGACATATAGACCAGCTACAAGTACCTTGGCGTCCCACAGTCACATGGAAACCACGATGAGGAGGCAAGGAAGACAGCAACATCCAAGTATCACCAAAGGATAAGACAGGTCCTGAAGAGCCAGCTCAGTGGGAAGAACAAGATCCACGCCATCAACGGATACGCCCTGCCGGTCATCAGATACCCTGCCGGTATAGTGAGCTGGCCAAAGGAGGACATGGAGGCTGCCGATGTGAAAACCCGGAAGCTCCTCACAATGCACGGAGGTTTCCACCCCAAGTCCAACACCCAGAGACTGTATACCAGCCGGAAAGAAGGCGGGCGGGGCTTGGTGAGCGTCAAAGCCACTGTCCTGGATGAAACCCGGAACATCCAGGAGTACATCAGTAAGATGGCCCCCAAAGATGAGCTGCTGAGAGAATGCCTGAGGCAGCAGCAGACATGGGAGGAAGACCAAGCAGAAGAAGTGCCATGGCAAGACAAGACCCTGCATGGGATGTACCATCGACAGATAGCTGAGGTGGCTGACATTGGGAAATCCTACCAGTGGCTGGAAAGGGCTGGACTAAAAGACAGCACTGAGGCACTGATCATAGCAGCACAGGAACAGGCACTGAGCACCAGATCCATTGAAGCAGGGGTCTACCACACTAGAGAGGACCCAAGGTGCAGACTGTGCAGAGAGGCCTCAGAGACAGTCCAACACATAGTGGCAGGATGTAAGATGCAGGCAGGAACAGCATACACTGAACGGCACAACCAAGTGGCTGGCATTGTGTACAGGAACATCTGCACAGCGTATGGGCTAGACCCTCCCAAGACCAGATGGGAGATTCCACAGAAGGTTGTGGAGAATAGCAGGGCTAAGATTCTGTGGGACTTCCAGATCCAGACGGACAGGCAGGTACTGGCCAATCAACCAGACATCGTGGTAATAGACAAGGACCAGAAGACAGCGGTGGTGATAGATATAGCAGTGCCAAGTGACAGCAACATCAGGAAGAAGGAATATGAGAAGCTGGAGAAGTACCAGGGCCTGAAAGAGGAACTAGAGAGGATGTGGAAAGTGAAGGCCAAAGTGGTCCCAGTGGTGGTAGGAGCCCTCGGGGCTGTGACTCCTAAGCTGGGTGAGTGGCTCCAACAGATCCCAGGAACAACATCAGAGCTCTCTGTCCAGAAGAGTGCAGTGCTAGGAACAGCTAAGATACTGCGCAGAACCCTCAAACTCCCAGGCCTCTGGTAGAGGACCCGAGGTTGAGGAAGACACATACCACCCATAGGGGTGAGAGGGGAATTTTTATATATATATATATGTATATATACACACATATATATATACATTTGTAGTTTGTACCCCATCAATCACAATGAATCAGTCTATTAAGGAAATGAGAAATAGAACAGAAATAATGCTTATAGTTACAGAGCGCAGGCTAAAGTGGCCACATACCTTGTACTAATGAAAAAAAGGAGGGAATGGCTGTAACACACTCTAATAGGGGACTCTAAAATCCAGCATTTTTTTCAGTTTCAACATTAAAGATATAATAGTTCCAGATGATTGTTTCCTCTTTCAAATCTCCCCTATGGAGCAGTGCTTGGAGACTACGGGACAATGGTAGTCAGCAGCAGAAGATACAGGACTCCTCTCCTGCCTTGTTCTATATTCCTAAATAAATTACAAAAAAAGACTGAAACATCCTGTAACAGCATGGCACACACCTCTCACAAGTACCCACTTCTGGTCGGTTGTGTCTGCAGTCTTTAGACCAGTCCTGGCCCTCGCATCGGGCCATAATCCCAGGGCTTCTTCCCTGCAGGCAATGGTTTCACCCTCTTAGTCTGTTCAGTCCCCTTCTGGGGGCTTACTGCTGGCCAGCTGTAGGTCCTTTCCCAGTGGCCTATGTGGGGGGATCCAGGCCCACCCACTATTCCAGGTCCCAGTTCAAGACCCCTAAGAATAGCAGTCATGCACCACCATGTTCATTTACCAAAACTGTCTTCAGTTCCTGGACCACTTCCCCACAGCCTTCACCGATACCTTATTCTTAACTCAGGGCCCTTCTAAGATCAGGCCCAGCTAGCTAGGAGCTTTTCCTTGCTTCCCCGGTCCCTGCCAGCATTGAACTGCCCATTGTGTTGCAGTTCCCTTTGGCCAGCCAAGAGCACTCTCTATACTCCTCTAGCTCCAGTAAGGAACTTCCTATCTCAGGCTCTGCAGCTCCTTTTTATAGAGCCCTCCTGGACCCTGATTGACTGCTCCCTGCATCCTCTCGGATTGGCTGGAAGACCTCTCCACTGCTCCTTATCTGGGAGGAGTGTGGCAGGACCCTGAGGCCTCCAGAAGGGGGCCTCTGGGCCTAATCCACCCTCGCACATATCTAGTGGGGGATTCCACCAGCTGCTACCAGGTCCTCTTTGCTCCAAGCCTCCTAGTCCAACACTACCCAAGACATATGAAAGGAAAATCATCAGTGAATATTTGAAACTAACATATATATCAGAAGGCAGGAATCTGGGGTGCAACAGACATGGAGTGGTGGGGAGGGATAGCTCAGGGATAGCTCAGTGGTTTGAGCATTGGCCTGCTAAACCCAGGGTTGTGAGTTCAATCCTTGAGGGGGCTGGTTTGGTCCTGCTTTGAGCAGGGGGTTGGACTAGATGATCTCTTGAGGTCCCTTCAAACCCTAATAATCTATGATTCTTTACGAGCCAGCTCTGCAACTTCTTTGCAGCAAACACAGACAGCACCATCCTCCAGCTTCCCTCATGCCTGAGCAGATTTAGCACCTGCATGAAGAATAGCTAGCTGAAACTAAGGCCAGGCAAAATGAATCTAATTTAAGATCTTGTTGCTGATTGTGTACCTATCAATTGGACTGGGCCACAAAGCATATGTCTATAACACAATTAAAAACCCACAGCTGGCCCATGCAACCTGACTCAGGCTTGCAGGGCTTGGTCTAAGGGGCTATTTAACTGTGGTATAGACATTTGAACTGGGGCTGAAGCACAGGCTCTAGGACCGTGCAACAGGGGTGGGTCCCAGAGCTCAGGCCAGTGGTTGGCAACCTGCAGCCCATCAGGGTAATCCACTGGCAGGCTGCAAGACAGTTTGTTACATTGACCAGCCTCAGGCATGGCCATCCACAGCTCTCTGCATCCCTCACCGCTTCCCACAGCTCCCGTTGGCCGGGAACAGTGAACTGCAGCCACTGGAAGCTGCAGGGGGCCGTGCACGGTCAGTGTAAACAAACTGTTGCCCACCACTGGCTCAGACTGTACCCTGAGCCAGAATGTCTACACCGCAAATAAACAGCTCAGGTCAGCTGGGTGTCTAAATTCAGTGTGGAGGATATTCAGCTATTTCAGGGATTGCCTCATTCCTCATGTCCAAAATCTAGTATTGCATTTGCGTTCATTAAAGGCACTAGAGCTGATTGTGCATGGGGGGAATCTTGCAAATTCTAGGTGACTGGATTTTCTTTACAGCAATACCCTGAGAGAGAGAGATTAGAAAATTTCATTTCTTTAAGGTATTGTCACAGCCATCATCACATTCTTTCATTTCCATTAAAAAAATACACTTCCACTCTTACATTGTTTAGCAGCCTCTGGATAGTTTTGTTTTGTTTTGTTTTTAATGACTTTGTAGCCACAATACAATCACGATCTTGCTTTCTGTTTCTATCATGCATCTGCAAACATCTGTGAATGGAGCTACAGGCTGTACAAAATTCTAGCTAGTTATTTCTGAATACCAGTCTTAGTGTTCTCTCTGGCCGTTACAGAGATGAACTTTCTGGTCTCAGCTCACTCCCTCATAAAGAAATGATCATAGCATAAAACCAGCAGATATAATTTTGTCAACTATTACACAGCTTTTATTCACCACTTAGGAGAGACCCACATCTGAGATAACATTTTGACTAAATTTCCCCTTGCTCCTATGGAGGCAATTTAGCCTTGATCCCAGGTTAAAATTATTCGCAGTGTAGTAATGGGGAACTCACTCTGTGGGTGTCTAGAAAGTACAATATTTGGATTATGGACAAAAGTCTTTATTCTCCAGAACTCCCACAGTTCTACCCTTTTCTGGGCATAATGATATCTTTGATTTCAGTAAAAATGCAATTTCAAAGAAGGAAAATTTAATTCCTATCATCATAATTAAATGTTTCTCATCTTAATTAAAGATGCTATAAATGCAAATCATCAACTAACATTTAACAGCTCTGCTTCTAAGACAGATCGTTTTGCTTTATTTATTTTGGAGCTAGTGAAAGACACTAGACTGAAAACACTGAAAATTAGATAACTCTGTTCCCAGAAGAGGTACAGCATAAACAAAGGCAATGCAAACTTCCTCTTAATGCTTTGCCAGTATGCTTCCATTTTCCTCTAGAGAGAGTAGGCCCACTGGAATCAGAGGAATGAATTCAACAATTTACAATAGGGATGAAATTAGTTGAATATCTTTAGTAGATGAGCATGGAAGACCAGTCTCGATCACCATTTAGTCTATAGTTTCTCTGCTAAGGCTGCAGTTAGCGATTAATTAGGACCAAATGTCATGGTGTTTTGTTATGGGATTTATAGTGGTTGCCATAAAAAGGTTAGCATCTGCTCACAATTATTGCACTGAGCTATTCAAGGCTCGTCTAGATGGCATGGCAATACACAGTAGGGTGTGCGTTAACAGTTCCCTACCATGCACTGAGGAACTTATCGTGCATGCCAGCAGGGTCTACGTGGGCCAGTTAGTGAGCAGCACATTGGTGCACATTAGAATTCATACATCCCCAGTGTGCATTGCAGTACTGTGTGGACAAGCCCAATGATACTAGTGTCATTGCTTTTTCCATGCACAGAGGAATAACTTTGGTGCCTCTGATAACACTCTGTGCAGGATAAGTTTTCACTGGTGACCAGTACAGGTATGCACATGGTCTCAGATTAAGGAAAGCACTTAAACACATGCTAGATTTTAACCACATGCTTAAGTAACCTTCCTGAATAGAAATGCTTTCCTGAATCAGGGCCATTAAGAGAAGAAGGTCAATAATCAAAATAAGCACTATGGACTTGCATGTGCAAACAAAAAAATATTTTAATTAAGCAAAAATGGGGAGACATGGTGGAGTAGCAGTACAAACAAACTTAGGCCTCGACTACACTTGGACGGTTTTATTAGTATAGGTATATTGGTATAGTTAAACAAGCCACACCCTCCTAGTATGGTTGTAACTTATACAGTATCAATATAACTCATGGTAGTTGGAATAAACTACACCAGAGTAAGCCAGTTATACCAGTACAACTGCGTCTAAATGAGGGCAGATATGGGGATAGCAAAAAACTAAATAAATCACACCTCTAACTGAACTGACACAGCTATATCAATATAGCTTTTAAGCATAGACCAGGCTTTTCTGTGAGACTAAACATTTCACCCTCAGCTTGAGGATAATTTGGACTATTTGATCCCTGGCAGGATACAATTTGTTGCCTTTATGAAAACACAAATACACTATATATATCCACTAGGAGCTTATTGTATTAAAACCAACCATTTGTTTTTCATAGGCCACTATACAACAGTCACTTAGCGATGACTATGGGTCACTACATTCTGTGGTCAAACTCAAACCAGTGAGACTCCATATCCCATTACAAATCCTCGTGCTCATCCCATCCTGACAAAGACCATATAAAATGCAATCACTTTCTTAACATTTAGGATTCTAATCTGTCCTATGGTATTGAAAGTCATCTGGGCTAATCATTTTCTTGGGGTTGGGTAAGCTACTATGTGGCACTTTGATGGACAGGAAGGCGAGTTTGTGACCAGAAGGAGAAGGGGTTCCTGTTTGCAGAATCCTGTGTTACATATTCTGTATAAGAGGCATTGTCACATTTTTGTTGTTATGGTTTCAAAGAATGTGCATTCTTTCTAATGGACTTGATTGTAATTTTACAATGTACCCTGAGTAAGGGACCTTGCACAGCTTTGCCACCTCCAGAGCACACCAGAAAGCAAATTATGACTCAGAGATCCATAATTCTTTCCCTGCTCCCCATTTGTTCTGCACAGGGTGTAAATTTGTTCGCCCCTTTTGCAGAGCAAAATACTCCCCCTTGTACACCCACCTACTTGCCTACCATGGAGTTAGTTAGAAGATTGGGCCAGATTGTCAGTTTGCAGTCTAGCTCATAGTAAAGGGCCATGTGCTGCTTCCGTCTTACATTTCATACTTTCCTAATGTTATTTTTCCATGTAAGCATTTGCTGTACTTGTCATTGGTATGTTATGAGATTCCAATTGGGAGGGAATAGGATTCCCATGACTGTACTTAGGAAGGGTGATGATCCATTAAGCAATTTTGATATTTAATTGTGGTCCATGAAATGAAAAATTTGAGATCCTTTGTCCCAGAGCTCACCAGCAGTCAGACATTCTCTCCTTATCACATAACGAAAACAATATAAACTGGTGTCATAATGTTCATGGATACTGACAACAAACCTGGAGCAAGATAAACAGTTGATGCCTAAATCATTATAAAATGTACTTGTCCATAGCTCAGGTGGGAGAGAAACAATATATATCATGAGTACACTTCTGCAAATAATCTAAGTGACTTGGGAGCCTAATGGTAAACAAAAGCACCTAAGTGACTCAGGAAATCTAAGTCCCATTTTCAAATAACTTAGGGCTGTCCTCAAATTGCTCTACATTACTGTGGAGTAGGAACCTTTTAGTGTGCGCCCATGACATCCAGAATGGGGAGTTACAGCAGAGCATTGTGCTGCACACTGCTATTCAGACCCCCTTAGAGTATGTCTACACTACACGCCGGATCGGCAGGCAGTGATCGATCCAGCAGAGGTCGATTTATTGAGTCTAACCTAGACATGATAAATCGATTCCCGAGTGCTCTCGTGTCAACTCCTGTACTCCAGCGTCGCGAGAGGCACAGGTGGAGTCAACGGGGGAGCAACAGCAGTCAACTCACCGTGGTGAAGATACCACAGTAAGTCAATCTAAGTACGTCAACTTCAGCTACATTATTCACGCAGCTGAAGTTGTATAACTTAGATTGACGCGCCCCTGCCCCCAGTGTAGACCAGGGCTTAGATCAAACTATGGGGCATTGTAAACGCAGCCTTACTGCCTTAGGCACCTATGTTTCATTAAAAGTCAATAGGACTTAGGTGACTAAGGCCTGGTCTACACTACGCGTTTAAATCGATTTAAAGAGTGTTAAATCGATTTAATGCTGTACCCGTCCACACTACAACACCCTTTATATCGATATAAAGGGCTCTTTAAATCGATTTCTGTACTCCACCCCGACGAGAGGAGTAGCGCTAAATTCGATATTAACATATCGGATTACGGTTAGTGTGGACGGAAATCGACGTTATTGGCCTCCGGGCGGTATCCCACAGTGCACCCTGCACACGCTCTGGACAGCAATCTGAACTCGATGCAGCGGCAGTAAACAGGAAAAGCCCGCGAAACTTTGAATTACATTTCCTGTTTGCCCAGCGTGGAGCTCTGATCAGCACGGGTGGCGATGCAGTCTCAATCCAAAAAGAGCTCCAGCATGGACCGTACGGGAGATACTAGATCTGATCGCTGTATGGGGACAAATCCTGTTGTATTGGAGTCCGTTTACAGAACACGAATGCCAAAGCGTTTGAAAAAACCTCCAGGATACACAGCGCTGCGTGACAAGCGTTAATGGGAAGCCAGGACTCAAATGGACGCCATGGATGGAGGGAATACTGAGGATCCAGCTATCCCACAGTCCCACAGCAGTCTCTGAAAAGTATTTGCATTCTTGCTGAGCTCCAATGTCTGTAGGTTCAACACAGTGTCCTGGCGTGGTTCAGGGAACAGCTCCTCAGTTTCTTCCCCACCACCACCACGTGAAAGAAAGGGAAAGAAATCATTTTCTTGACTACTTTCAGTGTCACCCTGTGTGTACTGAATGCTGCTGGTAGACGCATTGCTAGCAGCATGAAGCAGCAGTATCCGCTCCTCTCCTCTCCCCTCCCCGGTGGTAGATGGTTCTCAATAGGACTAGTAACGCCTCTGAATATCTAACATGTTGACATCGAGGCCAACATTGCTGGTACTCCCAGTAATAACAGACGCTAATAACCAGCTTCATCATAGCAACTGGGGCTCAGCCCTCCCTTTCCCGTGTAAAGAAAAAGATTCTCTGTACTGCCTGGACTGTCATAGCAGCAGCATGCTGTGTCCTCTCCCCCACACCGCTGTAATGTCCTGCCTGGACTATCATCGCCACCGGGAGCTGCCTCCCTCATTTTATGTTCACTAAACATCAGTGTTTCTTATTCTGCATTCTTTTTACTTTCATGACACAAATGGGGCAGGAAGGTTGGGAGGGGGAACAATGGTGGGTTGCTTGCATGGGGCACCCCTGTGATACTGACACAGAGTAGCTTGTGCTCTGATACACTGGTCTCTCAAATACACTTGCCCCTTATTCTAGGCAGGAACTGACTCTATTTTTAGAAAACCATAAGGAGGGATTGACTCAGTCCCAAGTGAGTCAATCCAATTTTGCTTTTGCATTGCGCCCCCGCGATTCGCAGGGGCACTCATGATAGCAGCGGACAGTACAGAGGAGGGAGATAGCCGTCATCTCATTGCCAGTTTTCTCCGGCAGTAGACGGTACAGAACGACCGGTAACCATCTCTGCTATCATTGCAAAAGCAAGTGAATGCTGCTGTGTAGCGCTGCAGTATCGCCTCTCTGTCCGCGCTTCCAGTTACACATACGGTGCCAGAAAAAAAAAAAGTTGAACGGGCTCCATGGTTGCCTGCTATGGCGTCTGCAGGGCAACCCAGGTAAAAACGGCGCGAAAGGATTGTCAGCTGATGTTCCAGAGGAATACTGAACTATGGGATAGCTACGGAAGAGCTACCCACAATGCAACGCTTCAGAAATCGACGTTAGCCTCGGACCATGGACGCACAACGCCGAATTACTGTGCCTAGTGTGGCCGCATGAAATCGAATTTATAATATCAGTTTTATAAAACCGATTTTAGCTAATTCGATATTATCCCGTAGTGTAGACATGGCCTTAGTCATTTTTGAATATCGGGTTCAGGATCCTAAGTCATTTAGGTGCTTTTAAAAATCTTACTGTATATAGCATATGACTCACCAAGGCCACGTGACACAAAACCATCAACTATAGGATTTATGTGCCAACTCTGTGTTAAAAAAAAAAAAGCTGTGCAAAACCAGCAAATAGTTAATATGTTACATTGCATCTTTTCAATACCATCATGCATTTCAGGAGCTCACTTTGCAATGTTTGTTCTAGAATCATTACAACTGCAAATTCAGTCTGCTCCCCCATCCCATCCTATTTCCAATTAAATGTCATCCTGATTCTTTTTTAGAAAATTCTTCCAACCCTGTTTGGAACTAAATATGTTAAATCCAAATCCAAGTTATGTCCAAACTTTTGTTGCCCGTCATGATTTATATATTTATTATAATTATAAATTGTAATTTAATGAATAACAAAGCTTACGTTCACACATTGTTCAGAGAAAATGTATTAACAAAATCCTTTGATGTAATTTGATACACCAAAAGTGAAGGGAAAAATTAAATGGAAGAATGAATATGAAAATGCTTAAAATTCCATCTTGATTATCCCCTAATAATCAGTATAGCCCAGGTTAGCAAGTTTATTAATCTGTCATTAAAGGATACAGGAAGAATAATTTCACTGAATATAAGACTGTGTTTTTAAGTAGGCTGTATCCACCACAAATTGGTCCATTTTGTCTCCCTGCGTCACACTGTGGTCTAGAGCCAGATTTTATCCTCACATGGCCAGGAACAAATTCCAGTGACTTCCATGGGACCACGGGTAAGCATTTGAGGTAAACACTTCACCATCTGCCATATTCTTATATTTTGTATCAAGATTCTCCATTGTATCTTCAGTTATCAGACAAGACAGAAAGAAAGCTAACACTGAACAGCACAAGGAAGATTGACCCTAGAGGCAAACAAACTAAGCAGTGGTGATTAATAAATAAATAACCAGCCTGATGATTTGGTGGCAATTGATTTCTGACAGTAGATAGGGCCCTTAGCTACAGCCTATTGAACTCGATAGAAAGATGCCTATTGACTACAGTGGGTTTGTGTTAAGTTCACCAAGCTTCCCTAAAGCTACATAGCTAAAATTACACAACTCTGAAACAAATTTTCTTCACCTTTTAAGATAATCTCCACAGGTTTTCTTTGCTGGACATAGTCAAAGATAAATAGAAATATGACTCTCAGACAAATATTTACAGGTCTCGGAATCACAGAGTTTGTTGCCTTGCATAAATCTCAGTTGCTGAAAGAAGTCACCCCTAGAGGTTAAGAGGATAAGAAAGACATTTTAAATGTTTAACTATTCAACCAGGTTTAACTGGGGATTTTTTTTCTTCAGTGAGCAGTTGTCACTAAAAGCAGCAAAGGGATAAAGAGACTTTATTTTGTTTTATTTCTGTTGGAATTATTATATTCTGCACCAAGACCATTCAAGGTCAATGGTAAGAATGTGAAAGAAAAAAAAATCAGAGAAACTGATGCCAGAATAAATAAAATTATTTGTAACAGAGGTATATTTTAGCACTACAGTGATTGTGAATAGAATATTGCGAACAGTGAAGATGACTTGTTGCAAACAAATATACAATATGGTAAAATATTCCAGGAGCACTATGGGTAGCTGCTAAAGCTATTTGTAAGGAATGGAACTGGTCACAGGTGTGGCTCTAGGCACCAGTAAAGCAAGCATGTGCTTGGGGCAGCTCATTTCCAGGGGCGGCAGGGATCCAGCATAGGAGCTGAGAACCAACAGGGGGCCCTGGGAACTGTAGTTCCTTGGTTAGCTCCCTGCCTATAGAGCCAGCCCTGGGGCAGGGAAAGAACTACATTTCCCAGCATTCCCTTGGCCACTACCATGAGAAAGGAAGGAGGGGGACCTCATGCTGCAGCATGCTGTGACTGGAGACCTGCACTGTGAAGGGTAGGGAGACCATATCTTAACATTCAAAAAACAGGACACTCCACGGAGAGGGAAGGTAGCCCCAGCCTGCCACCATCCACTCCCTCCGACTGCCCCCAACAGAAACCCCAACCCATGCAACCCCCCCATCCCCCAATCCCTGATTGCCCCCTCCCAGAACCCCTGCCCCTTGGGACTCCACCCCCTATCTAAGCCTTCCTTCTCCTTGTCCCCAACTGCCCCTCCTGAGACCCCCTCAACTTCCCCCCTAGGACCTCACCCCCTACCTGCTCCCTGACAAACCCCTGGGACTCCCATGCCTATCCAACTGCTGCCTGTCCCCTGACTGCCTCCCCAACCCCTGACCCATCTAACCCCCCGTTCTCCCTGACCCTGACTGCCACCCCAAACCTCCGCCCCATCCAACCCCCCCTGCTCCCTGTCCCTTGACTGTCCCCCCGGAACTCCCTACCCCTTCTCCAACCCCCCAGCCCCCTTACCGGGCCACTCAGACCAGCGTGTCTTGCTCGGCGCAGTGCCAGACATGCTGCTGCATACATGCTGCCGTGCTCCCCCACAGAGCGCACAGCCCTCCTCACACACACACCCCCAGCACCTGCCTTCCAGATTTGAACACCTCAAAATGCAGGAGTGCTCAAGCTCAGTTTGGGCATCTGTTAGTTCATTTCTCCCAAATCAAATATCCTGATCCACTGTAACTTGCTGTTTAAAAAGTAAGATAAAAATGAGCAAGAAATGCTTCCCAGTGGTTACTAGGACTGAGATTGCTATTTTCAACAGCCATTGCCCTTTGTTTGTTTGTTTGTTTAAAAGGAAGACAGCGATACTGCATTGGCAAATTCCCCATAGAAACAAAGAGTGAAACAAAAGAATAATAAAGGCACCTCAACTTTTCCTCATTTATGGAAGACAGTCTTATAATATGCATCCAGATATCCTCCAATCACACAAGCTGAAAATTGTTCCACTTTACTGCAGTTCTGTAACCATATGAGAACCAATCCTGTCTGTGTTTTGTGCACATCTAAAACTCCTGATGAATGACCCGCCCTGGGAGCAAGTTACCAGTGACCAGGGCTGTGGCAGAAGGAGGGTGCACATGGGGAGGTGGGGGCGGAGAACCCAGGTGTGGGGCAGCAGGAGGTGTGGGCGGGGAAGAGAGGAGCGCAGCGCTGGGGCGGCAGGGGGTGTGGGTGGGGGGGAAGAGCCCAGGACTGGGGCAGCAGGGGGTTGCGGTGAGGAGCCCAGGGCTAGGACGGGGGGCAGCCAAAATTTTTTTTGCTTGGGGTGGCAAAAAACCTAGAGCCGGCCATGACTGGTCAAATAATATTAATCAAATAATTTATTTGAAGAATCTCACAACAGACTTGAATGCACTGATTGTAAATTATGTTGATGTATTTATCCTCCCAACACTCTGTGAGGTAGGGAAGTGTTGTTATCCTCATTTTGCAGATGGGGAAATGAAGCACAGAGAAACTTGCCAAAGATCAGCAGAGGAAGCTGAATTCACTTCTCCTGAGTCCCAGTCCAACACCTTTAACCACAAGAACATCCTTCCTACCTATCCAATGAAAAGTCTACCCCAAGCCTAGAGTTCTCCAGCTTAATTAGATCACCACACATGGCAGTCAGACTCATGGGAATGATGGCAAAGGCTACGTCTCAACTGAATGGGGAAGCATTTTAACACTGGGTTGTCTATCCCGTTGCTTCTTTTCCCTGTCTGACCTCTGAAGCACAGCTATTAGCATCTACCCCTGGTCCACAAACCCAAGCAAGGGGATACACAGCCCTTCTCCTACAAAATCACAACCCAGGAGAGTAAAGAGGTCTCCTAGATTTGAGGAGGTTTGTTTTTTGTTTCTCTTTCTACAGTGAGCAGAACTTTCCTCTGAGTAAGCCTGTCATTTGTAGAGTCAGATTTTATCATGTTCTGTAGCTTGCAAAGCACAGAACAGCTAAATTGTTCTGTGCTCTATGTGTACAGGCCTCTACAGGCTCTGTTTTTTACAGAGGCACATACCAGCTCTTGTACACGTGCAGGCTTCTATAGTGTTTTGTAAGTCACAGTGTCATACTGGAGACGGTGCAAACCTACATGCCCCCAGCAGAGCAACAGAAGACACGGGATTTTAGAAAGGCACAATACCTCCTCCCATTGTTCTCAGGGGAAGGGAGCCCTTGAAGGGGGCATGCGGCTGTGCACACCAGAACTGCTGATGGGTACAGGGGAAGCGGAGCCACTGCCTCACTTGCTCTGGAAAGACCTGCAGCTCAGGGGATGCTAGATTATTCCATGTGTTTAGAAGAACACAAGCACTGCAGTTGTGGCCAGCACCTATGCAGGATACACAAGACGTGGAAGGTACCTTCCACTCACTCTTTCCCACGTGCAACTGCATAGGAGCCAGCCACAATCTGTCCCACAGCAATGTTTGCATTTCCACCCGCTTTACATGGTTTACACTTGGCTATTAATACCCTTGACAAGTTGAAATTCGGCACATAAAGTCCCAACGCAAAGCAATTTCTTGCACCATCTACTTGTCAATATTGGTTTATTTTTCCCTGCTACTTTTACAATGATACTATAAAAACGCAATAGCACTAACCCACAAGAATATATTAATGTCTTAATATCTGAAATAGGAGATTTAGCTACATGGTGTTTGTTTATATTAATAGCAGTTATGTATGTAAATCCATACCTAACACTTGTCAAATATATCCTTACTGAATCACCTAAGCCAACAAAGCTCAGAAAATATAGTTGTGCCTGGAACTGTGGTCTGACTGCTCTGAACTAACCTCACAGGCAGAGGATACCATATGATATTTAACATGGAGCAGTGTTCTGATTGCTTTGTGATGCCTAGGGATAATGAGGCAAATTAAGAACAGGTGACAATCCAGCCTTACCTCTAAGGGCACATCTATACTTAAGGTGACATGTAGACACTGCATGCCCAGCTAGCATGGCTGTAAATAGCAGTGTAGACGGTGAGGCACCGCTTAGGTGAATAGAGAGCCATATGCACCTAACCCCTCAGGATATATACCGTATATACTCGTTCATTAGCCCGTTCATTTATAAGCTGACCCCCCAAAATGGTTAGGTAAAAATAGCAAAAACTATATGACCATTTCATAAGCCGACCCTATATTTCAGGGGTTGGCAAACTTTGGCTCCTGGCCTGTTAGGGTAAGCCTGGACATTTTGTTTACCTGGAGCGTTCACAGGCATGGAGCCCCTTAGCTCCCAGTGTCCACGATTTGCCATTCCCAGCCAATGAGAGCTGCGGGGGGCCTGTGCCTGCCGATGCTCCAGGTAAACAAAACAACAATGTATTAGATATTCAATTCAAGGATTCCATAGAGTTTAAAAGCATCAAATTTTTGGTGTAGACCCTTTATAAGCTGACCCTCGCTCTTTGATGCTTCACTTTTTTACCAAAAAATTCCACTTATGAACCGTATATACGGTACCTCACATGGCTCTCTGCATGCCCAAGAAGAGCCTCCCATGTCTACACTGCTATTTTTGGCAAGACAGTACTCTGCTGCCTTCCCACTACCAGAGTCTTTCCACACTGCCTTCCCCTGCCAGAGCCTTTCACTGCTGCATGTAGCTACACGTTTTGCCAGTACTTTATACACCTCCATAAGTGTAGACATAGCATAAATATCTTTAATTTGGAAAGTTTCAGACATACTCTATCTTGAACATTGCTCTAGTATTAGTTATGCTATTTGCAATATCTATAGCTCTCATTTATATATGTAATATATAACTAATGCAAGTCTTATTTCTGAATGCGGTTGACACCATTTATGAAGTGAAAAAGAGTAGATACGTCATTCTATTTCACTTCTTCCAGCCGCTCTCACCATCCTGATACAGTGGGTGACTATCTTGTTTGGATTCCAACCCTGTCCATACATCTAAGATCATCCCAGGTGAAGGAGAGCAGGGATATGCAATTGATCTCCACTGACCTGTAATGTCTGTGTCCCTATGGTCAAAGGTGAGTGATTGAGGGCTGGTCTACACTATGGGATAAAACCGATTTTAGATACGCAATTTCAGCTACGTGAATAACGTAGCTGAAGTCGAATATCTAAAATCGATTTACTCACCCGTCTTCACCGCGCGGGATCGATGTCCGCGGCTCGCCATGTCGATTCCGGAACTCCGTTGGGGTTGGTGGAGTTCCGGAATCGATATAAGCGCGCTCAGGGATCGATATATCCCATCTAGATTAGATACGATATATCGATCCCAGAGCAATCGATTTTAACGCGCCGATACGGCGCGTAGTTTAGACGTGGCCTGAGATGTGTGTTTCTTTTAGAGGACGGTAAAAGAGGCATTGATTGCCTTGAAGGCGTACATGATGATGAAAGGTATGAGACAGGAATAAAGCTTCAAAGTGGCAAGACAGATCACAAATAAAATTCCCCTCCTTTTACAGAATAAATAACAGCAGTTGTGGATTATGGGGGTATAGTTTCAGTGAGCAGATTTTGTGATATAGACCAGGAAAACAAAGGCCTGAATTTTTTTTTAAAAGGCCAGGATTTTTTTCCCTATTGTTCCTGGATACTAGTCATGAATGTATAGCTACCTCAAGCTCTGTCTTCATGACTAGTATGAAGTCATGTCACCTGTCACCTCACTCTTGATCTTTCCTTCTTGCTCCTGCAAAGGACCCCAGCGACAGCCTCCCCTACTCTGTTTTCACCACCCCCACGATAGCTTTCCTTACTACTGTAGCAGGCCTGCTTTCGATGCCTCTTTAAAGATCCAACCTATGGCCTGGCTGGAAGAAAGACGGAAGGCAATGGATGTGGTTTAATTAGACCACAACTTTATTCACTTAAAATATTTAGGAATACTCAGTAATAAATTGTACAGTGAAGGTTATTATTATTTCTTTAATCACATCTGCCTATTTGGGGGGCTGCCATCAACCCTCCCACTTCGGAACCTGGTCCCAGTCAGCCAGTTGCTGGGATCTCACCGCCTTCCCCTTGTATGTAGGATAAGGGGGTTGGGAAAAGAGGGGGTTGTTTGCCTTTCGGTGCACCAAATGTTAGAAGCCCCAAACCTCCCTTCCCTAGCTTCCCTAAGGGATACTTTCCTCTAAATCCCCTTCCAATCCATTTTATCAATCACCATATTCCTTTTGTAAAAAGTACCTGTACTGGAGCTCTACCATAACATTTCCATCAAACCTCCCTGCCTATTTCATGTTCATACTTAATAACATATTTCTTTTAAAATATTAAATAAGGAAAAACAGAATGGAAGACAAGCAAGGCAAAGATTTTTCTAAAAAACATGCTCCCAAATGAAGAAACTGGGATTATGGAGAAACTAATCAAGTGGAATTGGAAAATATAGGTATAGCCTCGATTTCCCTGCTTTTCTGGTATAGATGCCTCCATCCATTTCAAAAAGCATATTGGTATCCTCCCTTTCTCTTTGAACGTTCCTTTCCCCTCCATTTTAAGAAGAAAGTGAAACAAAAAGGTCTAAATCAGAAACTACATTATGTATTCAAGAAATGTTCGGAAAAAGTCACTTACATTACTAACATTTTATCATTCATATGAACCACTTAATGCACGATACAAAAGCAGCACATATGCATTTAAACAACTTTGTAATTTGTATGTCAGACAGGTAACAATTCTAAAGAGCAACAACAACAAATCCCAACAAAAAAATGAAGAAAATGAATGAAACAAAGAATATTTAACTGTAGAATAGAGTGCTTTGGAAAAAAAAGTTTAAAACTAGTTTTTTATATTTTCCTGCTTCCAAATACTTTCAGCGGAATAAGAAATAATTGAGAAGTTGTACCATGCATGATGGTAGGAACTCAATAAAAGAAAGAAGAAAAAGTGTTAATGTTTAAGGCCCCAATTTTTCTTTCTGTCTTCTCTACAAATTCTCATTGATTTCAGTGGGAGTTCTGCACATGCACTGACTGCAAGATGGGGCTCTAATTGCTTTGTGTTTTCAAACTGATGGAAAGGCTTTAAAGCTGAGCAACTTCTATTTGTGCTAACGGGAACTGTATAGCCAACAATGCTCATGTCATCTTGAAAATATTCCCCTTTATCTTGCTCTTTTTAGATCTGTCTCAATGCAAGAGCTCTTGGGGCTTTTATTAGAACGTAATTACGAAATTCATAACTAAACACAATGTTAAAAATATCGTTTAATCTATGTCTTTTTCTCTGACAAGTGTGAAAATGTGTGCAATGTGACTGAAGGCTTGCTACAGTAACTGCATGTTATGATTGAATGACAGAAATATCTGTCGTGCTGAAACAGCTGCAGAAGGTAGGTTGCTCCTGCACAGTTTTAATTTATGTGCCATCTGTTTTGCCATTTCTTTACATTTTCCTTTAAATGGTTAAGAGATTATTTTTTCCCCCTCATACAGGCACAGCCACATTTTACCTGATCTTTTTCACATACATAAGAAACACAAAGAGAAAATATTGTGTTCATTTGAGATTAGATGACAATGTTTATTAGAGTAGGACCATGGCTACTGATTTTTAAGAGCCACATTCTGATGGTCAGGTTAGTCTTTTTGCTGATGCCATAAATGTGCACCAGGTCTGTAGGTGGCAAAGCTGGAAGCTCATTACTGAAAAACATGAAAGCTCTTTTTCTCTGACACCATCCAACCACCACAACAGCTGATATGGCCTTTGACAGACCAACCACCCACAACTCAAAATTTCCATGCTAGCAGGCAAAGGGCAGATTACATAAAGGGGAAACAGTATGTGTCTTTATTATACTGATTTCCAGTTGTTATAGACACATCCTAAAGTGATCATTTCCTTGGAGTATAGTATTTTCAAGACCTAGTCAGAGTTTAAGATAGATACATTTTTGGATAATCATCGCTGTAGACTTACATTTAAATTAAAACACTAAATCAATTGCAATATTGCCTGCAGTAACACTACATTAATCTTAACTGATTATCAAGGCTTTAATTCCTTCTTGGAGAAATCAAAGGGAAAGAGAAAACAAAATAAAACATCCCCCTGAAAACTCAGCCCTAAGCGTGTGCATTCTCATTGTTTTTCCATCAGTGGAAATGCACAATCAAATTACAGCTATACCATAAAAGCATGTCATACAGTGATACTACATTTAAGGATCTTTGCTCATTTCTGTTGAAAAATAATTATAGTTTATTATTGTGCCCATTTCATTTCATATCAGGCTGAAATTTGCAAAAAATAATAAATTATGGTTCTAAGACTATAAGGACTGCCAAACCAGAGCAGACCAAGAGCACTGCCAGGCAGAGGAAAGTCCATCCAATTGACTACATTGTCAGAAACAAGGCTCATATTGGATCCTTAAGTGGATGGCAAAAGTGTCAATTCTATACATGATCAATAGTGCAATACTAAAATGATGGGACGATGACAGACCTGCTTCAGCCTAGCTAGTGTTCACTTCACATCCTGACCCACACTTTTAAGTTTTACTTATAGTACTTCACTAAATATCATTGAAATTGCTATTCTTATTCAGATACATTTCTAATCTTTTTCTTAATGTCACTAAATGAATTGCCTCAATACTATCCTGCAGTAGTGAGTCCACAGGTTTATTTTATGCTACTTAAAATCAAGTGTTTTCTTTGGAAAAACAAGGTTACTCACCTTTGTAACTGTTGTTCTTCGAGATGTTGCTCATATCCATTCCAGTAGGTGTGCGCGCGCCGCGTGCATGTTCGTCGGAGACTTTTACCCTAGCAACACTCGGTGGGCCGGCAGGGTGCCCCCTGGAGTGGCGCCGCCATGGCGCCTGATATATACCCCTGCCGGCCCGAATCACCGCTCCTCAGTTCCTTCTTGCCGCGCTACTCCGACAGAGGGAAGGAGGCGGGTGTGGAATGGATATGAGCAACACATCTCGAAGAAACAACAGTTACAAAGGTGAGTAACCTTGTTTTCTTCTTCAGAGTGCTTGCTCATATCCATTCCAGTAGGTGATTCCCGAGCTCTTAGCCTTACCTAGGCGGTGGGGGTCGGAGTGAGACGTTGCGGAAAGCAAAGACCGGCTGTACCGAAGGCGCGCATCCCGTCTCTAGATTGGATCAACAGCCAGTGCATAGTGGCGATGTGATGGAAAAAGTGTGCACGGAACGACCAAGGTACGCGGCCGCCCGGCGAATATGTCCTTGGATGGGGACATGCTGGGCCAGGAAAGCAGACGAAGAGGCTTGAGCCCGAGTAGAATGGGCGGTGATCCGGCCAAAGCGGGACGTGAAAGCCAATTCGTAGCACGTCCGGATACACGATGATTACCATGATGAAATCCTGCTGTGTGAAGTTACAGGAGACCTTTCATACGCTCTGCCACTGCTATGAATAACTGGGGCGAGCGTTCTGGAGGCTTTAGTCCTGCTGATGTAGAATGCAGGGCCCGGCGGAACATCTAAGGGTGTGCAGCTGCTGGTCACGGCGGCATGTACCCTGTTGCGGCTTCAGGAAGAAGACCGGCAGGAAAATATTCTGGAAGTTAAGATGGAATGGTCGAGACACCTTCGGAAGAAGGCTGGGGTGTGGTCGGCTAGCTGCACCTTATCTTGTGAAAGATGGTGTAAGGTGGGTCTACGACCAACGCACGGAGCTCAGATACGCGTCTGGCAGAGGTGATAGCTACCAGGAAGGACGTCTTCCATGACAGATATAGTAATAGAGCAGTTGCTAACGGCTCAAAAGGGGGCCCATGAGTCTAGACAGCAGTACCAGGTTCAGATCCCACGGTAGGGGAAGGAGGCTTAACCGGAGGGTAGAGTCTCTCCAATCCTGTTTAAGGAACCTGGAAACGATGGGGTGTGAAAAGGTGGAAGTACCGAACTCTCCAGGATGGAAGGTGGAGATGTTGCGGCTAGATGGACCCTAATGGAGAGAGGGCTAGGCCCTGGCCCTTGAGATAGAAGCAAGTAGTCCAGGACTACAGAGACTGGAACGGCAGTCTAGGTAACCATGGAACTCCCGTGCACACCAGAATGAGAATCGCTTCCAACTTTTGCGAGATAAGTGGCTTCCGCGTAGAGGGTTTCCTGCTACCTAAAAGGACCTGTGGACCTGGCGGAGCACTGGCGCTCAGACTACGTTTCAACCAGACAGTAAGCCACGCCGTCAGGTGTAGGGTACTGGGAGAGGTCTGGGTGACGAAGCCCTGCCGAAGTCCTGTGTTATAAGGTAGTCCGGTGTAGAGGGTAGTGATTATTGGAGGCGCATTGAGGGACTAGGTCGAGCAAGCATGTGTACCAATACTGTCTCGAACGGCCATGCCGGAGCGATCAGGATCAGCTTGGCCTTCGTCCCTGCGTAGCTTGAGCAGCGACCCTGTGGACTAAGGGGAAAGGGTGGAAACGCAACAGGAGACCCCTTTCCAGGGAATGAGAAAAGGCGTCCGAGAGGGAGCCCGGGGAGCGGCCCTGCAGGGAGCAGAATACATCTGACACTTCCTGTTCTCCTTGGAGGTGAATAGCGTCTAAATCTGGGGAAAGCCCCACTTGAACGGAAAACAGAAAACAGGATTGTCCGGACGGATGGACCATTCGTGTGTCAGGAACGATCGGCTCAGGCGGTCCGCTAGAGTATTCCGGACCCCCGGGAGGAAGGAGGCTATCAAAGTCTATTCGACTCGGGCTATACAAAGTCCACAGTTTCATTGCGCTCTTGGCAAAGAGGAGAAGAATCGTGTTCCTCCTTGCTTGTTTATGTTATATACATGGCGTGTGTGTTGTCCGTGAAAATGGCAACACAACGGCCCTGTAGCTGCTCGCGAAATGCCTGGCACGCCAACCGGACCGCCCTTAGTTCGCGGACATTGATGTGGAGCTGGAAGTTCTGGCAAGGACCGCAAAGACCTTGGGTCTGCAGATGGCCCAGGTGTGCGCCCCACCCCAGAGAGGAAGCATCCGTCGTCATAGGGAGTAGCGAGGGTTGAGGCGGATGGAACGGCCGACCCGCGCACAACCAGGGCGGGGTCCAGCCACCAGTTGAGGGATCCCAGCACGTGTGACGGTATGGTGACTATCATGTCCAGGGCATCCGCTGCGTGGCCGAAAGACCGAGGCGACCAGAGTTTGCAGAGGGCGCATGCGTAGTCTCGCGTGCTTTGTCACAAAAGTGCACGCAGCCATGTGACCGAGGAGGGCGAGGGCGGTGCGTGGCAGTGGTAGTGGGGAAAGGCTTTTGGAGCCCCTGAACGAGAGAGAAACTATAGATCTGAACCGTTGAGGAGGCAAGCTGGCTGTTGCTCGATTGGAGTCCAGCAGCGCTCCCTATGAATTGCTATTTCCTGCGTAGGGAGCAGGATGGATTTGTCTAGATTGATGATCAAAATCCTAGATGAGAGAACAGATCTTTGATGAATCTGTACGTGCGCGGTCACCACTGGGCCTCGGAAGCCTCCTCGAATCAGCCAGTCGAAAATCGAGGTAGGTATGCGGGGGAAAGACATGAAATGTGACGACGAAACGGAGGTAGGCCGCGACTACTGCCATACACTTGGTAAAAACTCGAGGGGCCGAGGAGAGGCCGAAGGGAAGAACTGCAAACTGGTAGTGATGACGATGGTCACTACGAAACGAAGAAACCTCCTGTGTGGTGGGTAGATCGCGATATGAAAATATGCGTTCCCTCATGTCGAGCAAGCAGCGTACCAATCTCCGGGATCGAGGGAAAGGAATGATGTTTCCCAGGCACATACCATGCCGGAACTTGAGCTTCTGATGTACTTGTTCAGAGCTCGCAGGTCTAAGATGGGCGGAGGCCGCCCTTGCCTTGGGAATCAGGAAAGTTACCTGAATAGAAACCCTCCTGCCTCTCAGGCCTCTGAAACCCTCCTCTCTATGGCTCCCAAATGCGAGGAGGCTCGAAAACTTCCTGTAGGAGGAGAGTTGCTCATGAGAGGGTCCCTGAAGAGGGACGAGGAGGGAGGGTGGGAAGGCAGTTTGGGGGGGTCGAAATAAACTGAAGACGGTAGCCACCTTCCACGTGCTGAGGACCCAGCGGTCTGATGTTAGCTGGGACCAGGCAGGGAAGAAAGGCGAGGCGGTTGGAAACTGAGCGAGGGATCCTGGGAGGAAATCGGGTACGGTGCTCTCGAGCGCACCTTCAAAAGCTAGGTTTCGGTCCCGCTGGTTGGTTTTGGCTGGGACCTGGAGTGTGTTATCCCCTTGAGGGCCAGACTGGCGTCTACGAGAGTCCGGCCTCTGCGCCTGAGAAGTCCTGCCTCGGTCGAGTGGGGGGTAGAACCGTCGGGCTGGGACGGAAGGCTCATCTTGAGTCCTGCGGCGTGTGCATCCCCACGAGCGCATTATCACGCGATTGTCTTTTAGACTTTGGAGGCGAGGGTCTGTCTTCTGAGAGAGTAAACCCTGGCCAGTCAAAGGGTAGGTCCTGTACGTGTACTGCAGCTCTGGCGGTAAGCCGGACGCTTGCAGCCACGAAATACGCCTCAATAGCGACCCCTGATGCAAGAGTTCTAGCTGCAGAGTCGCTGCTCTAAAGAGGCTGAAGGGAGGTCCGCGCACATCTTTTTTCCTCCTGCAGGAGCGCCGAGAACTCTTGGCGGGAGTCCTGTGGGACAAGTCAGTAAAATTTTTCCCACTAGCCTCCCAAGTGTTAAACTGTAACGGCTCAGTAGGGCCTGTTGATTGGCGACTCTGAGCTGGAGGGACCCACCAGCAGAGTAAATCTTCCTGCCCAGGAATCCATGGCGCCTAGGCCTCTCCTAGACTTGGGCGCAGGGCTTGCTTGGGCCATGCGCTCTCGCTCCGTTGACTGATTGGACCACCAACGAGCAAGGCGGAGGGTGGACATAGAGGTATTCATACCCGTGGACAGGACCATATATTTGCGCTCAACCCCTTTTGCGTGGGAGGCACCGAAGCCGGGTCTGCCAGATTGTATCGGCTCATGCCTGGATGGAAGAATGAAGGGAGCGCTACACGCTTGTTGGGGTCTCCGCCGAGAGAGGAGTGACCACCTGGGTCATCCACCTCAGAGGACTTCCTCTACAGGTAGTTTATGTTCAAAGCAACCCGCGTAGAAGTCCTGGTGAGCCCTGAGGTCGATAGGCAGTCGGCCCTGATGTAGGATGTTCCCGCCAGCAGCCTCGTCCGGGGAAGAGACGAGACTCCACGGGACCAAGAGGTCTGGGAAGAGACTCTTGGTCCGGTGGGCATCCACGGCTGGTCAGGGTGAGGCCGTCCCGGGCGGGAGCTGTTCCATATTCGCTGGAGGTGGTCTGCTCACCGTGGACCAGGTGCCCTTTCGGTCGGAGGGAACTGACGAGGGCGGTGGCTGGTGACGCCCCTGGCTCTGGTTGGTATGCCCACGGAGTCCAAAAGGCCACTGCTGAGGGCCTTGGAGCGTCCGACTCCCCATAAGACGCCGAGTCCATGGAGAAACGGATGGTTGGCGGGAATGGCCACGGCGGGGCCGAGAGTGGGAGATGATCGTCTCTTCTACGGCCGGTGAATCACGTCCACGTGGTGCCGGGAACGGTACTATTGGAGTCCGCCAAGTGCCGTGAATGCGACCGGACTACTACCAGCGCGGTGCGGGGATCGACGGGTGCCGGAGCCGCCGTGCCAGAGATCGGCTGCGAGACTGCGGTGCCTGGAGGTCGATCGGTGCCGGACCCTCCGTGCCAAAAAAGACCGGCTCCGTGACGATACAGTGCCGGGAGCGGTGCCTAGATCGTAAACGGCGCGGTAATGCCGCGACGGCGATCGGGACCGTGAGCGGTACCGCGAGTACGTTTCCTTGTACGTGTGAAGGGGAACGGTACCGGACTGCAAGTGGCGCGGGATTCGGAGCGATGGTGAGAACCGGGACCGTCTGCGTGACCTGGACCTGGAACGAAGTCCCACGGTGCCGGGAGAAGGTCTCACGAGAGCCGCTTGCCCAGAGATTGTGGGACCCGCACGGCGGTGCCGGGGGTCGAGGCAGCTCAGGCTCCGTCATCGCAGATGAGCTCTCGTGCGCTGAGAATGTCTCCGGGGTGAAGGCACAATGAGCTCAACCGCGGCACGCGCCGGGGAGCCAATAGGCCACCGGACTCGACGCCTTTCCGAGGCTGGAATGCAACGGTGCAACAGACCTCGAGGCCGCGGCAGGAGTCGGTGCCGGGCGGTCTGTTGTGGGCAAGCGCTCTGACTGCGGGGCTGGTGTAGTGGCCGCAGGAGGCTTACGCTTCTTGCTCTCGGAGAGCGCGAGCGGTGCCAACCAGGATTGGTGCCGGAGACTGTGTGAGGTGTCTTCTTTGAGGGTGTATGATGCGGTGCCGAGGAGGCGCTTGTTTCCGTGCGCAGGCAGTGCCGAGGACGGTGGAGTGAGCGCTGCCTCCATGACAACTGTTTAAGGCGAACGTCCCTCTCTTTCCTGGTGCGGGCTTGAACGCCTTACAAATCTTGCATCTGTCCTGTCAGGTGGAGGTCGCCCAGACACTTCAGACAAGAATCGTGCGGTGGCCTGGGGCATCGGACGAACGGCAGGCCACGCACGGTTGAAGTCCTTGCGACCCGGGCATGAGCCCGTACCGGGTAGGGACGGGCTAACCCGCGATCCCTACTAACTAATTACACAACAAACTAAAGAACGAAAAATACACTACTAACTACTATTTAAAGTTCAACTAATACAAATTCAAGAGGATACGAGTGAATGCTAGGGGAGTGGTGGAGAACAGATAATCTGAAGCTCCACAGTTCCAACGACCGATGCCACGGCGGTAAGAAGGAGAACTGAAGGAGCGGTCGGGCCGGCAGGGTATATATCAGCCGCCATGGCGGCGCCACTTCAGGGGCGCCCTGCCAGCCCACCGAGTGTTGCTAGGGTAAAAGTCTCCGACGAACGTTGCACGCGGCGCGCACAAACCTACTGGAATGGATATTGCAAGACCTCGAAGCAAGAAGTTGCACTGCTAGACCAAGGACAATGGGCCGTCCAAATACCCATTGGAAATAAGAGAAAGTGGGAACTGGTGTGTGTACCTGATGGATGGCCCTTTTGAGGGCCTGGAACACATTGCAACTGCCTCTTCATACTTCACGTGGAAGAGTAGAGGCTATAATTCTGATTTCAATTCACGAGTCCCATTTAGATGCGCTGACTCTGAATTCAGTCGTGCCAACTGATGCCATCAGCACTGGGGCTCCCTACTACATAGCTGAAATCCACTAAGAGCTGAAATCACTAAAAGAGCTAAGCTTTACTGGATCTGAGATCCACTGAATGGGATGGGGGGGGGGGGGGGGGTGATGCTGTGTTAACTAGTGGGGAGCCTGACAGCCTCCTATCGTCACTAAGCAGCTGGCAGAGCGGAGCAGTTTGCAGCATGTTGGAGCAGCCCATGGAAAGCAGTGAGCGGAGTGGAAGCGGTTTGCAGGGATGGCTGGTGGCTCACGGTTGGCTGGAGGAGCGAGCACAGCTGGTGGAGTGGAGCTGGTCGTTGGTGAAGGCTGCAGCAGAACTCCACGGAGAGGCGGAGCAGTTGGCCCCTGGCCCACATAAGTGCCCCTTAACACCCTGTGTGTGTCCCCCCCCCATTTCCCACCCAGGCTGGGGGGGTAAAACTCTGCAGATAAACTTTTGAACTCTGGATGGCACTGACCAGAGACTTTTGGGTGTTGGACTTTGGGGTGATTGGACTTAAGACCCTAAGGGGAAAGGACATTGCCAAACTTTGGAGGTGGTACTTGGAGGTGGGTTTTTTGCTTATGGTTTGTGTTATAATCCTGTTTGTGGTGTTTCTCCAACGTGATGCCGCATTGTTTCCCTCCTTTATTAAAAGGATTTTGCTACACTCAGACTCCGTGCTTGCGAGTGGGGAAGTATTGCCTCCTAGAGGCGCCCAGGGAGGTGGTATGTAATTGTCCCAGGGTGGGAGCTCGAGCCAGTTTTGCATTGTGTTATTGAAACAGGACCCCTGGATACTGAACCCAGCCCTTGTTGCTGCCAACTCAGAGGGGCAGAAGGGTTACACTCCTTTGTCTGAAACATGTGAGACTTAGGCACTGCTTGCCAAATACATTTTAAGAACATATTTCCCACATATATCTATAAAGTCCTTTGTGGGTTTACAGTACATACAGCACACAAGCATATTAATGATCAGTGAGTTATTAGTTTTCCAGTGATGTACTACAGGCCATGTTTGGGGCATATATCATGACAACAGTGAGCCAACTGGCATTGGGGGTATTCTGAGGTTCACACAGTGAGCCTGCTGCACATCTGGAAATTAATTAGAAACATAGCACAAGAAAGCCACTTTCTGCAGTATTTTCAGTGGACACTCCTCAAGATAGACTTTTCCTACTCTGTTTTGAGTCAAATATAGTAATATCTTTACCAGATGGTATAAATAGGCTTTCAATATAGCATTGTTTTTTTCACATTTTGAGAGAGAGACCCAGCCACTGGATGCTGCCAAAGGTGTAGCAGCAGATGGAACAGCTGGAGAAGTGGGCTGGCGTAACAGGAGTTGACCCAGACAGTCCCCCAGCCTGGAGAACCGACCCTGCAGCTGCCAGGTGGTATGTTCTACATGTAAAGAGCTGCACACACGAAACCATTTGCAGTGCATGAGAACAAAATGTTTTGTTGGGCCTACAAAACCCAGGAACAATGCTGTATATTCTTGAGTGCCATCTGCTGGCACCATCTCTGTTTGGTAACTCTAGATATCTACACCCATCTTTGTTTTATACAGCACTCTTGAAACACCAAGGAACTGGTGGGGGAAGGGAGGAATTTGGGGATAGTTTGATAGTTTGATTTAAACCCACAATGGAATTTGCAAGCATTTCTTTCCCTCATCCTTAGTTGTTTAGATTTGTAAGCTCTTTGGGGCAGGGACAAAGTCTTGAACAGCCCCTAGCCCAATGGGGTGGCAATCCTAAGTGAAGTCTCTGGGGACTTGTACAATAAAAATAATCAATGGCATACAAAAATCTAAATTTTAAACAGTTTTAAGGTTGCAAAGTCAAGTACTCCAAAGTCAGGAAATGCCAGAATTAAGGTTGCTTGTGAAACCTGAACTCTCTCCCCTTATGTATGTGCATTATCATACAGTCTTTAATTATATGATCACATATTGCTTTTTTCAATGAACAAAACCTCGGTTTAAGCTCCTGCCTGAGTTGGGTTGTCCTAAGGTTGTCCTGCAAGACCTGTCCTAACACCCTGTATTCCTCGATTACAAAGAGACATTCCCACCCACTTTACAACCAGTTTGAAATTAATGAGACCTATCAATCTGCCACATAACTCAAGAGTAACCACCCTAATCTTAATGCAGGGTTTAAGCATCTGAGTCCGCACAGAAACTCAACAGAAAAGCTTCACACTAGAATCTACCACCTGTCCATTTTAGATTAGTTTTTTTAATCTTTTTTGTCTGATAATTATATATCTACCATTGTTGAGGTAGAATCTAAATATTTCTTCCTTTCATTACTGAGAGTACCTCTAATATATCTTCTGTCTAACCTGCTGGCACTAGACCAGAACAGTGTGAATGGTGAAAGCAGCACAAATTCATTCCTTCAGACTGGCTGGGCTAACGAGCAGTCCTGCTGTACATGATACCATTAGCCTATTGGTTGGCCAGAGGTCCAAAGGACTTTTGCCCCATATATGGTATACCTAACATCATGCTATTACACTGATCTAATAATGACTCAAAGGGAAGTAGAGACACTGAATACACCAACATCACTTCCTTGTAAATCTCTGATCCAAATCTCTGATCCAAGCACTGATCCAGCCCAACAGTAATTAAATCATGAGTCCTGATAGTATCACAACCTGTGGTGATAAGCCAGTAAGCTTTGAATACATGTACAATATTAGTACAGTTGTGACGGGTTGGATCACAGAAACTCCTTTGGGGCTGCCAACTGATGTGCCAATACTTCTGCCCCTGCTTTCCTTGCCAGCTTGGGACATGCCAGTCTGCTCCAACAAAGACCCAGGTTCTGAACCACATGCCCCAAAGCTGCAGACTTAACTGAAAACAGCTTAAGAAGTATTCCTGTCTTTAACATTCAGATGCCCAATTCCCCATGAGGTCCAAACCCCAAATAAATCTGTTTTACCCTGTATAAAGCTTATACAGGATAAACTCATAAATTGTTCACGCTCTATAACACTGATAGAGGGATATGCACAGCTGTTTCTCCCCCTCCCCTCCAGGTATCAATACATACTCTGGATTAATAAATAAGTAAAGAGTGATTTTATTAAATACAAAAAGTAGGATTTAAGTGGTTCCAAGTAGTAACAGACAGAACAAAGTGAATTACAAAGCAAAATAAAATAAAACACGCAAGCTTATGCCTAATCCAGTAAGAAAATTGAATACAGATAAAATCTCACTCTCAGAAATGTTTCAATAAGCTTCTATCACAGACTGGACACCTTCCTAGTCTGGGCACAATCCTTTCCCCTGGTACAGCCCTTGTTCCAGGCTCAGGTGGTAGCTAGGGGATTTCTCATGATTGCAGCTGCCTTAGTTCTGTTCCACCCCTTTATATAGCTTTGGCACAAGGCAGGAATCTTTTGTCTCTCTGAGTCCCCACCCTCCCCTTCTAAATGGAAAAGCACCAGGTTAAAGATGGATTCCAGTTCAGCTGACATGATCACATGTCACTGTAAGACTTCATTACCCACTTGCCAGCACACATGTATACAGGAAGACTTACAAGTAAAACAGAGCCATCTACAGACAATTGTCCTGGTTAATGGGAACCATCAAACTTCCAAACCACCATAATGGCCCACGCTTTGCATAATTACAATAGGCCCTCAGAGTTATATTTTATAGTTCTAGTTTCAGATACAAGAATGATACATTCATATAAATAGGATGAACACACTCAGTAAATTGTAAGCTTTGTAATGATATTTTACAAGAGACATTTTGCATGAAGCATATTCCAGTTACATTATATTCACACTTATTAGCATGTTTTCATAAAATCATATAGAGTGCAACGTCACAACAGTTACTCAGGGTCTCTTTCAGTACAGCTGGTTGAATATGAGTGTAACAGCTGCCTTGTATTGTCAGACGTTTTCCAATTGGTGTAGACTGTACTTTTGTATTAATAATGAAAACTTTTAAACCGATGGGCCTTTGGATCAATAGTATTGTCATTTTTCTGAAATATATAATTTGCTTAAAGGGTAAAGACATTTACTTCAAGAGCAGAATAACAACATTATTGCAAGTGTGAAAGTGACTCCACAGAGTTATATAAATATTTGAGAGGAAAGGACATGTAAGAAGCCTGGCATCTCACCATCTCTTTTCCTAAACAAATTCAAACATTTTTGAAGGTTTGGTTAAAAAGACTCCCAGTTCCATATTTATAATCTCCACATCCATATTCCTATCATCTTCCAGTCCTAGTTTCATCACTGACCTGGACTGCCCACACTGAGGTGCCCAGTTGCTTCCCTTTGCCAAGACCACAATCCCAATGGAATGGACCAAAAACCACTAATGATTTAAAATATTTACCATGAACTTGGTTTTACTAGATTGGGGTTTCCTACAACTTTTGTGAAACTCTACAACCTAGATCTTTCTACCCTTCCTCATGAGTGAAAAATGGAATTGTAGTTCGAAGTCCATTCTCTCTCATTACTGTATGAAATAGTATATTATACACAACCTTCACCATGAGATCTCCTCTCAGAGCAGACATTTTAAATGTTATATGGTCTGGTTATAGTGCACCTAAAGAAACTATTCAAAGTGTTCACTTAAATGAAAGGAAGGATATTTTTAACAACAAGCAACAGAACAGAGGTCAGAAACTTCACAATTAATTTGCATTTCATTATGAGATGCTCCCAGGTGCAAAAATTAAAATGCTTTGTTTTTGCTGCCCTGATCTTCATTAAAAATTCAATTTCTATTTGCATACTTGCAGAAATGACATCCTCCTGTACACTCATTTGTGGTTGGGAAAAATTTCTGAACTTATCCTACTGGGATCTAATTACTACAGTTTAATGCCTTTAAAAAAAAATAAACACTTGTAGACTCTCTCCTTTGCTGTTTTTTTCTGGAGAAGGCCCATAATATCAGTTCAGAAAGCTTTCCACATTAGGTATGGTCTGTTAAACAGATCTCATAGAGAGTTCACACTGCAAAAACAATTCATGTGCTTTAAAATGAGCCAAATAAGCAACTCATTCAAAGAGCACAAGTAAAGCAGCACTCCCTCTCCGTGTAATTTACTGTTGCTCCTATAGCCCAACTGATTAGACAAAATCCTGGGCCTTGTAGCGGTTGTAGCCATTATGATGAGGGAGCTGAGATACAAGTATGATATATTCTTCCTATAATCTTATTTATTTACTAAAAGTGTCCACAAACTCCTGTTTCCCTGACCACAGTAGAAACAAACAGTAAACATCCCTGAGTTTGCAATTTCAGTGGGCTCTGGGTCCAAGAAAGGCTGTCCTTCAGACATATGCACAACTCCTCCTCCTTGCTTTCTCTCACCAAAATGCACGCAGCCTGCTGCCAATACTCTAGCACCTTTCAGGATAATGTTATACTGTCAACCTTGACTTCATGTAGAAAAAAAAAAAGATTTTGTGTAGCTCCTTACCTGTGAAATAAAATTCTTAAGACCCTGATTTTAAAAGGTATTTAGGTGTTGTGGTGCTCACCTGTAGGCTCCTAAATCAGTTAGGCACTGCAACGCTGAATGCTGCAATACCACAACTACCTTCAAAAATCTGGATTTGAGTGCTCAGTTGTGCCACTCTTACATTAAATAATAGCTTGCTAAACATATAGTCTCTTTGACCACAATGGGACTTCATGTAGTAGTAAGGTACTACTCACTATGAGTAACGTTGGCATATCAGGATCCACCCACCTTCCTGGCAATACTGCTACTGAATAACTCAATATATTCATATTTTAAGGCATCCTTACAACAATCAGACACACAGATAGACCATATAATATTCATAAAAGTATTACAGTGCATCTGCAAAACCAACACACAAACCACTACATTTTTCTGTCTAGTAACTTCTGACATTTTGCCCAGTTCAGTCACAATGGACACTATACCATTTACATCAGCACTGAATTTGATCCCTAGTATGGGATACTCATAATTGAATTAATTAAACCTGAAGGCTTCTATTCTTTGGTCTTATGCATTTTGTAGTATCATTGCTTCCTCATTTGTTCGGGACACCACAGAAAGACAAGACACTAAGCTGTAATTTTATTCAGTAACACATCTGAGAACTATCAGACAATAATTCATCCAGTGCAGGTCACTCCTTCTTTGAAATCCATATCACCCACTAGAGAGCTGCCATCAGCCCTGCCCGCAACCCGGTTAACCTAATCTCAGCACCATCATCTGAGGATTAATGGGGTGAAGAAGAGAAGGTTGTCTCCTTACTGCATTGTATACGAGGAGTCCCAATCCCATTCCCCCTACCTTCTTTAGGAGATGCCTTCTCCTGATTCACTTCCAATTAAGATTTACCAGGGAATCAGCCCTCTGCTGAACAATTACCTGTACTAGGCACCAAGTTGTAAAATTTATTTTGTAAAAAGTAATCTTACGACTGGTTTCCTGTACTGCTGAAAGGGAGACAAAAAACCCTGCACTGCCCAGGCCACTCTGGCAATGAGGGAAAATTTCCTACCTAGCCTACAAAAGGCGACTAGAATGATGCCTATGGCAAGGCCTATTCTAAACCTGAAGGGAGGCAGGGGAACTTTTATTTTCAATGCAGAATGGCCTCCACTTGGGTACGTGGGAATTAATAGGCTTATAGAATCATAAAATCACAGAAGTGTAGAACTGGAAGGGACCTAAATAGGTCATCTAGTCCAGTGCCCTGTAGTCTTTGTACTTTGTACTCCAGTGCCCTGTTTCCAGGGCCTTGTACTCTTTGGCATTAGGTGACATCACCCTGTTTTTTTACCCCTTTTATCCTTACCCAGAGAAGTGTGTCTCCTATTTCCATCTCAACCTCAGCCCAAATATATACATCTTTGATATACGAGGCAATACTGTCTCCTGTTTTTTCCCTACCTGTCCTTTTTGAGCAAGTCGTACCTTTCTATATCAATATTCCAGTCGTGTATTATCCTACCAAGTCTCTGTGATCATAGCTGGACATACGATATAAACTATGATATCATAGTTGACAACTATGACAGTAGTTGGACAGGATACTGTACCAGTCCGTCCAACTAATTAGTCACAGAGCCCTCCCTCCTCAAGACTAACTTCCATAAAGGGGCCAATGGTTCTTTCCCCTGTTGGGCCAGACAAAGATCCCCAGCCAATACCACCACTTCGGAGGCTGTGGGAGGAGAAAGAGTGCTCTGGGTAATACACCTCTGAGCTGGAAACTGTGGCTTGATTTTATGGGGCCAGAGTGCTAAATCTGGTTTAACCAACTCTTTAAGGATTCTCCAGGCCTAAGGGAATTCTTGGGTGATGGAAAGCTCCCATAATGGCTCTAAGCCCATACCCCTCCTGGCCCCTGGAGTACAAAGTGTGCCTGGGGAAAAAGGAAAGTGTCAGGAGCAACTATGTACCCCACCCAGCAAACCCCACAGCTGACAATCACTGTCTCCCAGAACAGTTTGTAGGGGGTATGGGCAGCTGGTGTAAATTAAAACAGACCCAGGATCCGGGGGGCTACAAAACTGTCCTTTGATTCTTCTCATCTATGTCTTGTCCTGAGTACAGCTCAGTTGGACTGGATTATCCGATCCTAGACATATCACCCTTCCTTCTCTGATCTTGTCATTTCTGTTAATTTAGCAGAAATTCAAACGTAAAACAGATATAAAAATTACTAGTTTAACTGAAGAGTAGGATCCATTGCTATATTTATTTACTTTACATTTTAAATGTATTCTGCTTGCTCATTTAGGGCAAAATTTGGCTTTCCGAGCCATAAGGCACATCTCAACACTGACATTCTGCTGTGTTTATATGTGCACAGCTCCCACAGACAGGAGTGAAGCCTCCTTGATGGAGGACTGGAGAGCAAAACATTACCCTTCTGGAGTGAGGGGGAATTCTATTCATTCACCACAACTCATTATAAATCGTGTGTGTGAACAGAACATAAAGCAGAAATTGTGTGTGCATGCATGCACACACACACGCACACTGCACTTTTTTAAGTTTCACATTTTAAGGGTTAAGTTAAAATTACAACTTTGGGAAGAATTAGAGAAAGTTGCATCCTCTACTAGTTCTGTCCCTAAGCAAGGTAACATGAGATTGGAGTTTTATTTCTGAAATAAAAGCTTGTTATATGAAGAAAAGAAAAGGAAAAAAATAAGAGACAGAGAGACAGCTCTGGGTCTCAAGAACTGGAATTATTTGTGGCAGTGAGTCAAGGAGCTGTTTAATGGCAATATAATTGATTTTTTAAATTAAAAAAGCTGATACAGTATGTGGGTCCATCATCCAGTTGCCAACACTCAGCATTTCCTAATCAGAGCTGAAAACAATTTTTTTTGTAACCACAATATTTTCTTCTTTGTCAACAGGACAACTCTGCGAAGAATGAACATTTTGATATTACTTTCAAGTGACTGAAACTATTCACCTTTTCAAAGTTAAATTTTTTTGTGAAATTATGTTTACCTTATCAAAAAGTTCAATATTTCATGAAAGTTCGTGAATTTTTAATCCAGGTTTTTATCAGAATCTCCTATCGAAATCATTATCAAAAATTTTAGCTAACTCAGAAAATATATTTTTGACAATTATTTTATAATGATTTCACAATCTAGAAAAAAATGGCTAAAATTTCATTTAAAATATAGACAAAATACTGCAGAACATTTCATAAGCAACAGGGCAAATTGGTCCATTTTGAACCCCACAAAATGGAAATAAATCAACATTTTGATTTTTTTTCACAAAATAATTTTCTCATTTTTTGAGTTACAGTCAAAATGTACATAACGTACAGTCATAATGACATATCAATGACTATTATCTCTCTTTTCTATTACAGTAGTGTCCAGATGCTCATTCAGGATCATGCCTCTATTGTGCAATGCACCGTACAAACCTAAAGACATATTCTCTGCCCACCAAAGAACCTATCTTGCTCGGAAAAATAATTTTAGAACCCGACAGATTTATACCAGTTCTTCATAGGTCTATCCTTCCGTAAATTCTCAATTTGTAACTTTGGATGAACATAATTCTGCTGCTTAATGAATTTAGCTCTGAGTCACTCGGTCCCTGACTGTCCCTCCAACATTTTCACACTAGTTAATTTGTGTACGTTACTTCTAGGAGCTATTAGGAGGTATTTTGCCCTGAGCTTTCTGTTCTATGAAGATGATACCCAGATCTACATTTCTTTTTCTACCAACTGCTTCATGACTATCTGTCAAGGAACTGATCATGCCAAAATCTCACTAGCATTGAGTTGTGGCTAATAGACTTTAGCATAAAATAAATTAAATTAGTTTCTTAGGTTTGCAATTAAAAGAGCAATATCACTGCCATCAGCTTAGAAAAACTGCCAGGTTAGGCATCTCCTTTACCCATCCAATGACACAACATTCATTATGAATAGATTTCTGTATAGCAAAACTCTGTATACAATTTTCTCTTCCCACTTTCTCTGGGATGCTCTGCATGCCATTTTCCCTGCAAAAATTCTGTGTCCACTTTAATGGACCCAAAACACATCAACTGAACACCTTTTATGACCAAGTCATCTTATCCTAGCAACTGTGTGTTGCACTTTTATTGCATCAGCCACTAACACGTCAATGTACAGATTTTTCAAATGTCAGTCCTTTATTGTAAAAAAAATTGTGTCAAATTATTCACTACACCCTTTCTTCCCTACGTGGCTAAAAGATCAGAGTCTCAAGTCCTCCATTCCTAGGCTGCTCTTTTCCCCCAGAATTCCACCTTTGTCCATTAAAACCAAGTATTTGGACAATATACATCCATATCTGTCTGTAAATTGTTAATCTTCAAATGAGAAATTTTCAAAAAATCTTAATAGTCTTTTAAAAGTAAGATGAAGTAAAATGAATACAAATACAAAATAAATACAAATATAGATCAATAGAAAGACCTACTGATATTAGATTTTGATTTAAAATACTTCCATATCAGAAAATGCCAATGGAGAATTATGACAGGTGCTTTTAAGAATAATTTAAAAGCACAGCAGTATGGGAGTTTACAAAACTATAGATAGGCCATATTATTATTATTTTATTTCAGTAGGACCTACTAGCCCTGGTCAACATCATAGCCTCATTGTACTATAAAAACACAATGTAAGAGACAGCCCCTATCTCAAAGAGTTAACAATCTACCCTTAAGATAAGAAACAAATGTGTTAGATAAACAACAGGCAGAAATGGGGAGAAGGGTGAAGATAAGCGTGAAGAGATCATGAAGTTACAAAGGTTATTAATGGTTATATGACTGACTAGTTTATACTGTGTTGATTTCAAATTCATTTAGCATGATTTTTTAAACCTTTGCTTATGCTGATTTTAAATTTGTTTTATTTTGTTATTTTTAAAGCCTCTGCCTAATTTTGTTTTTCATCCTTAAATGTTCCTATATTGTCATTATTATTTTTAGTTGAGCCCATGTTTAGTCTTTTGCATGCATTCAACAACTTAGGATGTTTGCATGATACATCACTTTAAACCCCAGACTGTATTGTACAAGGAAAACACGATCTGTTATTAGGATTTGTATAAATATTAGAAGTGCTATTTAGCTGATTGATAGCAGAGACTAAAATGCTACATATGAGTTTAATGTACTGTAAATAACTATATAAACAGTGTGTCATGCTGTCTGGAGTAGCTCACAACTGTTAGTGCCAAATTCAGGTCAGACTATCAGAAAATCAGGCAGACATCCCAAAATGGTGGTATATGCTATAATTAGATTTTACCAAGCCAGTAACAAATGTGCACTCCTGGACCACTATATTAGTCTTACCTTGGAGTCATGGACAGCACCCTTAGGTCCTCCCGCATATTTTGTCATCCAGATAAACTGGACTTTGTGTTAATGGTCCCTTATCCCAAATATCACATTACATTAGGTTCTCCCAACACCAAAGGGTCAGTCACTTACCCCAGGTCAATGGATGCTATCGATCTCACACCGAAAACAATGCTGGTAGTCAATTTCTCTAGTAAACTAACTAAAGGTTTATTAGCTAAGAAAAAGAAATGAGAGTTATTGAGAGGCTAAAGCAGGTAAAATACATTACAGGTGAGTCCAAGTTTGTAAGTCCAAAGTAATAGCAGAGATGTTGTAATCTGTGAGTTTTCTGTTAAGTCTTTCAAGGTTACCCAATTTAACTTTGGAGATCTCTGTCTTGCATTTGGAATGCTCCCTGAAAGTGTCCAAACAGCTCAGCGATACAGGATCATTCCCTAGATGCGTTATTATAGTTGTTTTCCATGGAAAACAATCTGGCAAGTGCGTTCACCTTGTCTTTCTTTGTTGACAAAATGCAAATTGATCTTGTGGATTTACTCTGTTGAACACAATGACCCAGGCTTTGAAGTTAGCAACCTTCTACATTTCCAAGGCTCCAATCTCATGGGATGGGTAAACGAATGTAAACACAATGTGATAGCCAGAAACAATTATTCGTTAGTTTTCTTGAAGTTTACACTTCTCGTATATCCACATCTTAATGCTAACACACACTTTAATCTCTGGTTATCTAATTACAGGGTATACATAATGTAATGTGATAGTAAACAACAGGTTATATGTAAGTGAAGACAATAATATTAACATTTCTTTAATATTCACACACAAGTGAACTGGTGTATGGTTTTGATCTGAGCTGGCCTATCAGTGTCACACCATGTTCCATTCTCTATTCCAAAGCTGTGAAGTTTAAGGGAGATGCAGAACTGTGGTGCAAACCAGACATATGAGTAATTGACTGACTTCCCCACTCCCCACCTTTAATCATTGGTATGCTGGCATTTTTTAGACCATCATGCTAAATTACTATGTATTACAACATGTGCATTAATATCCCCAGCAACCCAAAGATTAAAGTTACCTGCATCTGACCCTAGCTTGGACATGGTGGTGTATGTGTTGGCAGCACAAAGTAGGAATTGATGTAGAAATTGTAGCACACACATTACATGTGGTAGTTAATTCAGCTGAGCCTGTTCTTTACAGAGTGAGGAGCATGTGGCTTGGGAAGGTTACTTTTGTGTGTTTCTGGGCTCACATTACAGCTCTGTAGCAAACCCTCTGCCTGACTCAGGAGCAACATTGGCAGGCTCTGGAGACAGATACAGTACTTCTAATTTTTTGGAGCAGAAAGAAGATCAGCCCAATGCTAGGTTGAGACTGGCATTGTGGGACAAAGGGTGAGAAGGGGAGGAGGGTGCTTGGGACTCTGACAAACTTGAGTAGAGAGAACAGAAAGGCTCTTGGTCAGGTCACCAAATATAAGAACAACACTGGACACAGCTGTCTCCAGGCTCAGGATAACTAAACAAAGGAACGTGCCATTAGCAGACCCTGAGAAATTATATTGTGCTGCACTTTATGAAGTCAATCAGTTAAATAAAGTTAAACAGGCTCCAGTCCAGAAGTACATAAGTTTTTGATGTTTTATGTTTCTCACGTTGTTGTTGTTCCTTAACACCTTTGCCTTCTAAACATACACATCTCTTCTAGATAACTGCTTTAAAATACTGGAAATATCTTGTAAAATCCCTGTGGAGCTGTAAGATTACCTTTCAGCTCTGTTGCAATTTGATATGCTAACAGCCAGCAACCATAAAGCTGTCTTGACCTTGACAGGACAAGCTAGTGCAATATAGTTAAGGATTGTGCCTCGGTGGAACCATAAAAGCAATTTACAATTTTAGTTTTCCAGTTCTGAATCTAGGTTTGTAGTTTTGTCTCAGTGCAATTCAGAAAGTACATATCAAAGTTGCTAAATATAAAGACAAATTAGTATTTTCTATCAGCTGACAAAAAATGATACAGTGTCCCCAGCATTTTAGCTGACATGCACATCTACCATCAGGAAAATCAGTTAACAGCTACTTGCTGTTCTGATTTCAGGAATACAGCTCTTGAAACAAAAGTATTCAGCAATCCCATTGAATGTTGTAGTGAAGACAGAGAGTTTTCTTTTCCTCTGTTATAGTCTATACAAAGTCCTGATCAGAATCTCTTATTTGGGGAAAAACTGGTAAATCTGAGCTGTCCTCCTGTTTTTCTCTGAGGTATCAAACTATACTGTGGAGAAGATTAACCGGATTAGGACTGGATTTGTCATGTCCCTGATGAAAAATTCGTGTCTGAAAATTTTATTCACTACAATTCTAGATCTGCTGGGAGAACTTTGTTCTGCATTTAGCTGACCCCATGACCTTCATAGCTAGTGAAAAGCATTGGCTGGCTGAGATTATTAATGCCTCCCTATTGGAAAGCAGAGTTCTCAGAGAAGTAGTCATCCTGTCACAATGCAAACTGGTAATGTTGCTAGTTACAGCTACATTTCAAATCTTTCCTTTTTGAAGCAGATTATCGAGAAGGGTGTAGCCAATGTGGCTGTCATCTTGAATCTATCATTTTTCAGTCTTAATGACACTGATAATGCATTACTCTAGACTGATTATCTCCTTCTCTGAATGAACTGTACTGATTCTTTCAGACCCATCAGTAGCCTTTATTAATATTAAAAACAAAATTCTGTTGACGCACTTAAGAATCATAGCTCTGGTATCAGGACTGTTAAGAACATAAGAATGGCCATACTGGGTCAGACCAAAGTTCCATCTAGGCCAGTATCCTGTCTTCTGACAGTGGCCAATGCCAGGTGCCCCAGAGGGAATGAACAGAACAGGTAATCATCAAGTGATCCATCCCCTGTCACTTCAGGCAAACAGAGGCTAGGGACACCACTTCTGTCCAACCTGGCTAATAGCCACTGATGGACCTATCCTCCATGAATTTATCTAGTTCTTTTTTGAACCCTGTTATATAGTGTTGGCCTTCACAACATCCTCTGGCAAGGTGTTCCACAGGTTGACTGTGAGTTGTGCGAAAAAATACTTCTTTTGTTTGTTTTAAACCTGCTGCCTATTAATTTCATTTGGTGACACCTAGTTCTTGTGTTATGAGAAGGAGTAAATAACATTCCCTTATTTACTTTCTCCGTACCTATCATGATTTTATAGACCTCTATCATATCTTTCCTTAATTGTCTGTTTTCCAAGCTGAAAAAGTCCCAGTCTTATTAATCTCTCCTCAAATGGCAGCCATTCCGTACCCCTAATCATTTTTATTGCCCTCTTCTGAATCTTTTCCAATTCTAATATATCTTTTTGGAGATGAGGTGACCACTGTTTGACTGGTTCTGTTCTTCCTCAGAGAAGACACATCAGTAGCTCGGTCCTGAGGGTTCTCTTGTGCAATGTTCTCCAGGATTCTGTTCAATGAGTATGTGAGGACTGCTGGGGGAATAATGAAAGTGTGATGCAATTGGTAACTGAGTAAGTCACTGAATATTGTACATATTCATATACAATAACCTACAGAGGTGTAAGCAGCGGCTAAGGGGAGGAGTGCTACAGTTGCTAAGGGAACCATGCATTTGAATTTTGTACCTTTTCCATTGTCTCAAACAAAAATATATTGCTAGAGTTAAGGTTGAAAGTGTGTTTCATAAAATTCAAAGCCAGCCAGGACCATTATGTTAATCTAATCTGACCACCAGAATAACAAGCTATATAACGTCACCCAGATACTCCTGTTTTGTGTTCAACAATTGTGGTTCAGCTACAGCACTTTTTGAAAGACATTCACTTTTGATTTAAAGACTCTGATCAATGGAGAATTGAACATAGTCCCTTGGTTTCCACAGAGTCCACCTAACAGCCCCCAAAATATTTACAATAATTCTATAATTTGGAAAAGTAATGTTAACAAATCTGGAAATGATCAGCTAAAGGGATCCAGACAGTTCCTTTTTCACTATCACTTCACCCTTTATGTCCTCTCACCTCCCAGTCCTCTCCATTCCCCTTCATCCTCCCTCAATGCCCCACCAGCTCCTGTCCATAAACCCCCTCCCTCCTGCTTTCCTTAGAAATCTCCTCTAGTGTGATGCTGATAAGCACAGCTCCACACCATTTATCCATGTGTCCCACAGGTCCCTACTCTGAAATTCTTTCCCACCTAATTCCCTCCTCTGTTCTCCTTTTATGTCCCCTAGCACAGGCCTACCTCCATACACTTCCTCCCAATTTTTTAACCTCCTTCCATCCATGCCCTCCTCTGATGTCCCATGTCCCATCCAATCTCTAGCTTAGCACAGCAGCTACCGTACCACATCCTGAACTCATATTAAGATGACATCCAAAAATCTATCTTAAAAGAATGTTATGGTTGCAAAGTCCAGCATTCAAACGTTAGGAAAGCTAGAATTCAGGTTGCCCACGAAACTTTAATTTAGCCCCCTTGTGTGTATCCATTATGATACCACCTCTGATTTCATGAACACATACTACTTTTTCCTCAGAACCCCTGGCTCATTCAGTATATTGCCCAAAGCCTTATTTAATCCATACCACCCAAATCCTGCACTGAATACATTGTTTTAAATTTCCTCAATAGTAATTCACTGGTGCTCTCAACCTAGTATCTGAATGTTTCTCTAAAAATTAATGAATTTCACAAAACCTCTGTGAAATGGGGGGTGGGGTTATTATTCCCATTTTACAGTGGGGAAACGAGGCACCAAGATACTAAGACCAAAATTGTCAAAGTGTGCTCTATTTTTGGTTGCCCAACTTGGGATCTCTAGGGCCTGATTTTTCAAAGTACTTCACATTTTCATAGCACTTCATATGTTCAAAGCAGAGTTCCAGCAGTCTCGAGTGCTCAGCGCTTCTGCAAATGTAGACATAGGCGTCTTATGCTGAGCAGCCTGAAAATGAGGTGCACACACAATGAATAGCCAACTGGTATAAGTACCATGCCCAATATAAAAACTCTGTGGCAGAGACAAGGATAGAATCTAATTGTTCAGGGTGGCATTCAACTGCCATAACCACGAGGTCTTCCTTTCTCTTCCTGAAATCCTCTGCCTTGTTCACTGCACACCTTCCCACCTCTGCGACAAATGAGTCAGAGATCCTACAGACAACCATCATTTATTACACAACTATGAATAATTCCTAGAGCTCTTGACCCCCACACCTTCTGCTCTTATTTACCAGACCTCATCCTGTCTGCTTCTTTCCATCCCACATCCCCTGAATCCTGCCCACAACTCTCCCTGCACCTATTCAATTCTCATCCCCCTCAGCTTCTATTCCCTTCCTCTTCTTCACCTATACGCTTTCCAGCTCCTGCAGGAGCACTTAGGTCACTGGAGAGGCCATCTCCCCGCTCTCAGTTCATGTGCCTGACAATACAGCAGCCTGCAGCAAATGAGAGGAGCAATTACATGAAAAATCCTGTACATCCCTGCATCATGGCACTGGAGCATGCTCAGTTCAAACAGAATCTTCACCGAATTTAACATCCAGATCTGTATTTTCAAAACTTGAAAACATTCTTTTAAACGACAATGGAAAAAGCACGAATGTAAAAGGATTCTGAACGTTTCATAGCTCAGAGTCCAAATTCTGCCACTCTTATTGAGGTTGAGTAATATATCTTGCACTACAAGTAGTCCTACTGATTTCAGGGAGAGTAGAGGTGGCAAAATCAGACACTTAACCATCCACTGAATTTCTAGTTTGAATACTTAATGGGTACTGTGTATACTTTTACACAATTGTCATGGGATCACTCTGAAAGACCACTGTAAGAAGCCTTTTGGAAGGTTACCAACTGTGACCAATCCATTAACTACAGTTTCAACTATCCTACTAATGTGAAACATTACTAAGCAGCAAAGAATCCTGTGGCACCTTATAGACTAACAGACGTTTTGGAGCATGAGCTTTCGTGGGTGAATACCCACTTTGGCGGATGCATATTCACCCACGAAAGCTCATGCTCCAAAATGTCTGTTAGTCTATAAGGTGCCACAGGATTCTTTGCTGCTTTTACAGATCCAGACTAACACGGCTACCCCTCTGATATCGTTAAGCAGGCAGTCTCCAAGAAACAAGTTACCAAAACTATTAATTCTACATTTAGTGGATGAAGAATTAGGCAAAATTAACATCACAGAAAAGAAATGCTTAGCCAGATTAGGTAGGTAATAATGTATGCTCTATAATTATACCATATGGAAGGGGAAAAGATATATTATATGAACACTGAAACTTAAAAACAAACCTATAATGGATATTAATGTATAAAAGAAACAATTTGCAGGCAACACCAGCCTACATACTGATCCAAAAAGACCCAAGACAGAAGTATAATCCATTCTGTGCATTCATGCACCCAAATTAAATGGCAACACGAAAAACAACTTTACGCCATCTACATGGGATTTAATGCACAAAGGCATCCCCTATACACTGAATTAATTAATAAAGAATTGTACAAATAATTTTGTAACTCTCTTAACTGGCAAGTAATGGAGGAAATGAAAGTAGTAATTAATCACCATAAACCCAATCCTATAGTCCTTACAACAGGTAAATTTCCTTTTGGAGGAAATTCCCCTACCTTTTTATTTCCATATTTACTAGAGTTCAAGGGTTTGTTGTGTTTGTTTTTTAACTGTCATTTATTGTGGCAAATATTTATTGTAATTGAACACATTTTATCATGTATCTCTCTCTTATATTTAAGAAACAGAATGAGCTCTGAATGTGAAAATGAGTGGAAATAAAAACCCTTCTGCCCTAAGTCCCTAATTCAGCAAAGCACTAACGTTCTTAAGTTTGTTTGTTTAGACAACTTTACATATCGAGACTCAATTCTACAAGGTACTGTCATCATCTTTGACTCAAGTAAATGGAAATTGAATGCACTCAGCACCACTCAAGCATAAGTGCTGGAACTAGGGCTGCTGAGGGCGCTGCCACACCCCCGGCTTGAAGTAGTTTCCATTATATACAGGGTTTACAGTTTGGTTCAATGGCTCTCAGCACCTCTACAATACAAATTGTTCCAGCACCCCTGCTCTCAGGAGGTGGCCAGTCTCATTTAGGATCAGATCCCAGGTGCATAAAGTCTTACTTTTAAGAGATATTTGGTCTACTGACTAGAGAACTGGATCAGAACTCTGGAGACCTGAATTCAACTCCTGACTATGCTACTGGTTACCTGAGTGACCTTTAGCAACTCACTTCCCCTCTTTGTGCCTCAGTTTCCCCACCCACAAAATGGGGGTGATGATACTTACTGACCTCCTTTGTAAAGATTTACAGAGGAGAAGTGCTACATATGAGCTAGGTATTATTATTACATGGCACGAGGCTTCTAGGAATTAGTACAGAAAATCTCTCCTCTTGCACATTTATCAGCTGTGGAGGACACGAGCCCCACTGGAATAAAACATCTACAGTTCGCAAGAACTGTAGAGGTGAATTGTCTTAGGACTTGGACAGATTAGACCTAAAAGTCTATAAAGTCATGCACATAATATTAAGGACAAAAGTTTTCCAACACAGGAGCCGAGATCTGCAGCTTCCACTGACTGAAGACAACACAATTGTTCCCCCAACTCATCTCCCATTTATCTCTCTGTCTAACACGCATGACCTCTGGACCCTATACTCTTTTTCACTCACCTCTCATTACCTGATCTACCTTTCATCACCTGTACAAGAACACTCGTTATGTGCCTTGCCATTCATCTAGGAGTTCATATGCCCTCACATTACAGCTTTAAACTACATGATCATAGTCAAATCCTAGCTCTGTAGATCACAGAATGCTGCTCTCCATGTTAGTTAATTATTGACTCAGAAGGAAGAGTAGCACCTATTGAATCAACTAAACCAACTTCCAGCACCTGCACTAGATTGATTTTTCCTTGGAAGAATTCCATCGAGGTCTGGCCCTGCTTAATTCGCCTTCTGACAAAATCACTGCTCAAGGTACTGTAGCCCTGTTATAGGCCATCTAGTGTACATGAAACAATTACAGGTTTCTAGAGATTAACGTAAAATATTATTATATTCCTTTGAAATTTCCTTACTGTAAGTGAAATAGTTTCAAAGGTCTTCAATGCTTTTTTTTAATTTGACTTCTCAGATTATTTGAATGCCAGCACAAAATACTTGGCAAAGATGAAACTACTGGCGGGTAGGCTGCTACTTTGGCAATTTCTACTTTAAAAATCAATCTATAAATCGCAAAACAGCAAAATAGATTACTCATTGGCTGGTAAGCCATATTCCCTTGGGGTTGTTGATCATCTTGTATGCTGGCTACAGACCTGCTGTAGTACAGATGGAAGAACTGGATGCTTAATCGCTTCTCATACCCTCAGCTCAGCATGATTTGGGATCCTGAACACTGCTGGAGAAGTATTTCCTTGGTAACTTGTTGTGTACTTAGTGCATTTGCATAGCAGAGGCAACATTTCTTCTTCTTAGATTAGATTTGAAGGAGCCAACTGGTACTTTTCAGGCTTTTTATTCAAACCAGAGTTACTCTTTGTAGAACACTGAGCAGAGTTAATTGAAATTATTAGTTTCCCAGTTCAAAGATTTAGTTATTCACTGTAACACAATTGGAGCGGTCAAAGATCAAAACATTACTGCAGATGCTATTTTGGAGCTAAAAGTGCATAACTTCCAAAAATATATAACTCTTTATCTGTACTGTTAAAGTCTTACATATGCATATACTGTATCTGCAGTATACATTACGAACTGTTTTGTATATTTTTATAATGAACAACATATATCTTAAAATCAAGTTGGTTCTATGTTAAACAAACAAGGAGCAATAAATCTGCATATAAATATAAATCTCTTTTCCTTATTCCCACAAATTTATTCAGGAATTGCAGCATGTTTGGTTCAAAACATAATCCTCTGTTTTGAGAATACTATTATTAATTATTTTTAGTCATGTTTATTATAGTAGTGCCTAGACCCAACCAAAACCAGTGCTCTGTTGTGCTAGGCACTGCACAAACAGTGTAGAAGACTCTGATTTGTAGGCACAACTTGGTTAATTAATAGTATGCTTTTAGGCTTGGGTCTGGTTTTCTTGCCATTTGGAAGTTTAAACAAAATCTTTTAAATGAGCAAATATGGGATGACACCACAAATTTAGTTGGTCAGGATTAACACAGTTATCCTCAATCGCAACTGAAAACCATACGTGAAATCCTGCCTCCACTGAACTCAAAGGCACAACTCTCATTGACTCAACAGGTGAAGGATTTCATCCCAGATGTCAAGTCGAAGGCAGAGGCTTCAAGCACTTGCGGACGCACTGCCAGACAACTGTGCCCAATTCCAATGTTAACATAAAGCTGTTCTGTAACAGTGCTATACAGCAGTGGTTCTCAAAGCCGGTCTGCTGCTTGTTCAGGGAAAGCCCCTGATGGGCCACGCCGGTTTGTTTACCTGCCGCATCTGCAGGTTCGGCCAACTGCGGCTCCCACTGGCTGCGGTTCGCCGCTCCAGGCCAACTGGGGCTGCAGGAAGGGCGGCCAGTATGTCCCTCGGCCAGCGCTGCTTCCCGCAGCCCCCATTGGCCTGGAGTGGTGAACCGCAGCCAGTGGGAGCCGCAATCAGCCGAACCTGTGGACACAGCAGGTAAACCAACTGGCCCGGCCTGCCAGGGGCTTTCCCTGAACAAGCGGCCAACCAGCTTTGAGAACCACTGCTGTACATCATGAAGTGTGTGTGGCTACTCACTGTGCAACCTTTCCACATTTGTGTTGTTATTAATATGTAGCGTCCAAAGGTGCGAAAGACACGTTATAGACATAAAGGAAGACAGGTGACTGCCTGAAACAAAGATTACAATCTAAATAGACAAAATACAGAGAAAACATGGGGGAGGGGGGCACCCCTTTTGTTTTACTATTACTTTCACTGTGATTTCCCCTTTTCTTTTAAAATCCCAATATAGTAACCCTAGGCTAATTGCTTTATTATTGTTATTTAATCTATTCTTCTTAGCTTAAATATACTCAACATTTTAGATTTCATTAGCAGGTATTTTTCTTTTGTTTTTACCTCTGCTTACATCATCCCACATATCTGCCACACCCCTTACTGATTCACTCACTGCCTCCCCTCCCAAACCTTGCCCACCAATTCTTTAGGCCTGTCCGAAATTCAGTTTCTCCCCACCATGTATTTTGATTCAGAGGGAGAGCCAGTAGTGGAGAAAAATAGATTTGATTTGTTAGATAGGACTGGAGTCATGACAGAAGGCAACTAGAGACACTTAACAAAAATAGCTAAGGAAGCTGTGTAGGAGGGAGAAGTGGTCCTTGTTGTCAAAGACCAAGTAGAATGAAAAGGGAGAAGGGACTGTCATAACCAGAAAGGATGCAATGGTGACCATAAGGGAAGAAAATTGTTTCTGTACTAGAACCAAAGCTAACTCTAGATTGAAATCAGTCTATGCGGGACATGATTTTAAATAGAAGACAACACCACTTCCTCAGTTACTTTTGTGAGAGGGAAGGTGGTGAGAAATAGGGTGATTGAGGGAATGTCAGGGTTGGTCAATGGAGTTTTTGTAGTGAAGACCAAGAGATAGTAGGCAGTTGTGGGGGGCCGGGGAGGAAAAATGGACAGAAGCAAAGGAATTTCTAAGAAAAGGGTGAGATGAGGTCGGGGTGTGTACATATGCTTGGCAGGGGGAGATCAAGAGAGGAGGGAGCTAATCTCCAGTTGAATATTTTTTAAAGTCCCAGTTAAAAAGTATTTTAAATAGAAATTTCTATGAATATATTTTGTTCTGTTTTAAAATTGCAATTATGTGTTAAAGTATTGATTGAACCAGTTCTCCTGCTCTCTGTTGTTCACTTCCAAAACCAGTGTTTCATTCATGACACTGCAGTAAACAGATGACAAACTCTGAAATTATTTTGGCTTTTGCAGGCTCAGCAGACAATTGCACTAATTGCCTTGGCGTTGCCTCTGCTATGGCATTTGGCAAAGCCAATGACAGATCTGGCCAGGCTGCTAAGCACTAGTCTACTTCCCCTTCATTCTTAAAAACAAAATATCCAAACCCAGTGTCTGAGCCCACTAAAGTACCCCACCTAACATCTACACACAAGATTGCTACTGAATAAGAAATGTATTCCACCATAAAATACCGACTAACAGCTATTCTCTTAGTGTGACATGATTGCAATGCTGGAAATAAAAATGAAGCAGTAGAGAAAAAGCAGTGATACAAAAGACAGAAATGAAACCAGACTGTTATTACAAAGCAATTTTAAAATAATTTGTAAGTAATAAATAACAAAAAAATATCAAAGCAGCCTAGTCACAGCATGTCTACTGCATGCTGTTCTGTGGATTGGGCAACCTGAAATGCGTAAGTTAAACATGTTTCTCTCCTCTCTTCTGGCTGTAAAAGACTGCGCTCATCCCCAACCATTTCCAGAAAAAAAAACAGTGGCATTAGCCAAATAAGCACTTGCCTGGCCTTGCAGGTTAGACATTTATTATGGTTGAGACAAGGTACGTGACATAATATCTTTTAATGGACAAACTTCTGTTGGTGAAAGAGAAGCTTTTGAACTTACACACAGCTCTTCTTCAACTTCTTCTTCTTGTCTCTTTCACCAACAGAGATTGGTCCAATAAAAGTATTACTTCACCCACCTTGTCAATCTAGTACCCTGGGATCAATACCCGACAACAACACTGTAAACCTTTAATTTGGTTGTTATTATTTGCAAGTTACTAGGGCCCAATATGGGCAGGAAATAGCGGTGAAATAATGGGAATAAACTGTAGTAAAAATAATAAAAATATTGAGTATGCTGTCATTTTCCCTCTCCTAGCCAGAGGAGAAGGCTTGCAGCAGCATACTCAGAGCATTATGCAATTATGGTTCTGAGAAGCATTAAGCTGAACATTGGTTCAGAACAGACTCTTAAAGGTATGTCTACACTGCTACCAAACACCTATGGCTGGCCTGTAACAGCTGACTATGGGGCTGTTTAATTGTGGTATAGATGTTTGGGTTTAGGCTGGAGCCTGGGCTCTGGGATCTAGCAAGGGTGGAAGGTTCCAGAGCCTGGGCTCCAACGTAAGCCCAAATGTCTACACAGTTAAACAACCCCACAGCCCAAGCCCCATAGGGTTTGTCTACACTGCAGGGTAAGCCCAGGATTCCAACTCAGACTGAAGCCTAACCCTCCTTCTATCAACACACAAATCTCGCTAATCCAGGGCTCAGACCATGGGTCCCCATGGGGTTGGAGGGTCTGCACCTGAGTCAAGCAGAGACTTTAGGGTTCAAGCCCTTTTGCTTTGCAGTGTAGACACAGGCCCACTGGACTCGTGCTCTGGGAGTCTGCCAAAAACTATCCCACAGGCCAACTTTCTTTGTCCTCTGGACAGACAATTTTGGTGGACAGTCAAGTTCCCCTGCACTGCACAACGAACAAAGGGCTAAAACAGCCACATTTCGGGAGGGCACTAGGAAGTCTGGGATTTGGGTGGTTGGGCTTCGGCCAACATAATGTTGAAGCTGCTGGTGAAGCTGCTGAATCATCAGGTTGTGACCCAAGGTTCAACAATTCCTAACCTGAGGTTACAAATGAGTGTAGGTTCTCAAGCCCTAGGTTAACAAACCCAGCGTCTGCTAACTCAGGTTTTACTAACCCTGATACCTTTATTGGTTTAACACCTTTATCAAATTACTCGAGGTGTCTGGCTACCAAAGGTTTAGCTCATGAAAAATACTATAAGGAAAATTCCACAGCATGAAGTGTGACATTCAGAGTGAGTAGGTAATGCCTATTTCAACAAGAATAAAGATCTACATTTAAATTAATGTGTAGCAGCATTCCATCAGGGTGCAGTGAATGTGTGCATGCACTTATAAATCAAACCGAGCTTTGGGAAAATAACAATTGGAGGTTCAAAACTAGAAAATATATTGCTGTTTATGGAATAACATAGACTAAGCTTGATAAGTTTATGGAAGGGATGGTATGATGGGATAGCTTAATTTTGGCAATTGATCTTTGATTATCAGCAGGTAAGTATGCCCGGTGGTCTGTGATGGGATGTTGGATGGGATGGGATCTGAGTTGCTGCGGAGAGTTCTTTCCTGGGTGCTGGCTGGTGGGTCTTTGCCCACATGCTCAGGGTTTAGCTGATCGCCATATTTGGGGTCGGGAAGGAATTTTCCTCCAGGGCAGATTGGCAGAGGCCCTGGAGGTTTTTTGCCTTCCTCTGCAGCGTGGGGCGTGGGGCATGGGTCACTTGCTGGTGGATTCTCTGCAGCTTGAGGTCTTCAAACCACAATTTGAATTCTTCAGTAACTCAGACATAGGTTTTGGGTTTGTTATAGAAGTGGATGGGTAGGATTCTGTGGCCTGGTTTGTGCAGGAGGTCAGACTAGATGATCATATTGGTCCCTTCTGACCTTAAAGTCTATGAGCCTATGAGTCTATAGTAACCACTGTACTGTATTTTCATCACAGCAACAAAAATGGAGTGGAAAAAATAAATACCACTACTTCACACTTTCCAACAGTCTCTTGAACCTCTTCCTCACTCACCTCTGCCAACTGTAACTATTTACTATATATTCCTTATGGAATAAGATACTGGTTAATACAAAAAAATAACATGTCATATACAAATGCACTCAGCAATTGAGCACTGCAATCAGCAATCATGGAGCATTGTTGTACCATGTCTGCTCATTGTAAAATTTTCTGTTAACATGGTCAAATGTATTATTCTGTTTGTTATAAATCTTTTGCACCTCAAAAGCAGAATATAGTCCATAACACATAGCATAGGAAAAGTTAAAGTTAAACTAGAAACTAGAAACTTTTTGTTAAAGCATGATTTCTTCTTAATTGAACTGCATATTAAAAAGTCTGATAATTTCTTCCCTAAGAGATCTGCCTATAAGTTGGTTCATTAGTTGTGCAAGATTCACACTTTTTGTACGTTGTCTGATAGAACAGAGATTGCTTTCCATTCTCAAATCTGTTTTATTGTGTTCTGAGTACTTCTGGACAAGACAGGGAAGGCACATATCAAGAAATCATTTTAAAAACAAAACCAACAAACCATGCACAGTGCACTGAATTTCTGGTGAATCTGATACCCAGCAAAGTAGTGATTTGAATTATAAGTTTACTATAAGTATCTCTTATAAACAGGAGGAGGCATGATGAACATATACAAAACAATTAATTGTGTGGAAAAGGTATAAAGCTGCAAGCTGCACATTTTATTAACCTAAACCCAGGGGAGGTGCGCTACTTGCCCATCACCTGCACTCTCTTATACCAGGAATTTAAGTGGTTCCAGTGTGGCAATTACAGGGCTCCTCTTATATAACCTGTAACTCAGGGTAGGCTCTCCCCCCAACAACAACTCGCTCTGAGCCTTATCAATCGGGACACAAGAGTTGGGAACCATGAGGTCTCACCCTGTCCCACCAGATGAGCAAAATACCCGGTCTTTTACTTCTGGAAACAGCTTATTTTAGCCTTTTTAGTTGCATTGGAAACCAACCACAAGTTGAAACTGATGCAAGAACCTCAGCTAGGTATTAAGCACATTCCTGATTAGCCTTCTGTGGCTTGAAGATTCTGCAAGGAAGGTGAAAAACTCCCTGGGACTCAGCCAATTGGCCCTATGAGAGAAAAAAAATCCCTTCCTGACCCAGAATGGGATATCAGCAAGACCTGCAGCATCTTCCAGATCAGATTCTCGTTCCTAGCTCATGATAGGTAGGGTTGGGTTCCTGGAATGGTGCCACAAGAGGCTCCCTAAGACCTTTGCTTCAGATTAAATCTTTGGAGCTGGATGGGGGGGGAAGACAAGCAAATCAGAACCCCTCCCTGGCAACTGGCCAATGGGTGTCAGAGACTCCGACGGGGATGGAGGAAATAGCTATCTTATCTTGAGTGTCTCTGAGACAGTCTGTACCCCTGTGTTCACAGGGCCAGTTCCAGGCACCAGCACCCCTTGCCTGGTCTGCAAGGGGCAGCAATCTGTGTTTTTTTGCCCCCAAGCAGCACGCCGAATTGCTGCTGCGGACGGCGGGGGCAGTCCGTGTACCGCTAGGGCGGCAAGTGCATTCCGGCAGTGGCAATTCGGCCGCAGCTTCTATGTTCAGCTATCCGCAGCGGCTGAAGACAGAAACTGAGCCGCCCTAAGGGCACACGGACTGCCCCCGCCTTCCACAGCGGAAATTCGGTGCGCTGCTTGGGGTGGTGAAAACAGTAGAGCTGGCCCTGCCTCTGGGTCCCTACAAGCCTTAAAAAATCTGGCCTCAAGTTTCTTACTCAGTCTTCAGCACAGTACAGAATAAAAGGAAGGTCTCCTGGCCCTCATCCCATGAAATGGAACCCTGTTCTTCGGTGTCTCAGGCCAGCACCAGAACATCCTTCCCGATAAGGATAAACAAAGAAATTGGGATTCTCAAAGCTGCCTTGAGGCCAGGGGAGGCTCCAGGCAACAGCCTGCCTGCCGTGCTTGGGGCGGCAAAATACCTAGAGCCGCCCCTGTGTGTTCACCCCTTTCCCAGGCTTATGATAAATTTTGTACGAAGTATTCCTCATCAGGTATCATCTGAAAACTCATAATCTGCTGATCAATATCATACTAGTAAAATGTGCATGGCAACACTGTACGAGAAGTTATAAGATTCCTCTGTACAGTATTACTTAAACAGGTTCCAAGCTTGGGGAATGGCCACAAATAGTTCCCCAGAGACAAACGCAAGCTGACGCCTGAGCCAGGTGTCAACAAAATCAAATGGACCATCACTTGTTCAAGTGGCCACTCTTTGGCAGGAAAGAGGGCGTGGGAGAAAAATCTACAAAGAGACAGCTTGAGGTTTCCATCCGCACAGACTTTCTGTCTCCTGAAGATGTTTCTCAAAGAAGAGAAAGAACTACAAGAAAGGAGAGCAAATGCCCCAAATCATTCCTCCCTTTCTCTTCGCCTGTGGAGTCCATGACACCTGAAGAGCAAAGGAAGCATCACTGGACTGGGGAAGGGATCCTGACTAAAAGACATTGAGACAGAAAAACTGTTTAAATGTGGTGAGATAGACTTTTGCTTTGAAGTCACTCTAGTTTGTTAAATTAGTTGCGTTTTACTTTTATTTTTCTTGTAACCACTTCTGACTGTTATGTCTCATTACTTACATTCACTTATCAGCTATCCTTTTGTAGTAAATAAACTTGTATTATTATTTTATCTCAACCAGTGTGTTTGTACTGAAGTGGTTGGGAAACATCTACTTTGGATAAAAAGATTTGTGCATATCATTTTCTATTAATAAAATGATGGACTTTATATGAGCTTGTATTGTCCAAGAGAAAGCTTGGCAGTACAAGATGCACACTTCCGGGCAAAGTCTGGGACTGGGAGTTTGCTGGTGGTGCTCTGAAGTGCAATTCAAGAATGGATATCTATAGCACTCACACAATATAACTGGGAGTAACTTAGGTGCTGGAGGCTGCGTTTGAGCAGACAAGCGAAGCAGCGTAAGAGGCACCTCAGGTTGGAGAACTGAGGGGAAACGGCTGTTCATCCATCCAGATTGTACCTTGGGTATGTCTCCCTCCCTTGCTGCTTGGGGCTGTCTCCCTTCACTGCCAGCCCAATCAATTACCCTCAGTCGCTGAGGCAGACAGGTTGAATTTTCTATCCATTCTCTCCTAATACAAAATCAAGGTGACATTAGATGAAATTGACAGGTGCCAAATTCAAAACTCAAATGGAAATTAGCCCATGGAACTCCTTGCCACAAGATACCAGTGAGACCAAGAGATTAACAGGATTATAAACATTGTACATGAATATTTATGGGAACAATAAAAATTCCAGCATTATAACAATAAATATTAAAAAGAAAAATCCAATAATTTTGTAAGGAACATAAAACTTTCATGCATAAGGGCATAACTAGTCTCTAACAGTTGGAGATTAAGAGTGAATTTTCTCTGGGGACAGATTGTCCAATAACTGCCTATTACAGGCTCTCTTACTTTTTCTTATGCCACAGCTGTCAGAGACAAGATACTGGACTAGATGGTCCCTGTATCTAAACCAGTATAGCAATTCCTGTACAGATCCAGGTGGAGTGCAGGCAGTAGTGGGCAAGCTCTCTGCACAGCTTTGCTTGTGCATATACTTTGTGCTCTGAAGTCCCCCGCTCCCAATTATTTCAGTCCTAAATTGGTCCAGAAAGATGAAAGGAAATAGCAACAAATTAGCCGATAGTTTTGTGATGTCAACAAATGTCCACTTGGGCCTGAGCAACATCATCAAATTAATTTTCATGTCTGATCAAAAGAAGATGCAGTTCTCCTGTAGTGAACAACTAATACATTATACTGAAGTTTCTGGAAAACTTTCCAGTGTTGTATATCACCTTTATGGCTTAATCTCCTCGCTTTGGGAATCAAAACTCTTCTAAACAAAATGGGAGCAAACTGGCAAAAATTGGTACATAAGGATTTTAAAGATGTTTAAGATGTAGCCTGAAACCCAACTGTAGGATGCTTCTGTACATAAAAAATGACATCTAAATTCTACACACTAAACGAAACTTCAACCCTGTGTGTGTGGATTTACAGAACCCCAGTCAGTGCAAACCTAGGATTGATTACATTGGGGAAATGCAAGAGTTATTTAATTATGTACGCTTTTCTGGCTGATTTCAATAGATTTATTCAGTTTTGTTAAATAATGTATTACTTTACCAATGCATGAAAACGTTGCCTGTTTAGCATACAAAAGGATATTAAAACTGCTATCCTCAGACAGACAAAAATAGGCTTTCATTCCTGACAGTGCTGGTAATGGCAAACTCTTCCGATCTTTTCCGATTTGCTAAGCCATCACAATCAATTTCCTTAAAGTCTTCAACTTATCCTAATTAAGATTTTTGCTTTGACATACCAGAAGTGACCTTAAGAATTCATTCTAATAAACAGAAATGATTATTCTCAATAGAGTATGGTTCTTATAAGCAATGCTCAGAAAACTGGTGCTTAATTAATTCTACTAGAAAATCCTGTATGGTTGGTCATCGTGTCCCAGGGCTTGTCCACACATTCAACACTGCAGCACGTCTGGTGAAAATGCTCTATGCCAACGGGAGAGAGCTCTTCCATTGGCATAATAAAACCACCTCCGTAAGAAGCCATAGCTTTGTTGGCAGGAAAAGCTCTCCCACCAACATAGCACTGTCCACACTGACGCTTATGTGGTATAACTTATGTCACTCAAAGGGCACCCCTCAGTGATATAAGTTATTCCAATGTAAGCTGTAGTGTAGACATAGCCTAAGTATGGAGTTTGTAATGTAGGAGGATAAGCTTGAAAAACAAAACAGAAATGTTGTTCATCATAACTGATATTAGCAGCCACAAAGTCTGAAGGTTTCTCCCGTGAAATGAAATGAACTCATGGGATAATATAACAAGAAATATGAATCAATCTCATAGAGGTGAAGAAAGAAAGATCTTAAACTAAATGAAATGATATGGTATATTTTTGCTGGTTTGTGGACCTGATCCTGCACTCAGCAAAGTCCACCACACTACGGAATGACTTCAGTGGGTGCAAAATTAAGCTCTGTGATCTAATTCCCACTGAAGTGAACGGAAGTTAGAGCTGAATCTATAATAGCACATGACCATGAGTGAGGTAATAAACAGATTTCTGGACAGTTATTTTCAACAAAATCCCAGCTTTTTATATTTTATAGAATGGGTCACACTCTTTAATCTGTACTCAAACTTCTGTTCTTACCCTAAACTAACAGGTCCTCTGAAAGAACTCTAAACATTAACCCGTTACGTATAAATTAAATGACTAGCTTCTATTCATTCAGTATTTCTACAGGAAGTTACTCATGAATTATACAATAAAACAGTACTGTGCTGTAATTTATAGAAGAATCACATTAACTTTATCTGCATGTGGCTCATTAATAATTAAATTAATTGTGACTCATTATATCGAAGATGCAGATATTTTTCATACAGACAAAACCCTATATCAGGAAAACACCATGTTTTCATATTAAAAGATTCTTTATATCAGGAGGCTATTCTACAGAGCTAACATATTTCAATTTGCTTTACATGTACGCAGAAAAAATTCAACATTGCACAAGGCTTAGTCAAACATCTTCAGATGTCATTGAACAGAATAAAGGTAAATTATTAAATGACAAATCTCATCTTATTTCTATACATAAGTAGGGATAGCTATCAAAATGACAGTAGTTCGAGTCTCTGTTAATGAACTTATTATCATGGTGTTGTAGGTAATCTTCATACATTAAAAAAAAAGTTGTTTGTTTTTTACTTTGAGCAGTAAAACTAAAAATGTTCTTATGTTAGGGAAGAAAGACAAGTGACAGTTGTAGAGATTGAAGTTTCTATATAATACACAGGTACAATATAACCTGGGGCAGCATCCAGACATGCTTATCTGACGAACCACTTCAACTTCTGACCCAATGTCTTACAGAGAAAGGTAATATTATTCTGCATGCTTACTCAACTCTGGATCACTTCCAAGTATATAAATGGACAGTGGGGTATTAATCTATTTAGCAGAAATGCCAGGGCTATCTGGACAGCAATACTGAATCTCATGAATATAAAAAATGAGATTAGAAGCAGAAAACAAGTCATTTGCTAAATCTTAATTATTTCTCCTCCCTGGATCAACAATAATTATCTCTTTCTCTATGCTCACTATAGATTCCTCTGTGGTCATCTAGTTTCATTAGGGGAAGCTACTATCTTTTTAAGTAACTCTGATTTATTTTTTTTTACATGGAAATACCTAGTACAGATAGCTTTCAGTGCATCTTTTTTCAAAATGTCTTGCTTTTGACCTCAACACTAATCTGTAATCCATTTCCCCTAAGGTGGAGAAGTAATTCAGCCTTTATAACCGTTTTCATCACAATCCTCTGCTGAGCAGAGAAACCGACCAGTTCTGCTAAATTATCTGAGGTGGTTTTGTGACAGTGTCAGCCTTCCACTAGAGACAACTGTGAACTCCAAGCTCATTTGGCACGGATGCCTCTCAAAGACTCAAAAAACATTAACTTGCTATTTGCCTACTCTGCTTCCCTACATATATGGCCACTATTAGGCAGTTCAAATATTATCTAGCTCTATGAAACAATTCATGGATAGCAATTTCAAGGTGTCTATCTAGCTTAGCATGCACTAGGAATGGGAGAAGGAAGCACCAGTTCAGACAATAGAGAACCATCTCAAACCTCAACTGAAATCTCAGAGAAAAATAGCCTTTTCTCCTGATCTCCATCAGAACAAGACTCTTAGCTTTGCTCATATCCAGTAATCTCAGCTGTGTAGTCTGCTGTCTTCATATCTTGCTTATTCTTTGGAGTAGGGCTAGGATTGGAGGAAATTCAGGAACCCTCTGAATATCCCTAGACCACACAATATTTTAATAGAGCAGTTGGCCAGAGACTGGCCAACAGTGTTCCAAACCTTGGAGTTCAATGTCAATATCTAAGAGCTGCAGTTACAGTTGTCATGCAATTCATGAAAACGATGGAACTGACAATTTCCCATGAAAGACATAAAGGATGGGATTTTTGAAAGCTCTCAGCATTGGCATAACTACTCTTACTGAAGTCGGGGATATAACTCCTAATGATTTCAATGGGAGTAGAGTTACGGGAAAGCTGAACAGTTTTGAAAATCCTACCCAAAAATATCATTGGAGATTTATGATAGACAACGCCATACGCATAAGGAAGCGCTAGGAGAAAACACAATGCAGTTCATGTACCTTCCTTTTCTAGGTCAGATCCTTTGTATTTTAGATTTTAAGCTCTGACTGCCAAGGCTTTGTTTTCCTATCTGTCTGTGCAGTTCTTACAGCTTTACTTATGGCTTACTACAACTATCTAACAACTGCCCTCCTCCCCAGCTGCTTCCCCCTCCCTCCCTTCCTTTCCTCCCTATGACTGGGGGGGGGGTGGGTGTTAACAGACCCCTTCACCTGGAATGGTTGCATGAAATAGGTGTTAACTACTTATGCTAATCAATCTGTCCCACCTTGTATTTAGCAGTGACACTGAGTTAGTTTCCCAGACCTAAAGAAGAACTCTACAGAAGTTTGAAAGCTTGTCTCTTTCAACAACAGAAGTTGGTCCAATAAAAGATACTACACCTTACCGACTTTGTCTAATATCCTGGGACCAACATGGCGACAACAACTCTGAGCACATATTGGACATGATTCGAAATAAATAATAAACGCATAATATTTGCACCTGCTAAACTTGTTGGAAGACATTTATATGCAGAGCTTATCAGTGCTTTATTGTAGCTGTTAAAAAAATCACAGCTAAGTCTACATGGACAGAAAGATGTGATAGATCTAACAGGTTCAAAGCAAAATTCTCCAACACCTGCATTGCAAAATGGAACACTTGGCTCCTTGCTGGTTTCTATCATGCAGAATTCTTGCATGGCTACCGCTCTTGTTTCAAAGAAAAGAGTGTGATCTATAAAAAAAAGAGTCATTTTTCCTTGTTACAAAATTCAAACCTAGTGTTAAGGAAGTAGCACAACATGTGCCTTTAATAGGGTAAATGCTTAAAAAGTATGGATGGAACTGTCCAGACAATAGCTCATCACGTGTGTGATGAGCTATTGTCTGGAATTTAGGAATTATGGGAATTTGCCACCTCCAAAAATATAGGGGGAAAACTTTTATGTATAAGCTACCAAATATTAAAAACAACAATGGAAGGTTGTGGCCAGAAGCTACATGACTACCGGAGCAGAATGCATATTTTTATCAGCCATCTGCAAAATGTTTTGAAACAGTATGAGTTTTTTACCCTTCAGTGCCATTCTGATCTATCCCGGCATCCAGCTTTTTGTTTATCCAATGAAAGCACAACTGAAGAAGTCATCTCAGCAGAACTGAATGTAAAGGACATATCATTCTGATTTGACCGGCTATTGCAACACTTTCCATATTTGACAAATACAGCAATTAGTTGTCTTTGTGGGCCAGCCCACAGTGTAAGTGCTGAAAGATCCTTTTCACATTATGCTACCCACTGCTAAATGATAAATGCAGAAGCATAAAGCCAGAAAATTTGAATCTATACAGCATGCAGCATTAGGATGAACTCAACCGAACAAAACTTTCCAGAAGTACAAGTACCAGCTGCTTTTCTAAGTGGCTTTTGTTGAAACTGTTTATGTTTCTAAAAAGTTCAATACCCACTATCCTTTGATCCTTGGGTTGTTTTCCAAGTAAACTTCCAACAAGCTAAAAAGAGAGTAGGAAAATCTTAATTATTCAGGTATAGAAAAATATTTCCAGTATGCTATAAGGCATTGCTTTGTCAATATTGGCTTATAAAAAGTAATATTGCTCTATGAAAAATGGCACTTATTTCATGGGGAAAAATTATATCCTTACTAAAACCACTCAAAGATAAGAACGTTGGCAGATACTTAAGCAGAAGGTGTTGGAGGACCATGAGTCTTCTGGAGCAAATTGGAATGTGGGTGAGGGTACAGTTTAGAGCAGAGGAGAGGGAACAAGGGATGAGGCAGAGGCCCATGGGAGATGGGACTGAGGGAACATGGAAGATGGCAGTTTTTTGCACTCTGCGCTGGTGTAATTGACTACACCAGCTGCAAGGAAATGGAAAATCTGGTGCTATATACTGAAGAACAATACTGTACATTCATCCAGAGAGTGGTCTCTGGACATGTCCTACAGAAATCTTGGCCTTCTTCTCAAGGCAGACTCAGCTGTAGAGAACTAGGGGGATTGTTACTTCTTCTGCAGTGTTACAGATATCAAATGTCAAACTAGACATTAAACTCAGGTCTCGTTTGGAACTTCAAGATCCTACAACATTTCCAGTACAAGGCTGTGCTAGCTATTACTGAGCACATAATGGCTAAGCTCAATGCAGTTACTGTACTACCAATATTAAATCATTACTTAGCGAACTTCCCTATTACTTGAGTATGAATGAGATTATGTAAAGCAGGTTCTACTCTACTAATTTGTTGAGCTTCATGTTGAGCTTCATGTTTATTAAAATAACCCAACCCAAATCTCAACAATACAACATCTAATTTTGGTCCTATCAATTGTGGCTTGCATTATCTTATCTTAGATCAGTGTTTCTCAAACTGGGGTCTGCAAGGGTAGCCCAGGGGGTCCGCGAGGGTAGCCCGGAGGTCTGCCACCCCCACTGATCAACTCCTCCCCCTCCCTCCCAGTGCCTCCTACACGCCAGGGAACAGTTGGGGATGGGGCATGCTTGGGGGAGGGGGCAGAAAGAAGCAGGGAAGAGGGTAGGGGTGAGGGGAGGCAGGAAGAGGTGGGGCAGGAGTGGAGCCTTAGGGGAAGGCGTGGAATGAAGGAGGGGCCTGAGGCTGACTGAGGGACTTGGAGGTCTGCAAAAAAATTTAAATCAAAAAGGGGGTCCTTGGGTTGCTAAACTTTGAGAACCACTGTCTTAGATCATTTATTTCTTTTTTTCTATTCTAATTGTTTCAGTAATAGCTTTTTAACACTTAGATATAGATCTCTCATTTGTCAGCATGGCTGTTTATCAAACTGCTGAACTTCTGAAATAAAGTTATCACTTGCAGCCTCTCCCCGATACATACTATACAGACGTAAAACATCCTGACATCTTTGTAACCCAAAATGAGTAAAGGAAAAGGGGGGAAATGTAGCTATCATAGATTCAAATCAGGTTGACACAGAGGTTTGCAGGCTAAATAAATATTGCAACAAACCTGGTAAGAATAAGCCTTAGAGCAGCTTAGGAAGAACTGGAACCAAATTTACATCTGTGATGTTCTGTTTAACCCCCTTTCCTCCAAATACACGTACAACACTAGTACAGTTAAATTAATGGGTATGCCTTACAAAGACTTTAGATCTCATCTTTTTCACATTATTTGGTCAAGGTTGTTTTGCTAAGTAATGACTAATAATAAAAGGGCTGTCATAGCAACAAAATTTACAGTCAACAGTGATCTGTCATTTAAATAATGAGACAATTATGTATCTGACTCACACTGTTAAAAGAGAAAGCTAAGATGTAGAGAAATAGAAGACAACAAAGAAAAGTAGACGGTTGATGAGCCTTAGTCATATATAAAGGAAATTTAGCAAAGTTGCATGTTTGTAGGACAATACCAGAAGAGATGGAAACCACAAGAAAATGGGGGAGGGGAGACATCAGTTTCTTAAGTCTTTCTTAGTCACAATCCCACTGGATCCACTAACTCAGGGATTCTCAAACTTTAGTGCACCGCACCCCCCTTCTGACAACAAAAATATTACATGATCCCAGGAGGGGGGGACAGAAGCCTGAGCCTGCCCAAACTCTGCTGTTCCAGGCCAGGGGGCCAAAGCTGAAACCCAAGGGCTTTAGCCCCAGGCAGGGGGCTGTAACCTGAGCCCCGCCATCCAGGGCTGAAGCCCCAGACCCTGGGGCTTGGGTTTCGACACCGAGCCCCAGCAAGTCTAAGTCAGCCCTGGTGACCCCATTAAAATGGGGTCCAGACCCACTTAGACTGTGGGGTTCCAACGCATAGTTTGAGAATCGCAGCACTAACTTAATATACACACACATAGAAAAAGATATAGCCATGCATTAACATTTTTCAGTGTGCATGGCTTATTCCTACTCCAAGAATGATAAGTGAATCGGGGGGAAAAACTTGTTGGGGAACTGGGACTGGAGGGCTCAAGTTATTATTAACTGTGATGGAGAAAATACTCAGCTATGTGATAAAAGAGGGGCATCCTCAGTATATAGAAAAATTCTGCAAGATCTCTCTGTAGCCTCAAAGTTCCATATATCCGAGGTCCTGTTGATCATATAGTTAAAAGAATCAAATGTGGAAGGGATAGAAGTCATCACCTAACCCCAAGGAAAATGGTTCCCCCTCAACTCCAATGCTACTATTCTATGTTCTGACTATGGTGCCTAGATCCAGCACAGAAAATTATGTCTAAGATGACCCCAGGCTATGATTCTATGTCCGAAAACAAAGCTACAGTACTTCATACTGAAAGTATGCCCTCTGCATGCTTCCACTACACCATGTGACAGGATCCAGGTGAGCATTTTAGTGTAGACTACTGAAATGATGCCAAGTGTTATCAGAAGACAGCTGCCCTTTAAGAAAGCCTGTCTGATCTTGACCTATGCTTGATATTATCTTTGGAAGTGAATATTCTAAGATAATCAAAAGAGATTCCTATGTTAATTCACAGAGCATAACCTGAAAATGAACGCCTCGAATCAGAAGTAAACTAATGAAAGAACAAAATAAAGCTAATTCATCCTTTCCCTGTAGAAAAAGGTTCTGCTAATCTCTTAAATATCACTGAAATTGCTCATTGCAGTTGAGAAGATAAAACATCAACTCCTATATAAACAAGTACCACCATGTTTTAAAATTCCTTAGAGACTTATTTGATTCACCACAGGTCACGTAGGATTTCTACTCACAACTTTTGGGGTGTTTTTCACCTAAAGGAGAACCCTGTAAGTAAGTAGCAGAGATAGAGGATATTCTATTTTATATCCTTAAAATTACCATCAATGAGAGAAAAAACTGTTATGAATAGTCTTCCATAAAGGTATATAGGTTTAATTCTATATATAGAGAAAGTGGGTGGGGGAGGCAGTAGCTGACAGAAACCTTCTGCATACTTAATATATGTCATATTGAATTTGGCAGAATAAAAAAAAAGAGAGGCTTCTATGGAGCAAATGATCATATTTCACCTGAGTCTGCAAAAAAAAGTTTTACCATATTTATTTCTGACGACAAGACACAGCAGATCAGTAAGAAGGTTTACTGAGATAAAAGAATTTCAGGAGTGGCCTCTTTGACATCTCTTTTGTGACGGATACAAACACTTCTTTTCTTGCTTGTCAGTCAGAAGAAATAAATCAAAAGCAGACCCAAAACAATAACATTCTTCAGCTTTGCACTGAACATCAGTTGTAGGCCTCCAAAGTACATTTTGTAAAGAAAGATTTTTACAAAACCAAATGTGAAGCAGTGCTCTTTTCTTTTTGGAATTTCCTTCAAAACGTTCCCTCAGTGTGGTGCACAGGTGTATGTGAATTAGAAAATGAAAGTGATGAGAAACAAGTTAAACTGACCAGTTGGTTTTAATTATCCAGACTGAGTGAGAAGGGAACAGCATAATTGAGAACAGTAATGATTTCACACTACCAACAACTGTTCATCTCCAAAGTACCCTAATTAATCCTCAACATCCATATATGGTAAGTGAATAAGTATTTTTATCATCCCTATCTTACAGCTGGGGAAATGCAGGGAGAGAGTTCCAGATTAAAAAAATGTTCAAATCTGAGTGCCAAACATGTTTAGGGCCCTTAATATAATTGGTCTCTTTTTCACAGTTTCTGTCCAAATCCTACTAAAGACAACAGGAGACAGAGATATTCAGCACCTTTGAAAATCTTCAGGGAGGGGAGATGGCATCGGAGTCATTTACACAGGCTCTACACGGGGTATGGGGCGATTCTCTTGTGGCTGGCTATGCAAGCTTAAAGGCTGCGTAGTATTATTGGTAGGGTGCAGGCCAGCCCAGCCCAGGATCTGAACTACAGTTTACAACTCAATCATTGACATTCACATTATGCTGAAATTCACCACACAAATGAATAGATACTTCTACTGGCTCAGTCATTTCCAAGAAAAGATTAGCATAAAATGAATAAAACATACTTCTCTGTTTTTCAGGTCCCCTTTTGCTAGTCTCTAAGCAAAAAGAGCCTTTTGTGCGTGCATAAAAATAAATTGCAAAATTAAATAGCCAATCTTTACAATACAATGACTACTTTAGGGGGAGAAGGCAGATTTAGCAGAGATATTTTTATTTGAAAAACAACTGAACCTGTGTATTAATTCCATTTCATACAATTGCATAAAGGTGTGGTTATCTATACAGTACATACATTGTTTACGCCAATTATGAATTTGGCAGGCACAACTCCATTTACTTTGTCCCTTTACTGATCCAAGATGTGAAATAGTTTCTGGATTAGATTTTCAAATGTGACAAGTGATTTGGGGTCCCCGCTTTGGGTGCCAAACTCGAGGTGTCTAAAATGGGGCCTGATGTCAGAAAGTGCAGAGTCCCTACCTCCAGAAAAATCAATCTCCTTTAAAGGGGTCTCAAATCACTTGTCGGTGTATACGTGGAAATCTAAGAATCTACTCTGAAACAGCAACATCAAAGCTTCTCCTTTGAAATAGCTGGTGCTACCTTTGTCAGAGACAGAAAACTCAAGCTTGTGATCCAGTCTGGAAATTCCTATGTGCCTGAATATTGTACCCAGAGAGAAGGAGTGTGATTGAGCACTGTCAGCCACTTCTACTGTACTAATCAAATCTAACAAAACCCTTCAGACAGAACAGTACTGAACACTGTTAAAATGAGGACGAAGACTATAAAAAAAAAGTTAAAATACGATGGACAAGTTCTAAATAGAATGGGATGGGAATATAGTGAGAAAATTGCTGTGTCCCTTACACACAAAGGGCTATAATGCCCTAAGGCATGTGTAGGTTATGTTGATATTGTTGTACTGAAGAATCATCAGCATAATGATATTTGGTAGTACTGTGATGTATTTCACTACTGGCAGTTGGTAAAATTTGTCTTCCCTGTTGAAAATCAAGAAAAGTGATTGTGTAAAAACAGATCTACAGAGATATGTAATTTGTTTGTTGATTAAACAAAATCTCATTTGCATTAAATAGATTTTTACAATTACAAGCGCAGTGATGTTGTAGCCACTCCAAAGAAAGTACAGTAGCAATTAAAAGTACGTTACATACATACATACTGACAGAATAACCACTGGATATAGGGTGACCAGACAGGAAGTGTGAAAAATCAGGACACGGGGTGGGGGGTAATAAGAACCTATATAAGAAAAAGACCCAAAAATCGGGACTGTCCTTAGAAAATCGGGACATCTGGTCACCCTAACTGGGTAACAGTGTGGGTGTCCAATGCCCCAGGGCTTCTGGAGTCATTTGAATGTGTCAGAGCCTCAGCTTTCAGTTAAAATAAAAGTTTCTTGCCCTTGTGGTTGTGTAGGAAAACTTGAAAACAGGACCCAAGTATAAGCGGTCCAGCAATGTCTGCAGCCTCAGACAGTATCTCTGAGGTGTAATATTCATGTATATCAAAGGGCTGATAATGCCAAGACTAACTCTCTGCAGGGAAGGAAGTGGAATCTACTAATCACATGCCAGCGGGAGATCCTGTGTATGGTGAGAGCAGAAGAGTTCACTGGGCTCAATCCACTCACTCAAATTGATACACTCCCAATGCTGAGATAAGAACTGGAGAAGGCATTACTCTCACCCCTGCCTGGTGGAGACACCTGCTGCCATCACCCCTCGTAAAGGGATGGGATCCCTGCTGAAGAGGGGGGACTTATGCTACTGCCCCTCCATTCCTGGGGACTTCAAGTGGGCAGCAGGGCCATGGGTTGGGGGAGGGAATGTACAGTTTCTTTGCAGCTTCAGGACTAGTACTACATTCTTTTTTAAATTTTAAGTTCCTTTTTCAGGATTTGAGGAAAACATTACTCTTTACCATTGCCATGTAACAGCAGTGGCATTGGCAGATCTGGGCACTAAGATAGCTGGATTCTTATCCAATTAATAGCACACACTTGCTGAATAACCTTAAGCACATTACTTGGATTTATATCTTGTTTTCCATGTTTAAAAGTGCTTACCATAGGCAGTGGGGTATAACAGGCCAGGGCAGGCTAAGCTTCCCCAAACAGCTGGCCTGCCACATTTGGAGCGCATCGCTGCTGAAAGACTGGGTGCCCCAACCATGACTCTGCCTGCGCTCTGCCCCAAGACCCTGCTTCCGCTCGTCCTCTTTCCACAAGGCTTCGCCTCTTCCTGTACCCGCTTCGCCAGCATGAGAGCTTCACAGGAAGGGGTGAAGAGCAACATCCACACGGTGAGTGGCTGGCTGGCTGGCCAGTGGGTGGGTGCACAATGGAAGGGCACAAAGAGAGGCAGGTGGAGGGAGCCAAGTGGCGCGACAGGTGGAGCATTGGCAGGGGTGTCTGGGGAGAGGAGGCTGATCAGGGGCAGGCCTTGGGGCAGGGCCACAGTCCGGGTGCATGCAGCCTCCCCAAATAGAGGAGTCACGTGCTACCTACGGTGCTTGCCTACCTGTAGGCCTGGCATAAACAATAAAACAAAACAGAAGTAATGAAACAGAGGTTAACAATGAACAAAGCATGAATGTACATGTTGCTAAAGAAACAGTAGGAAGAAGAGTAATGTGTGATAAGCTTGCAGCTGCAGGTTTGCTTACTAGTACACTTTGTAGTTCTTGGATAGTTTATGATTTATATAGGGATTGGTTCACAAAATTAGTAATGTAACATAGAATATGCACATAATCTGATTTATAATTATGTACTTTGGAGCTGTGATGTATCCTAACCCACTGCCTACACTTGAGCCTGATCATAGTCAGGTGTAGTTTTATGCAATGCCTATAAAGAAACCTCGGTAATGAGTCTGGATTTGTTCTTGGATTCCAGAGTAGTGAATAAAGTATTCTCCCAGAATTTGGTGATGTGTTACTCATAAGCCAAGAGGAAAAGATCCTGGAAGGAATCCTAACATCACCTTGTAACATGCTTTGAAATCTCTGGATAAAGGTGCTACGTACGTGCACACCTCATTATCAATGTATTTCTTGTTACATTGGAAGTGCTTCCCAAATATAAAGTAATTTAAGGATAGAGATGCAATTTAACTTTGAGTTTATTTGATTCATTGCTGTACTGTAATATTTTCAATGTTTTTATTATTTTTTTAATTTCTCTGTTGCTTTTTATGATTAGTTTAATGAAGTAATTTGTAAGATAATTTTGATAACTATTGGATTTTATGGCTAATACCTCTCTCCTCTCCAAAGATACTAAACTAACTAGTGGATTTTAAAGTTGATTCAGCGCCTGCAGCCTATGCACAGCAAGAACATTCAGCATTTGTGGTGATGGTCACCATCTACGTTGTGAACTCTGGTAGCTACACAATAGTGTCTGGAGGGTGCTTAAAAGACAAAAAGCAACAATCAGTTACAATAATGTATATATAAATGATGGGGTGATTGGGAAACTGCCTGTATAGGGGCTAGCAGAATTGTTGGATAAAACAACTGTTGGCAATTTTATAGATGCACTAACAAATCAAAGTCAGAAGACTCTGCAGCTCTCATGGAGTATTCATACAATTTGAAGGATAAAAAATGAACAGACTATGAAAGAATTGCACCCCACTATTAAAAATGTTTGTCCTACTCCTCAGACTCCTTTTAATTTATAAGCATTTATACATTTTACTTAATATTTTAGGCCCTGATTCAGCAAAGGTACTTATCCCATTGCCAAGTTTAATAGAACTACTCACATTCTTAAAGTTCCTCGCTGAAATGGGGCCCTCTGAAGAAATATTATACCAAGTTCTTGGCTGAAATGGGAGCTTACAGGGGGATTATACCAACACTCTCATATTTATTATTATAGCGAAAACAGCAGCCACGGTTATAGTTTTAAGACTGTCTACGCATTTCCATTTCTTAGCCTCTATTTCAGGCTCTCATAACATTTTGAAATTTCCACCAATTAGACTCTGCCTAAAGGTGAATTTTTCTGGGCAGTTTGAAGAAAAGTGGTTCAGACATTTTTTGCACAATCAGACAGTAAAAAATATATATATATATATATATATATATATTTTTTCCCATTTAAAAACATCTTGCATCCTATCATTGAACAGTTTGAGAACTGAAACAGCTGGAAGCTGAAAGCTGAACTTTACCTGGAAAATAACCTTCAGTGAGGAGAAGTTATTTTGAATTTTCCAGCAAACATTATTTTTTATTTGGCTGAGTTATAACCTTTTGAAATCCACATGTGGTGTATGCACAATATAATTTTAACACCACCACTGGGTATTTTTAACAAAGATCAGATGACGTTCTGCAGGAAGGCAAGCTGTAGTGGGCATGCATACATGATCTGTTAGCTACAGTCCATACTCAAAAACGCACCAGAGGTTTATAGTGAATGAAGCTTATGTTTACTAATGCCTAGCCTCATTCTCTGTCTCTCTTTTAAGTGTGCACTGAGCCATGCACAGAAAATTGTCTCTTGTCCAACATACTATGACACATAATTGTGTCAACCAGCACCTTGAAAAACATCACATACCCTTGCTTCATCCAGCTTATATTCAGATGCATAACTTTAAAGGACAGCCTCATGAGCTTGTCTCAACAGATTGGCACATAAGACGGTTACACAGTCTGTTCATTTGAAAGTTGTTCTACCTGACTGTTGCTGAGGTCACTTAAGATTTTCCACAAGAATGTGAGTTTGATGATGCTGGGGTTGCATATTGCTTTCCAATATCTGTTGAATAGGCAAGTGAATGCCAAAGGGAGTGCTGGATTGTGTTAGCAACAGTACTGTAGTAGAGTTGGCAGAAAAAAAAAACAAATGAACAGTTTTCCATTAAAAAAAATGCAGATAAGTCAAAATCGGAAAAAAAATAATTTTGATTAATTTGGTTTAGACTTGTAGGAAAACATTATTTTGCTCTATTATATTTAAATATAGTATTCAATACTATATCTCTATAGAATATATTATAGTCAATATTTTAACAGAACATCAAAACAAAAAGAAAAAAAATGTTGATATCATATGAAAAAAATTGGAATTTTAATTTTGTGGGAAATTCTGATATTTGGCTTTTCATTATGTATAAGAACATTCTCTTCCCACCCTGAAATGTCATAATTTCCTATACAAGTGAAATTGTGGTTCCAAATCGGCTGTAATTGTAGATGATATGAAGGACGCAAGGAATGCTGGAGACTTTTCCCTTAACTTCTTATTTTCATGCTTTCAAGGTTTTGGGTGAATGAGTTGTGTCCTGATACAACTTTAACTGTCACTAAACATAGTTTTTGCTTATGTTAATTTCTTATTTTTATACCAGGGTGGTGTAGCTCAGTGAGTAGCTCCCCAGGGCCTAAGAGAGGAGGTGAGTGGCATTTATTTGGCCAGGAATCAGAGCAAGAAACTGCAGTACCACAATTTCTCATGGCTGCCTCAATCCTCCTAAAGAGTGAGAGAGGCTGTGATGTGCCACACGAAGGCCTTTGTCCCTGTTCAAATATATCATTGTTGAAAAAATAACTGGAAGTATGAATGCTCAGAGCAAACTTTCCTATTTAGCAGTGATGATATAACCTGTCAGCTGGAGGGAATCTCCATGAAGGAATCTTCATCACTCCCCAAAATATGCCGCAGCCTCATGTGCACTTCTGGAAATTGGATTCAGTGGCTGAAGCAGCAACATACATACCTGTACTTCAGCAGGTCTGCCTAATGTACTCCCTGGGCTCCCCATCTTGCCACTGTGAAACCTTTTCCTCACCACGCCTGCCAATGTCTCACACCAGCACTGAAAACGTTTGCCAAATGTACCCAATTCATAAAAGATTTTCTTTCAGTCTCTGCTGTTTTTTATATAAATTAACTATACCATTTATCTTTTTGAAAGTCCTAAATGATACACATACACAACACAAAACTCCTGATGGATCACCAGCACATCCTGTGAGCCTAATGAGGTTTGTCAAACTGCTGGAGGACGCAAGGGGCAGGGTGAAAGGGGTTACAATCAGGATTTGGGGTAAGAAGGGGAAGGGATAGGTTCTCCTATGAGACTCAACCCTCTGACAGCCAAGACACCTGGGAATGACAGCATTTGCTAATGGATGACCAAGGTATTGTTAGTATTTAGCATGCTGAACTTGTTTTGTAATCTACCATTGTTAGTTAAAACCTCTAATCATGGTCTAGTCACCAAAGGAAAAAAGGAATCACCCTTATGTTAATGTGACTTACACTTGCCTCTTCAGAAGCCATATAGGCCTTGGCTACACTGGCGCTTTACAGTGCTGCAACTTTCTCTCTCAGGGGTGTGAAAAAACACCCCCCTGAGCGCAGCAAGTTACAGCGCTATAAAGCGCCAGTGTAAACAGTGGCCCAGCGCTGTAAGTTCTCTCCCAGCGCTGGTTCCATGACCACATTCGCACTTCAAAGCACTGCCACGGGAGCGCTCCCGCAGCAGCATTGTACAGCTGCAAGTGTAGACATACCCATAGTGTTGTAGTAAACAGTTGATCTGAGACATTGTGTTATCTTGAACCCTGTCTTTGTGTCAGCTTAACTAACATGCAGAAAGAACTCTGTCTGTTTGTCCTAACTTGTAGCATCAAAAATATCGTGTAAAAGTATCTCTCATGTCTCAAGTATTTTCAGTTCATCTGCAGTTGACATTCAAAACTGTAACTATTTAAACTTGAAAAAGTAGTTATACAAAACACATTTCAAATTTTAAATAACATTCCTCCAAACTGTACATTAATTTCGTACCTAATACTGGTTTATTATATTTTCTAAGGGGGACCAAAGAAAAGGTAGCCCAAAATTTTTGGTCACATGATGGTTTTTGAACTGGTGATAATGAACCTCATATTTTCCCCCTTCAAAATGTCCTAGAAAATTCAAGAAGATCACAAACTAAAACATTTAAAAGTTATCCTTTAATTAAAAAAAAACAAACACATTTTATAAAACTTTACCACTACTCTTAAAACATTTATTATGGTGTCAGTACCACTCCAGCAAACTATTGTATTATTTGAGAAACAATTTGTGAACATATAATCAAAGAATATATTATAATGCATACATGCAAAGGACAAAATTTAAAATTGAATTCTTAATTTTATTTCAAACCTTTTCAGCAAGCATGCAGTTTTATCAGCTACTGCTGTTAAAAAAACAAGCAAGTTCAATCATATTTGAAAACACCGTATGAAACCTTAGGGGTGAGATTTTTGAAAGCACTCAGCATTGGTCTAATTCTGCTCCCATTTAAGTCAAGAAGAGCTTTGCCCATTGTCTACTTTGGAAAATTCCACTGTAGAGCTAGAGTGTTATTAACTTTTTGTCTCCATATACATGGCAAGTTGCTCCATAACTTCAGCAGACTAACCTGAAAAATAGGCCCTACCAAATTCATGGTCCATTTTGGTCAATTTCACAGTCACAGCTATTTAAATCAGAAATGTAATGGTGTTGTAATTGTAGGGATCCTGACCTAAAAAGGAGTTGTGGGGAGGGGGGTCTGCAAAGTTATTGTAGAGGGGATGTGGTACTGCTACCCTTACTTCTGCGCTGCTGCTGGCAGCGGCACTGCCTTCAGACCTGGGAAGCTGGAGAGTGATGGCTGCTGGCTGGGATCCCAGCTCTGAAGACAAAGTCACTGCCAGTAGCAGCAAAGAAGTAAGGATGGCATGGTATGGTACAACCTCCCTAGGTAATTTGTTAAAGTGTTTAACTACCCTAAAAAGTTAGGAAGTTTCTCCTAATGTCTAAAATAAATTTTCCTTGCTGCACTTAAAACCTACTACATATTGTTCTGTCCTCAGCAATTAAAGAACAATTTTCGCCTTCTTCTTTATAACAATCTTGTACGAATTCAAAGACCTATCGTGTCCCCCCTCAGTTTCCTTCAGATTAAACAAACCTAACGTCTTCAAACTTTACTCATAGGTCATGTTTTCTAGACCTTTAATCATTTGTGTTGCTCTCTGTGACATTGCACTTCATATGATTTTATGAAAATACGCTAATGAACGTGAATACAATGTAACTAGAATACGCCTCATGCAAAAGGTCTTTTGTAACATATCATTACAAAGCTTGTAATCTAGTGAGTGCGGTCATCCTATTTGTATAAATGTATCATTCTTGCATCTGAAACTAGAAATATGAAATATAACGCTGAGGGCCATTAATGACAGATTGCAATTTTGATGGCTCCCATTAACCAGGATATTTGACTGTAGGCTTGGGGTCTCACAGGACATGTGACCATGTCACCTGGAATCCATCTTAAACTTGGTGCTTTTCCATTTAGAAGGAGGGATGGGGACCCAGAGAGACAAAAGATTCCCACTTTGTGCCAAGCTATATAAGGGGGCAGAACAGAACAAAGGAGGCTGCAGTCATGAGAAATCCCCTAACTACCAGCTGAGCTGGAACAAGACTGTACTAGGGGAAAAGTTTGGGCCCAGACTAGAAAGGAATTTGGTCTGTGAAAAAAGCTCATTGGAACATGTCTGAGGGTGAGATTTCATCTGTATTCAGTTTCCTACTGTATTAGGCTTAGACTTGCGTGTTTTTCTTTTACTTTGCTTGGTAATTTACTTTGTTCTATCTGTTATTACTTGGAACCACTTAAATCCTACTTTTTATATTTAATAAAATCACTTTTGCTTATAAATTAACACGGAGTAAGTAATTAATTCCTGGGGGAGCAAACAGCTGTGCATATCTCTCTGTCGGTATTACAGAAGGTGGTCAATTTATGAGTTTACTCTGTATAAAGCTTTATAAAGCTTTATACAGAGTAAACTCATAAATTGTCCGCCTTCTAAAATAAGCTTTATACAGAGTAAAACGGATTTATTTGGGGTTTGGATTCCACTGGGAGCTGGGTGTTTGGGTGCTAGAGACAGGAGCACTTCTTAAGCTGTTTTCAGTTAAGTCTGCAGCTTTTGGGGGATGTGGTTCAGACATGGGTCTGTGTTTGCAGCAAGCTTGCGTGTCTGGCTCAACAAGACAGGGTACTGAAGTCCCAAGCTGGCAGGGAAAATGGGCTCAGAGGTAGTCTCAGCACATCAGGTGGCAGTCCCAAGGGGGTTTCTGTGACCCAACCCGTCATACTCTCTACCAGTCTAGTACTAGTGGGAGGGGACAGGATGTTGGGGTAACGTGTTTTGAATCTCACCAGATTTGGAATTTTTTCTATTTCTGAATATATGTGTGATGAGTCATTATTTTTCTGCTATATTAAAGCACCTCTTTCATATCCTTTGAACAGGACATCTTTATGCTTTCAAACCATCAAGGAGCCATATCTTGAGTTGGAAAACCTGTAAGTTGGGATGGTGGCTCTGTCCATTGTGCTGAGAGAGGGAGTGAGAAAGGGGCTGAAGAGTAATTGGCAGGTACATCACTAACTGAGTAAGGTATGTGCACCACATTAGTCTTGAATACATGGGAACTATGAGAATAACCCCTGCTCTTTCTTCTCTTATCCATAGCAGTATTTTTGATATGAGAGGAATTGGAGGAAAAGCATAAAAAGGTAGGCATCTCCTAGCGAATGATGCTCCAGTCCTGCTCTGGAGCAGGACTGAGAGCATTTCTTGGTTTTGGCCATGGCAAGTAAGTCCATTTGATTCCTCAATGCCGAAATATGCTGTGGAGAACAATAGAGTCCATTTCCCATTCGTGTTCCTTTGCAAATGTCCTGCTGAAGGTGTCCACTGTATCAAAAGCTGTACTAAAGTCAAGATATATTACATTTAATATTTCTCCTCATATACGAGGCCTGTTACCCTGTCAAAGAAGGATGTTAGATTCGTTTGACATGATTTATTCCTGACAAATCCATGTTGACTCTTAGTTATCACCTTATTATCTTCTAGGTGATTACAAATTGATTGCTTGATTATTTGCTCCATTATTTTTCTGAGTACCAAAGTTAAACTGACTGGTCTATAATTTCCTAGGTTGTCCTTTTTAAAAATATTTGCCCCTTTTCAGTCCTCTGGGATTTCTCCTATCCTCCATGAGTTCTCATAGATAATTGCTCATGACTCAGAGATCTCTTCAGCCAGTTCCTTAAGTATTTTAGGATGTATTTTGTTAGGCTCTGCCAACTTGAAGATCTCTAACTTGTCAAGGGCTATATGTATACAAGAGATCTTATACTGGCACGGCTGTACCAATGTAGCTGTGTCACTGTAAACTCTGTCGTGTAGCCGCTCTATGCTGACATGAGAGATCACTCCCGCCAACATAATTAAATCACCCACAATGGGTGGCAGTAGCTATGATGGCGAGAGAAGCTCTTCTGCCAGTGTAGCACTGTGCACACTACCATTTATGTTGGCAAAACTTATGTCTCTCAGGGGTGTGTTTTTCACACCCCTGAGCGACATAAGTGGTCGTGTAGACATGGTCTAAGTAATACTTTACTTGTTCTTTTCCTATTTTAGCCTCAGATCCTAACTCATTTACACTAATGTTCATTATGTTAGTCATTTGATCACTGCTAAGCTTTTTGGTGATAACTGAAACAAAAAAGGCATTCAGCACTTCAACCATTGCTGTGTTTTCTGTGATTGTTTTCCCCTCCTCATTGAAGATGTGGCAACCCTGTCCTTGGTCTTCCTCTTGTTTCTAATGTATTTGTAAAATGTTTTCTCGTTACCCTTTATATTCCTAGCTAGTTTAGTTAAATTGTGTGGCTTGGCCTTTCTAATTTTGTCCCTATATTCTTGTGTTGTTTTTAATTTATATATATATATATATATATATATATATATATAAA